>NC_139004.1:61388238-61810432 GCF_964374135.1 Grampus griseus | reverse complement strand
ACGTGGCCCTCCTACGGGTAAGCAAAGCCCGGTGTACCCAAGGGACGGTGGAGCAGCTGAGAGGGAAGAGCTGTGAGGAAACCGGCTCTCCAGGGCTCCTGCTAGGCAGGTTCCCGCCTCCAGCCCACTTCATTAGAGTCGCCCCAGCTGCGAAGCACGGCACCCTCCGAGTAGCCCATTTGCAAGTCTTGCGATAGGCCTGGGGTGGGGCAGTGCAGGTTAAGCGGCAGGAGGCGAGGATACACAAGCCCTGGGGTGTGTGTTTAGCCACGTTCGACTCCCCATGTCCCGTCCAACACCGGGACCCCCGCTAAGGCTTTCTTTCCCCAAGTTACCCGAGAGGACACGGAGCAGTGCTGCCGCCTTGTGGCACACTGCCGTAACAACCTCACAAACCCTGCCGAAGGGCACCTATCATTCACAAGGCCTGCGGCCTGCGGCTTCGCAAACACAGCCCTGCCCTCAAGAAATATCCTGGGCTAGGTACTCTGAAGTGAATTCAAATCAGGCCCGACTCTCAGACAGAAACCTTTCGAGACCTCAGTGGTACTCACCCGCGTTTTAGAAAACAGCACATTCAAATGAAAAGATGCTCAGGATCTGTCATGATTAGAGAGTGCAAAGGAAGTTCAACGAGGGTTTCCCTGGCTGCAGTCCTCACAAACGCTAAAAGCGTTCAGAGCTCAAGAGGGCATGCCCAAAAGGGAAGCCTACCATTGCCGTTGCCGGGATCGTAAATTGGTAACAGCCGATATGAAGGTCAATAGGCAAGTTCCTTACCAAACTAAACACTGGAGGGACCCCGAGATTCGGCAAACCCGCTGCAGGTCGTATAACCAGCGACTAGCATCATTGGAAGGAAGCACTTGCACCCCAGTGGTCGTTGTGTTACCCTTTACCACAGCCAAGACATACAAAGGAACGAAATGTCGAGCGCGGGGTGAATGGAGAAAGGAGTTCTACCACCAACACTCCCTCGACTACCACTCATCCACAGAACACAATGAACTCATACTATTTGCAGCAGCATGGGTGCAGCAGTAGATGATCTCACTAATTCTGGTAAATTAGAGGCAGCAAGACACATATCGCAGGCTATCTCTTACATGTGCAGTCTAAATAGGGATACAAAGGAAGCAGCATACAAAGGAAACACAGGTTCACAAAGGGAAGAGACAAGCGTGGAGTTCCCATAGGGGGAAATTGGAGACCGGGGAAGGGGCAAGTAGGAGGCTGGGATTCCCAGACAGACAGTCAACGTATCAAAAAGTTCTCATCAAGGGCGACCCAACCGAAAGCACAGGGAGTGCTACAAAACATTCCTCAATAAACCGACAGGGCAAAGAACCCGAAACGCTACGGGTGCAGCTACGTTTATAATTGCATCAAAGGGTCGTAGAGCTCAAACAGACGCAACGTTGTATATAAACTATGCCGAAAGGGATAAGGACTATTCAATGACAAGGCAAGGAAGGGGGTAAGAAATGCCTTTCCTCTGTTACCTCAGGCCTCTTTGACGTCGTCGGCTGGAGACACACCCCTGGAGCCTAGGCGGGCCTGGGTCCCACGGCTGGAGTATGCTGCTGCTGAGGGAGCAAGGGAGGAGGACGTGCCACCTGACCAGCGGCCCCTCGGACCTCTAGTGCCCATTCTGCCCTGCGTGGTACCACGGTCTCCCGGTCCAACGTGGCCCTCCTACGGGTAAGCAAAGCCCGGTGTACCCAAGGGACGGTGGAGCAGCTGAGAGGGAAGAGCTGTGAGGAAACCGGCTCTCCAGGGCTCCTGCTAAGCAGGTTCCCGCCTCCAGCCCACTTCATTAGAGTCGCCCCAGCTGCGAAGCACGGCACCCTCCGAGTAGCCCACTTGCAAGTCTTGCGATAGGCCTGGGGTGGGGCAGTGCAGGTTAAGCGGCAGGAGGCGAGGATACACAAGCCCTGGGGTGTGTGTTTAGCCACGTTCGACTCCCCATGTCCCGTCCAACACCGGGACCCCCGCTAAGGCTTTCTTTCCCCAACTTACCCGAGAGGACACGGAGCAGTGCTGCCGCCTTGTGGCACACTGCCGTAACAACCTTACAAACCCTGCCCTCAAGAAATATCCTGGGCTAGGTACTCTGAAGTGAATTCAAATCAGGCCCGACTCTCAGACAGAAACCTTTCGAGACCTCAGTGGTACTCACCCGCGTTTTAGAAAACAGCACATTCAAATGAAAAGATGCTCAGGATCTGTCATGATTAGAGAGTGCAAAGGAAGTTCAACGAGGGTTTCCCTGGCTGCAGTCCTCACAAACGCTAAAAGCGTTCAGAGCTCAAGAGGGCATGCCCAAAAGGGAAGCCTACCATTGCCGTTGCCGGGATCGTAAATTGGTAACAGCCGATATGAAGGTCAATAGGCAAGTTCCTTACCAAACTAAACACTGGAGGGACCCCGAGATTCGGCAAACCCGCTGCAGGTCGTATAACCAGCGACTAGCATCATTGGAAGGAAGCACTTGCACCCCAGTGGTCGTTGTGTTACCCTTTACCACAGCCAAGACATACAAAGGAACGAAATGTCGAGCGCGGGGTGAATGGAGAAAGGAGTTCTACCACCAACACTCCCTCGACTACCACTCATCCACAGAACACAATGAACTCATACTATTTGCAGCAGCATGGGTGCAGCAGTAGATGATCTCACTAATTCTGGTAAATTAGAGGCAGCAAGACACATATCGCAGGCTATCTCTTACATGTGCAGTCTAAATAGGGATACAAAGGAAGCAGCATACAAAGGAAACACAGGTTCACAAAGGGAAGAGACAAGCGTGGAGTTCCCATAGGGGGAAATTGGAGACCGGGGAAGGGGCAAGTAGGAGGCTGGGATTCCCAGACAGACAGTCAACGTATCAAAAAGTTCTCATCAAGGGCGACCCAACCGAAAGCACAGGGAGTGCTACAAAACATTCCTCAATAAACCGACAGGGCAAAGAACCCGAAACGCTACGGGTGCAGCTACGTTTATAATTGCATCAAAGGGTCGTAGAGCTCAAACAGACGCAACGTTGTATATAAACTATGCCGAAAGGGATAAGGACTATTCAATGACAAGGCAAGGAAGGGGGTAAGAAATGCCTTTCCTCTGTTACCTCAGGCCTCTTTGACGTCGTCGGCTGGAGACACACCCCTGGAGCCTAGGCGGGCCTGGGTCCCACGGCTGGAGTATGCTGCTGCTGAGGGAGCAAGGGAGGAGGACGTGCCACCTGACCAGCGGCCCCTCGGACCTCTAGTGCCCATTCTGCCCTGCGTGGTACCACGGTCTCCCGGTCCAACGTGGCCCTCCTACGGGTAAGCAAAGCCCGGTGTACCCAAGGGACGGTGGAGCAGCTGAGAGGGAAGAGCTGTGAGGAAACCGGCTCTCCAGGGCTCCTGCTAGGCAGGTTCCCGCCTCCAGCCCACTTCATTAGAGTCGCCCCAGCTGCGAAGCACGGCACCCTCCGAGTAGCCCACTTGCAAGTCTTGCGATAGGCCTGGGGTGGGGCAGTGCAGGTTAAGCGGCAGGAGGCGAGGATACACAAGCCCTGGGGTGTGTGTTTAGCCACGTTCGACTCCCCATGTCCCGTCCAACACCGGGACCCCCGCTAAGGCTTTCTTTCCCCAAGTTACCCGAGAGGACACGGAGCAGTGCTGCCGCCTTGTGGCACACTGCCGTAACAACCTCACAAACCCTGCCGAAGGGCACCTATCATTCACAAGGCCTGCGGCCTGCGGCTTCGCAAACACAGCCCTGCCCTCAAGAAATATCCTGGGCTAGGTACTCTGAAGTGAATTCAAATCAGGCCCGACTCTCAGACAGAAACCTTTCGAGACCTCAGTGGTACTCACCCGCGTTTTAGAAAACAGCACATTCAAATGAAAAGATGCTCAGGATCTGTCATGATTAGAGAGTGCAAAGGAAGTTCAACGAGGGTTTCCCTGGCTGCAGTCCTCACAAACGCTAAAAGCGTTCAGAGCTCAAGAGGGCATGCCCAAAAGGGAAGCCTACCATTGCCGTTGCCGGGATCGTAAATTGGTAACAGCCGATATGAAGGTCAATAGGCAAGTTCCTTACCAAACTAAACACTGGAGGGACCCCGAGATTCGGCAAACCCGCTGCAGGTCGTATAACCAGCGACTAGCATCATTGGAAGGAAGCACTTGCACCCCAGTGGTCGTTGTGTTACCCTTTACCACAGCCAAGACATACAAAGGAACGAAATGTCGAGCGCGGGGTGAATGGAGAAAGGAGTTCTACCACCAACACTCCCTCGACTACCACTCATCCACAGAACACAATGAACTCATACTATTTGCAGCAGCATGGGTGCAGCAGTAGATGATCTCACTAATTCTGGTAAATTAGAGGCAGCAAGACACATATCGCAGGCTATCTCTTACATGTGCAGTCTAAATAGGGATACAAAGGAAGCAGCATACAAAGGAAACACAGGTTCACAAAGGGAAGAGACAAGCATGGAGTTCCCATAGGGGGAAATTGGAGACCGGGGAAGGGGCAAGTAGGAGGCTGGGATTCCCAGACAGACAGTCAACGTATCAAAAAGTTCTCATCAAGGGCAACCCAACCGAAAGCACAGGGAGTGCTACAAAACATTCCTCAATAAACCGACAGGGCAAAGAACCCGAAACGCTACGGGTGCAGCTACGTTTATAATTGCATCAAAGGGTCGTAGAGCTCAAACAGACGCAACGTTGTATATAAACTATGCCGAAAGGGATAAGGACTATTCAATGACAAGGCAAGGAAGGGGGTAAGAAATGCCTTTCCTCTGTTACCTCAGGCCTCTTTGACGTCGTCGGCTGGAGACACACCCCTGGAGCCTAGGCGGGCCTGGGTCCCACGGCTGGAGTATGCTGCTGCTGAGGGAGCAAGGGAGGAGGACGTGCCACCTGACCAGCGGCCCCTCGGACCTCTAGTGCCCATTCTGCCCTGCGTGGTACCACGGTCTCCCGGTCCAACGTGGCCCTCCTACGGGTAAGCAAAGCCCGGTGTACCCAAGGGACGGTGGAGCAGCTGAGAGGGAAGAGCTGTGAGGAAACCGGCTCTCCAGGGCTCCTGCTAGGCAGGTTCCCGCCTCCAGCCCACTTCATTAGAGTCGCCCCAGCTGCGAAGCACGGCACCCTCCGAGTAGCCCACTTGCAAGTCTTGCGATAGGCCTGGGGTGGGGCAGTGCAGGTTAAGCGGCAGGAGGCGAGGATACACAAGCCCTGGGGTGTGTGTTTAGCCACGTTCGACTTCCCATGTCCCGTCCAACACCGGGACCCCCGCTAAGGCTTTCTTTCCCCAACTTACCCGAGAGGACACGGAGCAGTGCTGCCGCCTTGTGGCACACTGCCGTAACAACCTCACAAACCCTGCCGAAGGGCACCTATCATTCACAAGGCCTGCGGCCTGCGGCTTCGCAAACACAGCCCTGCCCTCAAGAAATATCCTGGGCTAGGTACTCTGAAGTGAATTCAAATCAGGCCCGACTCTCAGACAGAAACCTTTCGAGACCTCAGTGGTACTCACCCGCGTTTTAGAAAACAGCACATTCAAATGAAAAGATGCTCAGGATCTGTCATGATTAGAGAGTGCAAAGGAAGTTCAACGAGGGTTTCCCTGGCTGCAGTCCTCACAAACGCTAAAAGCGTTCAGAGCTCAAGAGGGCATGCCCAAAAGGGAAGCCTACCATTGCCGTTGCCGGGATCGTAAATTGGTAACAGCCGATATGAAGGTCAATAGGCAAGTTCCTTACCAAACTAAACACTGGAGGGACCCCGAGATTCGGCAAACCCGCTGCAGGTCGTATAACCAGCGACTAGCATCATTGGAAGGAAGCACTTGCACCCCAGTGGTCGTTGTGTTACCCTTTACCACAGCCAAGACATACAAAGGAACGAAATGTCGAGCGCGGGGTGAATGGAGAAAGGAGTTCTACCACCAACACTCCCTCGACTACCACTCATCCACAGAACACAATGAACTCATACTATTTGCAGCAGCATGGGTGCAGCAGTAGATGATCTCACTAATTCTGGTAAATTAGAGGCAGCAAGACACATATCGCAGGCTATCTCTTACATGTGCAGTCTAAATAGGGATACAAAGGAAGCAGCATACAAAGGAAACACAGGTTCACAAAGGGAAGAGACAAGCGTGGAGTTCCCATAGGGGGAAATTGGAGACCGGGGAAGGGGCAAGTAGGAGGCTGGGATTCCCAGACAGACAGTCAACGTATCAAAAAGTTCTCATCAAGGGCGACCCAACCGAAAGCACAGGGAGTGCTACAAAACATTCCTCAATAAACCGACAGGGCAAAGAACCCGAAACGCTACGGGTGCAGCTACGTTTATAATTGCATCAAAGGGTCGTAGAGCTCAAACAGACGCAACGTTGTATATAAACTATGCCGAAAGGGATAAGGACTATTCAATGACAAGGCAAGGAAGGGGGTAAGAAATGCCTTTCCTCTGTTACCTCAGGCCTCTTTGACGTCGTCGGCTGGAGACACACCCCTGGAGCCTAGGCGGGCCTGGGTCCCACGGCTGGAGTATGCTGCTGCTGAGGGAGCAAGGGAGGAGGACGTGCCACCTGACCAGCGGCCCCTCGGACCTCTAGTGCCCATTCTGCCCTGCGTGGTACCACGGTCTCCCGGTCCAACGTGGCCCTCCTACGGGTAAGCAAAGCCCGGTGTACCCAAGGGACGGTGGAGCAGCTGAGAGGGAAGAGCTGTGAGGAAACCGGCTCTCCAGGGCTCCTGCTAGGCAGGTTCCCGCCTCCAGCCCACTTCATTAGAGTCGCCCCAGCTGCGAAGCACGGCACCCTCCGAGTAGCCCATTTGCAAGTCTTGCGATAGGCCTGGGGTGGGGCAGTGCAGGTTAAGCGGCAGGAGGCGAGGATACACAAGCCCTGGGGTGTGTGTTTAGCCACGTTCGACTCCCCATGTCCCGTCCAACATCGGGACCCCCGCTAAGGCTTTCTTTCCCCAACTTACCCGAGAGGACACGGAGCAGTGCTGCCGCCTTGTGGCACACTGCCGTAACAACCTCACAAACCCTGCCGAAGGGCACCTATCATTCACAAGGCCTGCGGCCTGCGGCTTCGCAAACACAGCCCTGCCCTCAAGAAATATCCTGGGCTAGGTACTCTGAAGTGAATTCAAATCAGGCCCGACTCTCAGACAGAAACCTTTCGAGACCTCAGTGGTACTCACCCGCGTTTTAGAAAACAGCACATTCAAATGAAAAGATGCTCAGGATCTGTCATGATTAGAGAGTGCAAAGGAAGTTCAACGAGGGTTTCCCTGGCTGCAGTCCTCACAAACGCTAAAAGCGTTCAGAGCTCAAGAGGGCATGCCCAAAAGGGAAGCCTACCATTGCCGTTGCCGGGATCGTAAATTGGTAACAGCCGATATGAAGGTCAATAGGCAAGTTCCTTACCAAACTAAACACTGGAGGGACCCCGAGATTCGGCAAACCCGCTGCAGGTCGTATAACCAGCGACTAGCTTCATTGGAAGGAAGCACTTGCACCCCAGTGGTCGTTGTGTTACCCTTTACCACAGCCAAGACATACAAAGGAACGAAATGTCGAGCGCGGGGTGAATGGAGAAAGGAGTTCTACCACCAACACTCCCTCGACTACCACTCATCCACAGAACACAATGAACTCATACTATTTGCAGCAGCATGGGTGCAGCAGTAGATGATCTCACTAATTCTGGTAAATTAGAGGCAGCAAGACACATATCGCAGGCTATCTCTTACATGTGCAGTCTAAATAGGGATACAAAGGAAGCAGCATACAAAGGAAACACAGGTTCACAAAGGGAAGAGACAAGCGTGGAGTTCCCATAGGGGGAAATTGGAGACCGGGGAAGGGGCAAGTAGGAGGCTGGGATTCCCAGACAGACAGTCAACGTATCAAAAAGTTCTCATCAAGGGCGACCCAACCGAAAGCACAGGGAGTGCTACAAAACATTCCTCAATAAACCGACAGGGCAAAGAACCCGAAACGCTACGGGTGCAGCTACGTTTATAATTGCATCAAAGGGTCGTAGAGCTCAAACAGACGCAACGTTGTATATAAACTATGCCGAAAGGGATAAGGACTATTCAATGACAAGGCAAGGAAGGGGGTAAGAAATGCCTTTCCTCTGTTACCTCAGGCCTCTTTGACGTCGTCGGCTGGAGACACACCCCTGGAGCCTAGGCGGGCCTGGGTCCCACGGCTGGAGTATGCTGCTGCTGAGGGAGCAAGGGAGGAGGACGTGCCACCTGACCAGCGGCCCCTCGGACCTCTAGTGCCCATTCTGCCCTGCGTGGTACCACGGTCTCCCGGTCCAACGTGGCCCTCCTACGGGTAAGCAAAGCCCGGTGTACCCAAGGGACGGTGGAGCAGCTGAGAGGGAAGAGCTGTGAGGAAACCGGCTCTCCAGGGCTCCTGCTAGGCAGGTTCCCGCCTCCAGCCCACTTCATTAGAGTCGCCCCAGCTGCGAAGCACGGCACCCTCCGAGTAGCCCACTTGCAAGTCTTGCGATAGGCCTGGGGTGGGGCAGTGCAGGTTAAGCGGCAGGAGGCGAGGATACACAAGCCCTGGGGTGTGTGTTTAGCCACGTTCGACTCCCCATGTCCCGTCCAACACCGGGACCCCCGCTAAGGCTTTCTTTCCCCAAGTTACCCGAGAGGACACGGAGCAGTGCTGCCGCCTTGTGGCACACTGCCGTAACAACCTCACAAACCCTGCCGAAGGGCACCTATCATTCACAAGGCCTGCGGCCTGCGGCTTCGCAAACACAGCCCTGCCCTCAAGAAATATCCTGGGCTAGGTACTCTGAAGTGAATTCAAATCAGGCCCGACTCTCAGACAGAAACCTTTCGAGACCTCAGTGGTACTCACCCGCGTTTTAGAAAACAGCACATTCAAATGAAAAGATGCTCAGGATCTGTCATGATTAGAGAGTGCAAAGGAAGTTCAACGAGGGTTTCCCTGGCTGCAGTCCTCACAAACGCTAAAAGCGTTCAGAGCTCAAGAGGGCATGCCCAAAAGGGAAGCCTACCATTGCCGTTGCCGGGATCGTAAATTGGTAACAGCCGATATGAAGGTCAATAGGCAAGTTCCTTACCAAACTAAACACTGGAGGGACCCCGAGATTCGGCAAACCCGCTGCAGGTCGTATAACCAGCGACTAGCATCATTGGAAGGAAGCACTTGCACCCCAGTGGTCGTTGTGTTACCCTTTACCACAGCCAAGACATACAAAGGAACGAAATGTCGAGCGCGGGGTGAATGGAGAAAGGAGTTCTACCACCAACACTCCCTCGACTACCACTCATCCACAGAACACAATGAACTCATACTATTTGCAGCAGCATGGGTGCAGCAGTAGATGATCTCACTAATTCTGGTAAATTAGAGGCAGCAAGACACATATCGCAGGCTATCTCTTACATGTGCAGTCTAAATAGGGATACAAAGGAAGCAGCATACAAAGGAAACACAGGTTCACAAAGGGAAGAGACAAGCGTGGAGTTCCCATAGGGGGAAATTGGAGACCGGGGAAGGGGCAAGTAGGAGGCTGGGATTCCCAGACAGACAGTCAACGTATCAAAAAGTTCTCATCAAGGGCGACCCAACCGAAAGCACAGGGAGTGCTACAAAACATTCCTCAATAAACCGACAGGGCAAAGAACCCGAAACGCTACGGGTGCAGCTACGTTTATAATTGCATCAAAGGGTCGTAGAGCTCAAACAGACGCAACGTTGTATATAAACTATGCCGAAAGGGATAAGGACTATTCAATGACAAGGCAAGGAAGGGGGTAAGAAATGCCTTTCCTCTGTTACCTCAGGCCTCTTTGACGTCGTCGGCTGGAGACACACCCCTGGAGCCTAGGCGGGCCTGGGTCCCACGGCTGGAGTATGCTGCTGCTGAGGGAGCAAGGGAGGAGGACGTGCCACCTGACCAGCGGCCCCTCGGACCTCTAGTGCCCATTCTGCCCTGCGTGGTACCACGGTCTCCCGGTCCAACGTGGCCCTCCTACGGGTAAGCAAAGCCCGGTGTACCCAAGGGACGGTGGAGCAGCTGAGAGGGAAGAGCTGTGAGGAAACCGGCTCTCCAGGGCTCCTGCTAGGCAGGTTCCCGCCTCCAGCCCACTTCATTAGAGTCGCCCCAGCTGCGAAGCACGGCACCCTCCGAGTAGCCCACTTGCAAGTCTTGCGATAGGCCTGGGGTGGGGCAGTGCAGGTTAAGCGGCAGGAGGCGAGGATACACAAGCCCTGGGGTGTGTGTTTAGCCACGTTCGACTCCCCATGTCCCGTCCAACACCGGGACCCCCGCTAAGGCTTTCTTTCCCCAACTTACCCGAGAGGACACGGAGCAGTGCTGCCGCCTTGTGGCACACTGCCGTAACAACCTTACAAACCCTGCCCTCAAGAAATATCCTGGGCTAGGTACTCTGAAGTGAATTCAAATCAGGCCCGACTCTCAGACAGAAACCTTTCGAGACCTCAGTGGTACTCACCCGCGTTTTAGAAAACAGCACATTCAAATGAAAAGATGCTCAGGATCTGTCATGATTAGAGAGTGCAAAGGAAGTTCAACGAGGGTTTCCCTGGCTGCAGTCCTCACAAACGCTAAAAGCGTTCAGAGCTCAAGAGGGCATGCCCAAAAGGGAAGCCTACCATTGCCGTTGCCGGGATCGTAAATTGGTAACAGCCGATATGAAGGTCAATAGGCAAGTTCCTTACCAAACTAAACACTGGAGGGACCCCGAGATTCGGCAAACCCGCTGCAGGTCGTATAACCAGCGACTAGCATCATTGGAAGGAAGCACTCGCACCCCAGTGGTCGTTGTGTTACCCTTTACCACAGCCAAGACATACAAAGGAACGAAATGTCGAGCGCGGGGTGAATGGAGAAAGGAGTTCTACCACCAACACTCCCTCGACTACCACTCATCCACAGAACACAATGAACTCATACTATTTGCAGCAGCATGGGTGCAGCAGTAGATGATCTCACTAATTCTGGTAAATTAGAGGCAGCAAGACACATATCGCAGGCTATCTCTTACATGTGCAGTCTAAATAGGGATACAAAGGAAGCAGCATACAAAGGAAACACAGGTTCACAAAGGGAAGAGACAAGCGTGGAGTTCCCATAGGGGGAAATTGGAGACCGGGGAAGGGGCAAGTAGGAGGCTGGGATTCCCAGACAGACAGTCAACGTATCAAAAAGTTCTCATCAAGGGCGACCCAACCGAAAGCACAGGGAGTGCTACAAAACATTCCTCAATAAACCGACAGGGCAAAGAACCCGAAACGCTACGGGTGCAGCTACGTTTATAATTGCATCAAAGGGTCGTAGAGCTCAAACAGACGCAACGTTGTATATAAACTATGCCGAAAGGGATAAGGACTATTCAATGACAAGGCAAGGAAGGGGGTAAGAAATGCCTTTCCTCTGTTACCTCAGGCCTCTTTGACGTCGTCGGCTGGAGACACACCCCTGGAGCCTAGGCGGGCCTGGGTCCCACGGCTGGAGTATGCTGCTGCTGAGGGAGCAAGGGAGGAGGACGTGCCACCTGACCAGCGGCCCCTCGGACCTCTAGTGCCCATTCTGCCCTGCGTGGTACCACGGTCTCCCGGTCCAACGTGGCCCTCCTACGGGTAAGCAAAGCCCGGTGTACCCAAGGGACGGTGGAGCAGCTGAGAGGGAAGAGCTGTGAGGAAACCGGCTCTCCAGGGCTCCTGCTAGGCAGGTTCCCGCCTCCAGCCCACTTCATTACAGTCGCCCCAGCTGCGAAGCACGGCACCCTCCGAGTAGCCCACTTGCAAGTCTTGCGATAGGCCTGGGGTGGGGCAGTGCAGGTTAAGCGGCAGGAGGCGAGGATACACAAGCCCTGGGGTGTGTGTTTAGCCACGTTCGACTCCCCATGTCCCGTCCAACACCGGGACCCCCGCTAAGGCTTTCTTTCCCCAACTTACCCGAGAGGACACGGAGCAGTGCTGCCGCCTTGTGGCACACTGCCGTAACAACCTCACAAACCCTGCCGAAGGGCACCTATCATTCACAAGGCCTGCGGCCTGCGGCTTCGCAAACACAGCCCTGCCCTCAGGAAATATCCTGGGCTAGGTACTCTGAAGTGAATTCAAATCAGGCCCGACTCTCAGACAGAAACCTTTCGAGACCTCAGTGGTACTCACCCGCGTTTTAGAAAACAGCACATTCAAATGAAAAGATGCTCAGGATCTGTCATGATTAGAGAGTGCAAAGGAAGTTCAACGAGGGTTTCCCTGGCTGCAGTCCTCACAAACGCTAAAAGCGTTCAGAGCTCAAGAGGGCATGCCCAAAAGGGAAGCCTACCATTGCCGTTGCCGGGATCGTAAATTGGTAACAGCCGATATGAAGGTCAATAGGCAAGTTCCTTACCAAACTAAACACTGGAGGGACCCCGAGATTCGGCAAACCCGCTGCAGGTCGTATAACCAGCGACTAGCATCATTGGAAGGAAGCACTTGCACCCCAGTGGTCGTTGTGTTACCCTTTACCACAGCCAAGACATACAAAGGAACGAAATGTCGAGCGCGGGGTGAATGGAGAAAGGAGTTCTACCACCAACACTCCCTCGACTACCACTCATCCACAGAACACAATGAACTCATACTATTTGCAGCAGCATGGGTGCAGCAGTAGATGATCTCACTAATTCTGGTAAATTAGAGGCAGCAAGACACATATCGCAGGCTATCTCTTACATGTGCAGTCTAAATAGGGATACAAAGGAAGCAGCATACAAAGGAAACACAGGTTCACAAAGGGAAGAGACAAGCGTGGAGTTCCCATAGGGGGAAATTGGAGACCGGGGAAGGGGCAAGTAGGAGGCTGGGATTCCCAGACAGACAGTCAACGTATCAAAAAGTTCTCATCAAGGGCGACCCAACCGAAAGCACAGGGAGTGCTACAAAACATTCCTCAATAAACCGACAGGGCAAAGAACCCGAAACGCTACGGGTGCAGCTACGTTTATAATTGCATCAAAGGGTCGTAGAGCTCAAACAGACGCAACGTTGTATATAAACTATGCCGAAAGGGATAAGGACTATTCAATGACAAGGCAAGGAAGGGGGTAAGAAATGCCTTTCCTCTGTTACCTCAGGCCTCTTTGACGTCGTCGGCTGGAGACACACCCCTGGAGCCTAGGCGGGCCTGGGTCCCACGGCTGGAGTATGCTGCTGCTGAGGGAGCAAGGGAGGAGGACGTGCCACCTGACCAGCGGCCCCTCGGACCTCTAGTGCCCATTCTGCCCTGCGTGGTACCACGGTCTCCCGGTCCAACGTGGCCCTCCTACGGGTAAGCAAAGCCCGGTGTACCCAAGGGACGGTGGAGCAGCTGAGAGGGAAGAGCTGTGAGGAAACCGGCTCTCCAGGGCTCCTGCTAGGCAGGTTCCCGCCTCCAGCCCACTTCATTAGAGTCGCCCCAGCTGCGAAGCACGGCACCCTCCGAGTAGCCCACTTGCAAGTCTTGCGATAGGCCTGGGGTGGGGCAGTGCAGGTTAAGCGGCAGGAGGCGAGGATACACAAGCCCTGGGGTGTGTGTTTAGCCACGTTCGACTCCCCATGTCCCGTCCAACACCGGGACCCCCGCTAAGGCTTTCTTTCCCCAACTTACCCGAGAGGACACGGAGCAGTGCTGCCGCCTTGTGGCACACTGCCGTAACAACCTCACAAACCCTGCCGAAGGGCACCTATCATTCACAAGGCCTGCGGCCTGCGGCTTCGCAAACACAGCCCTGCCCTCAAGAAATATCCTGGGCTAGGTACTCTGAAGTGAATTCAAATCAGGCCCGACTCTCAGACAGAAACCTTTCGAGACCTCCGTGGTACTCACCCGCGTTTTAGAAAACAGCACATTCAAATGAAAAGATGCTCAGGATCTGTCATGATTAGAGAGTGCAAAGGAAGTTCAACGAGGGTTTCCCTGGCTGCAGTCCTCACAAACGCTAAAAGCGTTCAGAGCTCAAGAGGGCATGCCCAAAAGGGAAGCCTACCATTGCCGTTGCCGGGATCGTAAATTGGTAACAGCCGATATGAAGGTCAATAGGCAAGTTCTTTACCAAACTAAACACTGGAGGGACCCCGAGATTCGGCAAACCCGCTGCAGGTCGTATAACCAGCGACTAGCATCATTGGAAGGAAGCACTTGCACCCCAGTGGTCGTTGTGTTACCCTTTACCACAGCCAAGACATACAAAGGAACGAAATGTCGAGCGCGGGGTGAATGGAGAAAGGAGTTCTACCTACACTCCCTCGACTACCACTCATCCACAGAAGAAAATGAACTCATACTATTTGCAGCAGCATGGGTGCAGCAGTAGATGATCTCACTAATTCTCGTAAATTAGAGGCAGCAAGACACATATCGCAGGCTATCTCTTACATGTGCAGTCTAAATAGGGATACAAAGGAAGCAGCATACAAAGGAAACACAGGTTCACAAAGGGAAGAGACAAGCGTGGAGTTCCCATAGGGGGAAATTGGAGACCGGGGAAGGGGCAAGTAGGAGGCTGGGATTCCCAGACAGACAGTCAACGTATCAAAAAGTTCTCATCAAGGGCGACCCAACCGAAAGCACAGGGAGTGCTACAAAACATTCCTCAATAAACCGACAGGGCAAAGAACCCGAAACGCTACGGGTGCAGCTACGTTCATAATTGCAACAAGGGATACTAGAGCTCAAACAGACGCAACGTTGTATATAAACTATGCCGAAAGGGATAAGGACTATTCAATGACAAGGCAAGGAAGGGGGTAAGAAATGCCTTTCCTCTGTTACCTCAGGCCTCTTTGACGTCGTCGGCTGGAGACGCACCCCTGGAGCCTAGGCGGGCCTGGGTCCCACGGCTGGAGTATGCTGCTGCTGAGGGAGCAAGGGAGGAGGACGTGCCACCTGACCAGCGGCCCCTCGGACCTCTAGTGCCCATTCTCCCCTGCGTGGTACCACGGTCTCCCGGTCCAACGTGGCCCTCCTACGGGTAAGCAAAGCCTGGTGTACCCAAGTGACGGTGGAGCAGCTGAGAGGGAAGAGCTGTGAGGAAACCGGCTCTCCAGGGCTCCTGCTAGGCAGGTTCCCGCCTCCAGCCCACTTCATTAGAGTCACCCCAGCTGCGAAGCACGGCACCCTCCGAGTAGCCCACTTGCAAGTCTTGCGATAGGCCTGGGGTGTGGCAGCACAGGTTAAGCGGCAGGAGGTGAGGATACACAAGCCCTGGGGTGTGTGTTTAGCCACGTTTGACTCCCCATGTCCCGTCCAACACCGGGACCCCCGCTAAGGCTTTCTTTCCCCAAGTCACCGGAGAGGACACGGAGCAGTGCTGCCGTCTTGTGGCACACTGCCGTAACAACCTTACAAACCCTGCCGAAGGGCACCTATCATTCACAAGGCCTGCGGCCTGCGGCTTCGCAAACACAGCCCTGCCCTCAAGAAATATCCTGGGCTAGGTACTCTGAAGTGAATTCAAATCAGGCCCGACTCTCAGACAGAAACCTTTCAAGACCTTAGTGGTACTCACCCTCATTGTAGAAGACAGCACATTGAAATGAAAAAATGCTTAGGATCTGTCATGATTAGAGAATGCAAATAAAAGTAGTTGAGGTATTTCCTGGCTCCAGTCCTGGAAAAGCCTAAAAACAGTAAGTGCTCAAGAGCGCAGGCAGAATAGGGAAGGTTATTGGGCTGTTGGTGGGAAAGTAAATTAGTAACAGTCAGTATGGAGATTAGCAGACAAGTTTCTTATCAAACTAAACACTAGAGCTACCACGAGATTCGGCAACCCCACTCCAGTTCGTACAACCAGAGAACAGCATCATTGGAAAAAGACACTTGCACCCCAACGGTCGCTGTGGTACTCTTTACCATAGCCAAGCCATGCAAATGACCGAAATGTCCAGCGAGAGATGAATGGATAAAGAAGTTTTGCTACCTATAGTCCCTTGACTGTCACTCATTCAGACAATAAAGTGAACTCATGCTATTTGTAGCAACAGGGACGGAGCAGTAGATGATCTCACTGATTCCGGTAAATAAGAGACAGAAAAACATATAGTCCAGGATATCACTTACATGTGCAGTCGAAAAATGGATACACAGGAAGTGATGTACAAAGGAAACAGATTCACAGACGGAAAAAAGAAGTGAAGAATTACCATAGGGCGAAATTGGGGATCGGGGAAGGATGAAGTAGGAGGTTGGGATTAACAGAAACACACTCATGTATCAAAAAGAGTTTATCAATGACGACCCTCCTGATATCACAGGGAACCCTCCTCTACATTCTCCATAACCTACCAGGGAAAAGAATCTGAAATACAACAGGTACAGCTACATTTATAACTGCATCATGTTGCTGCAGATCTCAAACAAACAGCACATTGTATATAAACTACGCTGAAATAGAAAACAAATATTAAACTATAAAAGAGGAAAAAGGCAGGAAAGGCCAACTCTATTACCCTCTGGCCTGGGTGACGTGGGCTTCTCTCACAGCCCTGGAGCCTCAGCAGGCTGGGCCCCAGGGCTGGAGTAGGCTGGTGCTGAGGGAGCCAGTGGGGAGAACATGCCACCAGATCAGTGGCCCCTCGCGCCTCTCGTGCCCATTCTCCTCTGCATGGGACCACAATCTCCCGACCCAAGCCGGCTCTCTTACAGGTAAGCCAAGCCTAGTGTACCCAAAGAACGGTGGACCCGCTGGGAGGCAAGTGCTGTGAAAAGACAGCGGATCTCCCCGGATCCTGCTGGTGAGGTTCCCACCTCCAGCCTATTTCCTTTGACTCTCCCCACCTACGAACCGCAGCACCCTCCAAATAGCACATTGGCAAGGCTTGGGATTTGCCTGGCGTCGGGCGGTGCAGGGTAAGCGGGAAGAGCTAAAGATACACAAGCCCTGCGGTGTGTTCAGCCACGTTCCACTCCAATTCCCAACCCAACAGCAGGACTCCCTCTAAGGCTCTGTTTGCCCAAGTTACCAGAGAGGCCACAAAGCAGTGCTGCCGCCTTGTGGCGCTTTCCCATAACAACAACTTTAAAAACTGTGCTCAAGGGCACTTAGTATTCACAAGGCCTGCGGGGCTGCAAATGATCTGAGCGCTTGAGAAAGGTCCTGGGCTAGTCATCTGAAATGAATTCAAATCAGGCCCGATGCGCAGGCAGAAACGTTTCAAGAGCTCAGGGGTACTCACATGCTTTTTAAAAAACAGCACATCAAATGAAAAGATGCTCAGAATGTCATGATTAGAGAGTGCAAATAAATGTAGACGAGGTGTTCCCTGGCTCCAGTCCTCAAAAAGCCTAAAAGGTGGAAGTGCTCAACAGGGCAGGCAGAAGAAGGAAGCCTACTAGACTGCTGATTTGAATGTAAATTGGTAACAGCCAGTATGGAGATCAGTAGACAAGTTCCTTACTAAATTAAAAACTAGAGCTAACACGAGATTCAGCAACCCCACTCCAGTTCATACAACCAGAGAATACCATCATTAAAAAAAACACTTGCACCCCAACGGTCGTTGTGGTACTCTTTACCATAGCCAATCCATGCAAACGACAAACTATCAAAAAGAAAGAATCTTAAAATCAGCAAGAGTAGAGAAGCTTATAACTTACAAGAGAACCTCATAAGATTATTATTATTTTTTTGTGTGTGTGTGTGGTACTCGGGCCTCTCAGTGCTGTGGCCTCGGCCTCTCCTGTTGCATAGCACAGGCTCCGGACGCGCAGGCCCAGCGGCCATGGCTCACGGGCCCAGCCGCTGCAGGGCATGTGGGATCTTCCCGGACGGGGGCACGAATCCATGTCCCCTGCATCGGCAGGCGGATTCCCAACCACTGGACCACCAGGGAAGCCCAAGATTATTATTTTTTTTTAATATTTATTTGTTTGCACTGGGTCTTAGTTGTGGCACATGGGCTCCTTAGTTGTGGCATGCAAACTCTTAGTTGCAGCATGCATGTGGGATCTAGTTCCCTGATCATGGATGGAAGCCGGGCCTCCTGCACTGGTTGCATGGAGTCTTATCCACTGCACCACCAGGGAAGTCCCTAGAGCCTCATAAGGTTAAAAGTTGATTTCTGAGCAGAAACCTCACAGGTCAGGAGAGAGTGGGATGATATATTCCAATTGCTCAAAAAAAAAAAAAACCCAAAACAAAAAACCTTGCCAACCAATAATATCCTGTTCATCATAATTGTCCTTCTTGAATGAAGAGATTAAAAACTCTTTTCAAAAAACAAAAGCTGGCCAGAATGTCAGGAAAAGACTAAAGATTAGATTGTAAGAAAAGAAAATAGAAGCCATGTTTCGAAGACCTGTAGTACAGGTATTTCATCAGCTTGTAAGACATGAGTCTGAAATAGCTAGCAGTTTGGTTCTCAACAGATCTCTGAATCATGTGCAGCTACTTGGTTGAGTAGGTTAGGACCCTATCATGAGACAGGTAGAAGGAAAAAACCCAGTCACAATATTTTCTGTAGCAGCAAATGAGATGTGGCGATCAGGGGAAAATGAAGCATTACCAAATGGGTGATGTCAGTCAAAAGACAACGTAGCACAGAATTTCAGTATTCTGACCAGGCCTCGGAGATGTGGCATATCAGTATGTGAAAAAGGCGTCTTGAATTTACCTGGAAGGGAAAATAGACTATGGTGAATATATGGATAAAAATAATGTGAGACAACAAGCAACAACAATTATAGCTGATAACATTATATTTCTGAGTGAACAAAGGAAAGAGAAGGCATAGAATGTACGATTCTTCTTTGGCCATTGTTTGGTACAGTCTCATTTCCAAATCATGATAGTCTTTATAGTTTTTAAGGACAAGAATTAAAATACTCTTATGTAAAAAAACAAAACAAAAAACACAAAAGCTGAGGGAGTTCATTCATCATCACTAGATCTGTCTTAGAACAAATTCTAAAAGAGTTCCTCAAGCTAAAATAAAAGGACGCTAAATAGTACCATGAAAACATATGAGACTACACAATAGACTTGTAAATGTTAGTATATAGTTAAGGTAAGAATACCTTAATAGTGTGATATGGTGGTGTGTTAACCAGTTTACTATAGAAAAGTTAAAGGATGAGATTATTAAAATAACTGCAGCTATAATAATTTTAATGTATAAACAATATACAAAGAGGTAAATTGTAACACCATACACAAAAATTCATGGAGGGGAGTAAAAGAGTAGATTTTTTTTTGTATGTGATGGAAGTTAAATTGTTATCAACATAAAATAGAGTGTTATATCTATAAGATGTTTTTTGTGAGCCTCATGGAACCACAAAGCAAAAACCTGTACTAGATTCAGAAAATACAAAGGGAAGGGAATACCACTACAGGATATCAGTAATTCACAAAGAAAGGCAGCAGAAGAGGAAAAAAGGAACAAGAAACAAAAAAACATCCAGGAAACAATAAGATGGCATTGATAAGTCTTTACCTATCAATAATTACTGTAAACATAGATATATTAAATTCTCTAGTCAAAAGTCATAGAGTGGCTAGATAAAAATACAAGATCAAACTATATGCTGCCTATCAGAGGCTCACTTCAGTGTCAAAAACACAAACAGGCTCCAGGTAAAGCTTTAGAACAAGATATTCCATACATGTGGAAACCAAAAGAAAGCAGTGGTAGCTACAGTTACACCAGACAAAACAGACTTTAAGCCAAAAGCTGCAACAAGAAAAAAAATAAGGTCATTACATAATGATGTTTTCAATTCATCAAGAAGACAACAATCATAAATAAATATGCACTCAACAGTGGAGGACCTTAATGTGTTAAGCAAATACTAACAGATTTGAAGAGAGAAATAGATAATAGAAAAAAAGTGTCCAGATTTTTTTTTTTTTGCTGTATAAGGACCTCTCACTGTTGTGGCCTCTCCCGTCGTGGAGCACAGGGTCCGGACGCACAGGCCCAGCGGCCATGGCTAACAGGCCCAGCTGCTCCGCAGCATGTGGGATCCTCCCGGACCGTGGCATGAACCCGTGTCCCCTGAATCAGCAGGCGGACTCCCAACCACTGTGCCACCAGGGAAGCCCCTGTCCAGATCTTTAATACCCAACGTTCAACACTGAATAGATCATCCAGAAAGAAAACCAATAAGGGAGTACTGAACTTGAATTATACATTAGACCAAATGGACTTAGACAAAAAGAGAACAGCCCATCCACCAGCAGCAGAATACATATTCTTCTCAACGGCACATTGAACATTCTCCAGGACAGATCATGCAATGGATCACTGAACAAGTCTTAGTAAATTTAAGAAGACTGATATTATACTAAGTAAATTTTTAGTGATTCAGTTATACACATATATACATTCTTTTTAAAATATTCTTTTCCATTATGGTTTGTTATAGGATACTGAATATAGTTCTCTGTGCATAGAACCTTGTTGTTTATCCATTCTATATACAAAATCTTATATCTGCTCACCCCAACCTCCCACTCCATCCCTTCCCCTAACCCCTCCCCGTTGGCAACCACCAGTCAGTTCTCTATGTCTGTGATTCTGTTTCTGTTTCATAGATAGGTTCATTTTTGTCATATTGATATTTTAGATTCCACATATAAGTGATAACATATGGTATTTGTCTTTCTGATTTACTTCACGTACATACTAAATATTGGGTTGGTCAAAAAGTGCCTTTGGTTTTTAAGTAAAAATAAAAGACACACTTTTCATTTTCACCAAGAACTTTATTGAACAACGTATTCACCCTTTTGTTCCACTACCTTCTGCCATTTTTCAGGCAACTTCATAATTCCATCTTCCCAAAACGTTTTACTGTTTTGAGCAAAGAACTGTTCCAGGTGCCTTTTATAGTCTTCCAGGGAATTGAAATTTTTTCCATCAAGAGAATTTTGTAAAGACCAAAATAAATGGAAATCAAAAGGTACAATGTCTGGTGAATATGGTGGATGAATCAGAATACGGTGGATGAATCCCAGCCTAGCTGTAACAGTTTTTGCCTGGTCATCAAAGAAACATGTGGTCTTGCATTATCCTGATGGAAGATTACGCATTTTCTATTGACTAATTCTGAACGCTTTTCATTGAGTGCTGCTTTCAGTTGGTCTAACTGGGAGCAGTACTTGTTGGAATTAATTGTTTGGTTTTCTGGAAGAAGCTCATAATAGAGGACTCCTTTCCAATCCCACCATATACACAACATCACCTTCTTTGGATGAAAACCAGCCTTTGATGTGGTTGGTGGTGGTTCATATCACTTGCCCCAAGATCTCTTCCATTCCACATTGTACAGCATCCACTTTTCGTTGCCCATCACAATTTGTTTTAAAAACGGAAAGTTTGCATTACGTTTAGAGAATCACATGCAGAAATATGGTCAGGAAGGTTTATTTTGCTTAACTTATGTGGAACCCAAACATCAAGGCAATTAACATAACCAAGCTGGTGCAAATGATTTTCAGCGCTTGATTTGGGTATTTTAAGTATGTCAGCTATCTCCTGTGTGGTATAATGTTGATTGTCCTCAATGAATGTCTCGATTTGATCGTTATCAACTTCAACTGGTCTACACGACTGTGGAGCATCATCCAGTGAGAAATCTCCAGCATGATTTCGCCAACCACTTTTGACGTGTTCGATCAGTCACAGCACCTTCTCCATATACTGCACAAATCTTTTTTTGCGTTTCAGGTGCGTTTTTGCCTTTCTTGAAATAATAAAGCATTATATTCTGAAAATGTTGCTTTTTTCTTCCATCTTCAATATTAAAATGGCTACACAAAAATTCACCAATTTTTATAAGTCTTTTTTTAAATGCACACTGATATGACAGCTGTCACATACAATCTAACAAAATTGTTTCGAATGAAGTTAAAGACACCTAAGTGCTACTAAAGCCATCTTACGGAAAAAATGGAATGAACCTTTTGTCCAACCCAGTATTTTTTTCAACCACAATGGTAAGAAACCAGAAATGAACAATAGGACAGAGTCTGGAAAATTTACAAATGTATAGAAATTAAACAACACAATCCTAAGGACTCAATGAGCCAAAGAAAAAATTAAAAAATTAAAAATAAAAAGACTGAATCATGAAGAAATAAAACAATCTGAACAGACCAAATTACTATTGAGATTAAATCGGTTCTCAAAAAACTCTCAACAAAAAACTACCAGAACTACAAGGCTTCACTGGTGAATTCTACAAAACTTTTAAAGAAGAATTAATACTAATTATTTTTAACTGGATAAATCTTATGAATCTATTTGTGGATGATACACTTTGCATTTTATAAATACACTTGGGGAGATATACACACAAAGATATAAAACCAGTTAGAGCTATTGTTTCTGAATCTTTGATGTCTTTGAAAATACTTATCACCTCAGTTGAGCTATATTTCTGAAATTTAACATAATTGAGCATACATTAATAATATTATTCTTGTAAACTTTTGAAAATACAAAGAAGTGATAAAGAAGAGTATGTCTGTTACATGAGCATAGAGTATAATGGAAACTTACAAGAACAAGCCTTGACTGACTACAACCTCCACTTGAAAAGCCAGTATCTTTAATAAACAAAGGTGACAACATTCATTTTCCAAAGCAAACTACAAGTAAAGGAAAACTAAGAAGAAATTGGAGTTTCCAGATACACCATGATGGTTTATGCACATTTCTCAGTGAATCACACCAAACCCTTACTAAAGATAAAAGAAGTATATGAACTTCAAAGCACAGAAATCTTGCAGAGAACACCTGAACCAGGGAACATCAGGTGTAATGGGACAAACAATTATCAGGTCACTGAAGCACACATGACACATTATCCCTGCCATGGTATTCTGGGTGAAAATACTAAGAAAATCATAATCTGAGACTACCATGAAAAAATGTCAGTTTTATGCAAATTTCAGTCCACATATACCTCCCATGTTCTCTGACTCTAATACTGTATTTAAATAGTCTTTCTTATCAATATACAGAGCAAATCTCTCCTAGTTACTTTTTTTCCCCAGAACTTTGAGTTATCTGGACCACTAACGCCATCCCACTTAAAAGAGTGTTACTCCTGTTGTGCTAAGTTGATGTTGCATTCAGATGTACATTAATCATTCCACTTTCCCCTTCTTCACTAATATCTCGACATCTGAAATTATCCCATAGGGAATTTTGGATATTAATGCCTTCCCATGTTGATCTTTCACAAAAGGAACAATTTCAATAGTTGAAGGTCGTTAATTCATGGTGAGAATTCTCCATGCTCTGTAGGGAGCCTGGATGCAGACAATGGGGAAAAGGCTCTGGAACACAGAGAAGTATTGTAAAGAGCTGACCGACTATCATAAGAAGGAAAAACACAAGTAGTTGAAAACAACGTTGCTAGGCAGGAACATCAGAAGTAGAAAATGAAACGTTTGCAGGTTCTCAATCCATGACATTTCAGGAGAAAAGCAGACATAGCCTCTGACCCAGGACAGGACGTTTACCTGAGAAGCTGCCATTTTCTCCTCTTCTTCCTCCTGCTCTGGGTTGTTTTCTCATCGATATTATGTTGAGGGATCACATCAGTATCTTGAGAATATGTCTTCAATGGCATCAGCGCAGCTCCTTCACCTGTTCCCACCATACCCACAGGCAAAAGGACCGTGAAATGCCAACCTTTTGAAAAAGAGAGATTCAGGAACAATGAGTTCCTGCATGGAGACCAAACAGTGAGGTTTTTCTTTCCTGTCTACATGTGCTCTCCCCTCACACAGAGGCCCAAAAACTCTGCTACAGAATAGAGAAAGTGGGCTACACTCCTCTGCCCCTTCCAATCCCATGCAGACACCGATGCCTCTCCAATGGCAAAAGGACCAAAGAGTGGAAGCAATGCTCACCAATGAACCCAGCAGCCCTCCTGCTTAAACAGGGCCTAAATTTAGAATCACCTGGAGTTAAAACAATGCAAATGCTCCCACCCAGATCAATAGATAGACTCAGTGGGGAGGGTACAGGTGATGTTACTGCTAAATACTCACCATGTAATACTAGTGGGAAAGTGCAATGGGAACCACACAGCAAACATTTCTTCCAAAGCTTTAAGGTGATAACAACTTTGGGGGTAATCAGGGCCCCACTCTAAATTATGATTCTCCTGTGGGGCTCATGAAATGGCATCTTTAACAAGTTTTTTGTTGGTGCAGATGTTACTCCTCAGCCCCGTATCCAGTAGCACTGAGCTAGAGCTATCAGGCAGAGCGCACCTGAGACCACTGAGTAGCGTGAAGGTTTCAGGTAAGAACTTCCAGAAGTGAAGGTTCACTGGGCCTGATTCCTAGGGGCTGAGCCCCTCCTGGTATAGGTGTGGCCTTGCTGTTGTCTAAGGGAGATGCTGCTAGGTTGGTGGAAATCACATGGTGGGTTTAGGGTTGTGTGAGGGGTGGCCCGTAGAAATCTACCCAAAGTTACCCTTAGTCCTCAGGTCCTTTAGCCCCCTCTCCTCTCAGGGCCCATCTGACCCACAGGACTACCTGAGAGCAGGGCATGACCACCTGTCCTCAGGTGAGCCGAGACTCCCTACCCCCAAAGATCCAGAGCATGAAGTTGTTTGCATCACAGATTTGTTTGAAAATAAACCAAAGGCAGCAACGGAGGGTGGATTAACATTTCCTGTTGGGAATGGACAGAAGCCTTGGAAAACGATGCCATGAATGCATATTTGATGATTCACAAAGGAAGTCGTGATCTATGTTAATAAAGCACATTATAACTGAATCAACAGATCAGAATTTTTTTTATTGTGTGTCTATGTGTGCGTGTTATAAATTGTGGTTCCAGAGTTTGTTCTCTCCACCCCTCCCTTATGTATTTATACTTTCTCAAATATTTAAAGTGCATTGATTAAGGTAAAAATTAGAGACAAGCACATCCACTTTTTCAAATATTCTTTGAGAATATCGTATCTTTAAAATTTTTAATTTATTTTATTTAAAACACTTAAAATATTTTTATACAGTTTTTTAAAATAAATTTATTTATTTATTTTTGGCTGTGTTGGGTCTTCGTTTCTCTGCGAGGGCTTTCTCCAGTTGTGGCAAGCAGGGGCCACTCTTCATCGTGGTGTGCAGGCCTCTCACTGTCGTGGCCTCTCCCCGTTGCGGAGCACAGGCTCCAGACATGCAGGCTCAGTAGTTGTGGCTCACGGGCTTAGTTGCTCCGTGGCATGTGGGATCTTCCCAGACCAGGGCTCGAACCCGTGTCCCCTGCATTGGCAGGCAGATTCCTCCCCACCACTGCGCCACCAGGGAATCACTTCTATACAGTTTTTAAAGTTTACTTTCCATTTACAGTTATTATAAAATATTGGCTATTTTCACCATGTTGTACAATACATCTCTGAGCCTATCTTATACCCAATAGTTTGTACCTCCCACTCCCTCACCCCTATAGTGCCCCTCCCACCTCCCCACTGGTCACCACTAGTTTGTTCTCTGTATCTGTGCGTTTGTTTTCTTTTTTGTTGTATACACTCATTCGTTGTATTTTTAGATTCCACATATAAGTGATATCATACAGTATTTGCCTTTTGCTGTCTGACTTATTTCACTTAGCATAATGCCCTCCAAGTCCATCCATGTTGCTGCAAATGGCAAAATTTCATTTTTTCATGGTTGAATAGTATTGCGTTGTATACATGTACCACATCTTCTTTATCCATTCATCTGTTGAAGGACACTTAGGTTGCTTCTGTATCTTGGCAATTGTAAATAGTGCTGCTATGAACACTGGGGTGCATGTATCTTTTCAAATAGTGTTTTGGGTTTTTCTTGGATGTAAATCCAGGAGTGGAATCACTGGGTCATAGGGTAGTTCTATGTTTAGCGTTTTGAATCTTTTATAATAGTATATCCCAATAAGTGTTTCATGCTCCACATACCAGCATATTTAAATTTAATTTAAATTAAATTAAAGTCTTTTTTTTTTTTTTGGCCACATGGTTTGTAAGATCTTAGTTCCCCAACCAGGGATTGAACCCCAGACCAGGGATTGAACCTGGGTCACCACAGTGAAAGTGCTGAATCCTAACCACTGGACCACCAGGGAACTCCCAGACAAATGAGACTTTAAAATAAGGACTGTTAGGAGACAAAGAAGGGGAGTTCCCTGGTGGTCCAGTGGTTAAGACTCCATGCTTCCACTGCAGGGGGCGAGGGTTCAATCCATGGTTGGGGAACTAAGATCCCACATGCCGTGCAGTGCGACCAAAAAATAAAAAATAAATAAAATAAAATAAAAGAGACAAAGAAGGACACTACATAATGATTAAGGGATCAATCCAAGAAGATATAACAATTTTAAGAATTTATGCACCCAACACAGGAGGACCTACATACATAAAGCAAATATTACCTGACGTAAACAGAAAAATTGATAGTAACACCATACAAGTAGGGAACTTTAAAACCCCACTTATAACAATGGACAGGTCATCCAGACAGAAAATCAATAAGGAAATACTGACATTAAAGGACACATTAGAACAGATGGATGGATGTATATATGACACATTCCATCCAAAAGCATCAGAATACACTTCATTTTCAAGTGCACATGGAACTTTCTCCAGGATAGACCACATGCTACGCCTCAAAACAACCCTCAGTAAATTTAAGGAAACTGAAATAACGTCAAGTATATTTTCCAAACACAATGCTGTGAGACTACAAATCGATTTTAAGAAAATAACTGCAAAAAACACAAACACGTGGAGGCTAAACAATATGCTACTAAACAACCAATGGATCATTGAAGAAAACAAAGGGGAAATAAAAAATACCTAGAGACAAAAGAAAATGAAAACACAACAATCTAAATCTTCAAAACACAGCAAAAGCAGTTCTAAAAGGGAAGTTTACAGTGATACAAGCTTGTTTACAGGAAACAAGAAAAATCTCAAATGTACAATCTAACCTTACACCCAAAGGAGAAAAAGAAGAAAGCTCAAAGTTAGTAAATTTTTAAAAAATCATAAAGATTAGAGCAAAAATAAATAAAATAGAGATGAAAAATCAATAGAAAAGATCAGTGAAACTAAGAGCTGGTTCTTTGAAAAGATAAACAAAATTTAGCCAGACTCATCAAGAAGAAAAAAAAGAAAAGAGAGGGCCCAAATCAGTAAAATCAGATATTAAAAAGGGGAAGGTACCACTGACACCACAGAAACACCAACGAGCATGAGACTACCATGAACAGTTATATGCTAATATAATGGACAACCTAGAAGGAATGGAAAAATTCCTAGAAATGTACTATCTCCCAAAACTGAATGAGGAAGAAATAGAAAATATAATCAATTTGATGAATTACCAGTAATGAAATTGAATCAGTTATTTTTAAAAACTTCCAACAAACATAAGTCCAGGAGCAGACGGCTTCACAAGTGAATTCTACCCAACATTTAGAGAAGAGTTAACACCTATTCTTTTCCAACTATTCCAAAAATTGGCAGAGGAACTTGCAGAGTCAGGAATTATAGGGTTGGGGGAAATGGGTGCAGGGTCTTGAGGAAACTAAGGACACTTTGTTAACTGATGACTGGAACATTTGGCGGCATTAGACATACAGGACACAAGAAATGGACTGAAGTCACTGGAAGGAGAGGAGGATAAAGAGCAAGAGAGAAGGAGGGTACGAAGGATAAAAGGCTTGGGAGCAGTAGAAGGGGAGGAGGTTGGGTTGAGAGCTCTGGAGTCCGGGGGATAGAGGTTTCATGGGGACGGAGGTCTAAAATGCACAGGATGGACATGGGAGAGCAATAAAGAAGCCTAGAAGGGGAAGAATTCATTCTAGAGATATCTAAAGGTCACAGAGGCAGAGAGACTGAGGTCACAATGAGGAATAGAGGATGGTGGAGTTGAGGGGTGGAGGAGGGTGATGGTAGTTGCAGCAGGTGGATTAAGGGTTACTAATTTTTTCTCCTATTCAGTAATTCCATGATTTTCATTCAAATCATAACCTAATCGTGAATAGTTTCTAGTTTGAGACCTTGAGGTAATAACCTTACTTACATAAAATACTTGTGATGATCCCTTCAACTGAATACACAGTAAAGGATTAGAGAAAAAATGAGTGAACAATTATACAGTGTTTTCTCCTCTCCTTTAGGGACACCGGATGCAAGGTGTGACCATGGAGGGCTCACATGGAAGCCACCAGAATAAAATGGATTCTGCCTAGCACCTGAATGGCCCTGGAAGTAGATTCTCCCATGGAAGCTGCAGATAAGAACCTATGCCTCATGAGACCCTGATTTTTGACCTTGTAAGACCGTAAACAGAAAGCCCAGCCAAGACCACTGGATTTCTAACTTATGAACTGTAAAATGTTTTCTAAACTGCTAAGTGTGTGGTCATACGTTATAGCAGTGATAGAAAACTACTGCGCATAGGAACAAATTTACTTATAAAATATGAAATTATAATATATTTAAACAATAAAATCAAGTAAAAATGCCCATTAATTAACCACCCTCCAGAAGCAATAAATTTTTTTCTTTGGCTATACATCACGGCATGTGGGATCTTAGTGTCCTGACCAGGGATCAAACCCGGGCCCAAGGCAGTGAAAGCCCAAGTCTTAACCACTGGACAGCCAGAGAATTCCCCAGAAGCAATAATAAAATTTTATCTCCAGATGGAACATCATCAGTTCCAAGTATATCCTCATTGCTATGCAATTTCCATGTGTAACAAACTATATTTGAATTTGTATAATATATATCCACACATACACAAACACTAAAATATTATGTACATGGTTCAATATTGATATATATACTGTCAAATCAAACTCTGTAAATAAAATTGCTTTCCTTAACCAATGATATATGAAGGTAATATTTTCACACCAGTAGAAATGTATCTCCTACATTCCCAAACACACAACATCATATTCCATGGTAATTATGAATAGAAAGACTTTACTGAAACCCTCCTTAGTTATGCATTTACATAGATACATCTGTTTTTGTCCTGCTATCACAGAATGTGGATCTCCGATTTCTACACATGTGGCTTATGTGGGTGGTTCTGGGACATGAAATTGTTGCACCAACATGACTGTGCATTGCTACGTTAGGTGGACAATTGCTAAATCACCTTGCAAATGGATGAAAAGTGTAATATCCCACCTACTGCGTTTCCAGTGTTAAAGTAATTAAACAAGAAGGCCATTAGGCTGAGGTGACTCTCATACTTTGGTAGCCTATTTAAGCAAACAAAACTTAATTCAGAGTCAAGGCTCATTAATCTGAGAAAATAAATTAAGAACAACCAGTCACACACTACCAGCAAGGCTTTCCCAAACCAAGGTGACTGGTTAAGATACAATCAATTATTATCCTTGCTTTGATGTGGTGTCTTCTTTAGAAAAACCCCTCTCTGAGTTCCTGCAGATAAAGTGCTCCTAACCACCTTTGATTTGAGGCTGCTGGAACTGAACAGAGGTCGGCTCAAATGAACACTTGAAAACTGGAATGCTCATAAATTAACATTTTAACACACAGGGCCGCATTTCTTTTTGAGCACTAGCACCTCGTCGGGTCCCTAAACACCTTGCTCAGGTGCAGCGTGGCCTGAGGACTCAGGGTGAAGTCTCTCCCCGCTTCTCCCTGCCCCCACTCACTCACGCCAACAACACACCAGCACAGCTGTGTCCTCACTTGACCAGACTGCACCCTTGATAGTAACACCACACTGCCTGCACCAGCAGAGTCTCCCACCACGTGCTGAGCAGTGCACAGAGGACTTCAGGCACACACCCGCCCCTCCCAGGGCCAAAACTGCCAGTCACAGGCTCCTCCCTTCACCAGCCCTGGGCTCAAGATCGCCAGCCTTGAACTACATTTTAATGGAGCCCACACACCTGAGTTCGCAGTTCAGGCAAGCTGGTACCACAGTCTGTAGCACAGACCAGTTCTCCCTCTGACCCGTGTTGTTACCCCTTGGGTTTTGACAGCCTTCCCTTTTCTGGCCTCTTCTTTAGCCCAAATCTTCACACAGGCACACACAGGGAATGCAGGTGAAACACATAAAGACTTGACTCTAGTACCTCTAACAATGCATATGACCCAAGAGCAGACTGGAATCAGGGACTGGCCACCCAGAATCACCCTGAGTAATATAAACACATAAGGCGCTGGTCAGTCCCACCTCTAGAGCAGCCCATCGGACGCCACAGATTCCTGTTTCATACTTCGGGCTTTACATTGCAGGCACAGCTCTGCTGCCCCAGAATTTCCACCCAGAATACAGTCCTTCTTCCAAAATCAGACTTGCAGAGCCTAATAGGAAAGGTCAATTCAGATTCCGTTTAAAAGGACCACTTAAACAAGCAAACAAAAAGTCCTGCCATGGCTCCACCCCCATTCCTTGGTCACCCTTTTCTGAGCAGTGAGACACCAGAGTTTCTGAAAACTCTCCCACCTTTGTGAATGGATCTGGCATTCATAATTTTTGATGCTTAGACTCAGATAAAGGAGAGCAAAGGACTATCTCCTGTGATAATGAAAGAGAAGAAACAAAGATAATCTCTACTCCCAGGAAGGCAAGCCCGACAACTAAATCCTCCTGGGAAAGATGAACATAGAATACCCAGTTCCCAGCAGATTACGACAATCAACTCTCATAATGTGAGGATGTCAGCACAGTGTCTTGAACACAGTGCATCCTCACATACCTGTGAGCATACAGTAGATCCTCATGAAACATTCCTTTCATGAATGAACAAATGTTTCCCCATAAGTCTTCCTCAGACCCCACTGCTTTCTCTAGTCCCTGCTCAATTTGAAAGTGGTGAGCAGAGAATGTCATCTTTTCAGAAGTTGTTAGTGGTCTTCACTGGGAACAAGCAGTATTTGTGTTCGGATAGGCACTCAGGCACTGTTCTTGATTTCTCTAGATTAATGCTGCTGGAAATGAGGTCTCGGGTAAGCGACTTCAGTGGTTGCTCAAAGTGCAAATTAATTACCTTCATCCCAACTTGGAGACTCATAACGTCTGAGTGTGGGGCCCCAGTATTTGTTTTTAATGGGACACATAAGTGATTTGTATAGACATGAAATTCTGGTGAACAATGTTCCCCAAAGTCATTTTCAGCCTTGACTCCCCACTGGAATAATTTATGTATATTTTAGAACTACCATTCCCTGTGTCCCACCCCCATAGCTTCTGTCAATTAGTCTTTGGCAGGGCCCAGCATCAATATCTTAATGAAGTGGCCCAGGTTATTCTATCATGAGGCTGGGTAAACACTGTGAGGCTCCCAGCTTCATTTCTTTTTTTTCAAAATTTATTTATTTTATTTATTTATTTTTGGCTGTGTTGGGTCTTTGTTGCTGCGCATGGGCTTTCTCTAGTTGTGCTGAGCAGGGGCTACTCTTCGTAGCGGTGTGGGGGCTTCTCATTGTCATGGCTTCTCTTGTTGTGGAACACGGGCTCTAGGCACGCAGGCTTCAGTAGTTGTGGCTCGTGGGCTCAGTAGCTGTGGCTCGAGGGCTCTAGAGTGCAGACTCAGTAGTTGTGGCACTCAGGCTTAGCTGCTCCATGGCATGTGGGATCTTCTCGGACCAGGGATCAAACCCATGTCCCCTGCATTGGCAGGAGGATTCTTAATCACTGCGCCACGAGGGAAGCCCCTCCAGGTTCATTTCTGATGACCTAGTACAGGGTCCGGTCCATGGGGAAGCCTGGTCTACATAGACTTGAATGGGGGACACTCAGTGTATCTCACATTCCCAGGGCTGTAGTGGAATGTGTACGTGTCTCTAGGAGACAAGTACCTCCAGAGACAAGGGAGGAGAAACATACATAAACTCCATAAAAGAACTTTGTACGTGCACAGATTTTCCCAGGCCCCCAAAAGCAATGGAATAGCAGCCAGAACATGCAGACCCTCAGAGGCCATGGGGAAGCCTTTGGCTCTCGCTCTGATTGCCATGGAAGGTCACTGGAGCAAAAGGAAAACCCTTAGAGGGTTTAGGAGCAGGATACGAGTGGAGCAGGATAAGTACCTCTGTGACAGCAACAGACATACATCTGGGCTTCTCAAAATAATTCCCATGGAAGCAGAGCCTCCCAAACAACATTTTAAAGCCTCACTTCCTCCTTCACCTTTGTACATCACTCCTGTGTTATCTGCTTTATTCATTCCCACCTACCTGGGTGTATGACTGTTGTCTCCTTTTCTTCACATCCCAGGGCTCTTTGCTCAAAAGAGGTGACCAGGTTCAGCTTAGAGACAGCAACACCTGTTTATTAAACAAAGGAACATATTACTCATTCTGGAGATTCTACAATTTCCAATCCAGTACTGTGTTCAGTAGAGAAGAGAGGACACTATATAGAAAATTACGTCACCAAATGGTATTTCCTGACAGCCCCTTTAAAACACTTAGGAAGCATTTCTAATTTGAAGATCCTTAACTCTACTTCCAAGTAGTACTCAATCAAAAATAAGGAATGGATAGTCGATTTTAAGATGTGGGCAACAATATCTTATTTCATTTTAAATACCTAGAATGATCACTGATCTACAGTGAAAGATGCAGATCAACTCAAGAAATGAGAAGGACAAGATGAAACCTCACGAAGATTTTCTTTGCATCAACAAACCCCTATTTCCTTGAAATAGGAAATGATTTCATTTCTCATTTGTGCTGAGTATATTACAGCATTTTAAGATACTTGAACACATACTATAGGACCCTTGTTTACTTTTCCTGAAGATACAAAAGTAATAAAGAAGAGAATAACTGTGCAATGGCAGTGTAATAAAAAAGGAAATTTATAGAATATTTACTAACAAAAGTCTGAACAAAGGTGAGAGTTTTCATTTTCCAAAGCAATCTACAAGTAAAGGGAAATGAAGCAGAAAGGGGGAGTATTCACATGAAATGCGATGGTTTATGCACAGCGCTCAGTAAATCCCTCCGAGACCCTATTAATGGTAATTGAAGAATTATTAACTTCTCTGCCAAGGAATCTGGCTCACAGCCCCTGAATCAAGTGAACAAAATTGACATCAGCTGTAATGGGACAGATTGATATCAGCTGCCCTATCCACAAGGACTCATCATTGCTGTGATACCCTTTTGAAAAAAAAAAATCTAATCATGAGAAAAGTGTTCAGCAAATTTAAAGTCACATATAACTCTCACATCCTGTACTCTTGTGTATTTTAAATAGTAAGTCTTTCCTTGAGGCAACTGGTAGCTCTGTTTCTTTATCAGAACTTTGGGTTACTCTGGGCCATATAGCAAATCAGCTTTATTGGTGCATTTTCATTATCCTTGTCTACATAGACTGACGCTGCATCCACACAGGACCTAAATATTACATATTCTCCTTCACTGATATCCCAGAACCCAACCGCATATTCAGTGGGAATCTTGTGTATCAACACATCCCTGAGTTGATAGGACAAAAAGGGATCATTTTCAACATTTGCACATCAGTAATTTATGGTAGGAATTCTTTATGCTGTAAAGGGAGCCTGGATGGAGAGAAGGAAATAGGATGTAAGAAAGGAATATCCTAAAGATCTAACCTTGGCTATCATTAGGAAAAAAAGAAAAGTATTGTTGCAGTAAAAATAGAAATTAAGTTTTCCTTCTCCTGAGAGCAAGGAAAACAAAGGGAACAGTGAACACGCAGGCTAGAGACGAAACATAACCTGGCCTGAAACAGTTATCACTCCTAGTTTTATTTTAATTGCTACTAATCTGTAGTGGCTGTAACTAGATTTGTTCTTCACAAAGCTAACCTCACTCCCTGACACTATTCCATCCCTGTACTTACATTTCCTATGCCCCCTTGTAACAAATCACCCCCTGTAGCTTTTGCATTTCAGAAAGAAGGTCGCTGGCCCATAAACCAGAGACAAATGGACCCAATTACCAGAGTGCTAGTCCCCAGTTACCGGGCGACGCCAGCTTTGACTGTTTTGAAATAATGCAAAGGAAAAAGAATGCAAGACATTCACTACTTTGATCCTTATCACATGCCCTGGACTGTGAGCCCCACGTATAAAATCTTCTCCGATTCCCCAAGGAGGGGGGCACAGTTCTTGAGGCGCTAGCCTGCTGTGTCTTCCCTTCGCCTGGCAAAGAAAACAGAAAGCCTATTTCTTATCCTCCAAATTTCCATCTGCGTATTTCTATTCGGCATCAGTGCACAGGGAGCCAAAATTTGTTGGCAACAGTATTGAAAGCAAATTTGTTAGGCAGGACCACCAGAGGTAGAGAAGTAAATATTTGCAAGTTCTAAATACATGGGATTTCGGCAAGAAAAGGGAACACGGCCGCTGATCTGGGTCACAAATTTTACCTGAGAACCTGCCATTTCTTCCTCTTCCTCCTCCACGTCTAGGTTCCTTTTTCAGGCAATATTATGTAGATACATGGCACCTGTACATCTCTGAGGGCATCAGCACAGCGCCTTCACCTGCTACCCCCACTCTCAGAGGCAGGAGGCCCCTGAAATGCAGAAAGACCACGCTCCCCTCTCCTTTGTCACGTGGCAGATTCAGGAAGAAATGCGCTCCTACATGGAGACCAAGGATATTCTCCTTCCCTGTTTTCATACGCCCTTCTGTCTCACAGTCAGCCAGGAATGCTGCTACAGCAATGGGGTATGTGGGGTGCATGGCCCTGACCTACCCACCCAGACTCTACTACCTTTCCTTAAACCAAAGGCTGGACTCAAGTCTCACACCACAGAAATATGAGAACTCTCTTGCATAACCCTGGTTTCACCCTGGAATTGCCTGGGAATGTAATTAAAGCGAATTTATTTGTAATCTATATAAATCATGTTCACCTGAAACTATGTTGAAACCCTGAATCAAATACAATATTGTATGTCAATTATACTTCATTTTTTAAAATGCACACTCACCCAAGCCAGTAGACAGAATCTGTGAGGGAGGTCACAGGTAATAGTAGTAATTAAAACTCTCCAAGTCATCTTTATTGTAAGCCTAGAGTGCAAAGCACTTATGTAAATCTTGCCTCTCAAACTTCAATATGCATACAAAGCATTCAAGCACCCATGGAAAAAACTGGGCTTCTGCAGGTTTGGAGCGGGGCCCATGAATTGGCAGCTTTAACAAATTTCTTCCTTGTACCGAGGATGCTCCCCCAGACCTGTTTTTAGTAGCACTAGAGAAAGCAGGCACACCACACCTCAGCCCCTTCCACCACATACCTTATCTCAAAGTGACTATTATTGGTTCTGTGTACTTAAAAAATTATTCACAACCTAAAAGTTGAGAGTTATGTTTTATTCAGCGGGAAGTTTTAGGGCTTCAAGCCCGGGAGGCAGCATCTCTAGTAACCCTGAGAACATTGCTCAGAGGAGGCGAGGTGGGGAGCCAGGTTATATAGACATTTTGCAACAAAGCGCAGGTAGTCAGGAACATAAAAGGATTATTGTTAATTCAAGAAAACCAGATATCCCGAGTTAAGGAATTTAGCGCTTTTCTATGTATGGGAAGATGCAAGAGTCTGGGCTCACCGAAATCATTCCTTTGATAGGCACCTCAGCTATCTGAGGCCAGTATCCTGTATTTTCACATTCTGAGTTTCCTCAGGGCTCACGGTAGGGAGTGGCTGCAGTCTGATGGCTGCTAGATGGCAGGTATTCTTTCCTTCCTGAGTTCCCTCAGGGCTCACCAGGCCTCACTGGAGGGCTGCAAGTGCTGATGACTGTGACATCCTTTGTTTAATGATATGGCAGGAAATACTCCTTTTCTCAGTTCCAAGAAAGACCACCATCAACATCTTGAAGGATCACATGTTTGGCTGGCACTTTAAAGTTTACAGAAGGCAATAAAGGCTGTAACATCTGAGTAAGTCTATTTGTTAAACAACATGTATATAGGCATTAGTGCAACGATTATTGAGCATCTACTATGTGTTTACAAGTAGGTTATGGTTTTGGAAACCTCATGTATATTATTGGAGTTAATCTTCATAATACCCTGGGATTTTGGCACTAGGAGTCTCATAATAACCATGAGGACATAGATACTAGGACTCACCTTTCTCTCTCTTCTGTTTCCCTATCATTGATTTTTTTAAAAAGTGTTTGCAGGACTTCCCTGGTGGCGCAGTGGTTAAGAATCCGCCTGTCAATGCAGGGGTCATGGGTTCAATCCCTGGTCCGGGAAGATCCCACATGCTGCGGAACAACTAAGCCTGTGTGCCACAACTACTGAGCCTTCACTCTAGAGCCACAACTACTGAGCCAGCGTGCCACAACTACTGAAGCCCGCAAGCCTAGAGCCCATGCTCCGCAACAAGAGAAGCCACCACAATGAAGCCCATGCACTGTAAGGAAGAGTAGCCCCCACTCGCCTCAACTAGAGAAAGCCTGTGTGCAGCAACAAAGACCCAACACAGCCAAAAAAAAAAAAAAAAAATGTTTGCATACAATAGAAGTTACCTATAGATGGCTTCCTCTTAATTCAGCTCCGCCTTAATTCGGGTAACCTGTCTTTAGGTAAGGTCTCCAAACAGGGGTGTGGAAACGGGAGGAAGAGGCTAGATGAAAAGCAAAGAAGGAAGTTTCAGAAGAACTTGCAAGAGAAAAAAAGGCCACAGAGATGAGCAGAGCCTGATCCACAAAAATACCAGCGCTTTTACAAGCCCTGCATTCATGGCCATCAGCTACGTTTTCAACATACCTACAGCCAGCCACCCAGGCCTACAGCCGGAAAACTGCAAGCCCAGGAGTCAAACCAGGTATTCCAGGGTCCAGAGGCCTGCCTCTGGAGAAATAAAGGGAAGTCACCCCACAGACAGCCTTCACGCTGTCCAGCCACTAGGCCACCAGATCAGGCTGGAAGGGCCCCCATCAAATGCCGAAAGCAGACCTCTGTCCCCTATTTCAGGCGAGGCATCTTGAGCCAGAGGGTCAAAGCCACTGGGTAACCAAGCCCTCATGTCTGCCCGCGACCTTGCAGTTGCTCCAAAGCCGTCTCCTGGCCCTGAGGCCCAGCCAGGGAGCCTTAGCTGGGTTGCACCAGTCCTCTGGCGCCGCCTGGCGGATGTCCGCTGGAACAACAACTCTCAGCCCTTCAAACAGCCTCCCTCCCCTGCCCTGGGGGCTACACTGGCCTCGGGCACCAGCCCGCCTGATATCCTATCTCCCCTCCCTCTAAGGACAGTGAAGTGCCCCACTTAGGGTCCTACTGTCTCGCAAAGTTTCCCAGGGCACTCATCCCTCCCTACAACACCCCATTACTTTATTCCAATTAGGCCTTAAAATGACTTGATATGACCTGGCTTTCAATCAATCAGCTCCCCCTCAATTCAGGTGTCCTGGCTTTAAGTCAGGTCCACAAACAGGGGTGTGGGGACAGGAGGAAGAGGCTCAGATGGTAAGAGAAGGATGTTTCGGGAGATCTAGCAAGAGAAAGAAAGGGCACAGGGATGAGCAAAGCCCGACCCACAAAATACCAGCGCTTTTACAAGCTCTGCATTCACTACCAACAGCCTCGTTTTCAACATGCCAACACCCATCCAGGCCTAGAGCTGGAAAACTGCAAGCCCAGGAGTCAAGCCAGGTATCACTGGCTACGGAGTCCTGCCTCTGCTGGCCTTGGGCACCAGCCAGCCTGATTTTCTACCTCGTCTCCCTCTAAGCTCAATAAAGTGCCTTATACAGGGGCATATATATATCTCAAAGTCTCCCAGGGCACTCATCCCTTGATATTTCATCCCACTACTTTAAATCATGCAGCCTCTGAAATCACCTGAGTCTGCTTTAATTCAGGTGACTTGAAGTCTAGTGACTTGGCCTTGCTGTAAATCAATCATCTCCACCTTAATTCAGGTGAACTGGCTTTAGGTCAGCACTGCCCTAGAGGGGTGTGGCGACCAGAGGAAGATGCTCAGATGGAAAAGGAATAAGGAAGTTTCGAAAAAAGTCTTGAGAGAAGGAAAGGGCACAGGGATGACCACAGCCCGCCCACCAAAATACCAGCACTCTTACACGCTCCCGAGACATGATCGCCAACCCCCTTTTCCAGATGCCAACACCCACTTTTCCAGTAACCAACACCTTCACTCTGGGCACCACCTTGGGGTTCCACCAATCCCACCTCCCGCCCCATCTCAGAGCCTGGAAGTCTGACCTGGGAGAAGCAGTTGGGCTCCGCCGGTGCTCCTGAGCCCTCTTGCGTCCATCCCCTCTAACGACAGCTCTCGTCCCTTCCTCCTGACCGCCCAGCCCAGGGGTTTGCTTGGCCTTGGGCACCTTCCAGCCTGATTTCGTTCTTCCTCTCCCTCTAAGTGCAATCAACTGCTCTACAGAGGGACGTATTTATCTCTCAAAGTCTCTCAGGGCACTCAGCCCTCCCTACTCCACCCCACTACTCCGTTCACCTTTCCTCCCTCCACCTCCGGAACCCATGGGGCAGCACTTCTTAAGCTCCAGCCTCCTGCGACCATCTCTGCAGCCTGGATTCTTCCCGGAGTCTGGAAATTTCTGGGACTGGAAGCCAGGCTTGCAAGATCACCGGTTAAAGGGTCGTACCTGGAAGAAGGGGAAGGGGTGGGGAACTGGAGCCTTAAAGCCCACCCACGTCCTTCAAGGGGAAGGAGGAACGCATCATTTTAACAGTACTTCTCAGGGGTCAACGGTGATCAATACTCACTTGAGGCAGCAGGGACCACCTCCTAACTGTCTCCCTCGATTCTGCCATAAGGGAGACAAGGGAGATAAGGGAGACGGGGGACCCAATCCCCCGTCCCCTCCCGCCTGGTGCTTTATCTCAGAGAGGAAGGAGCGCAGAGGGGCTTGGCTGAATCAAGGGACCTGCTAGCTTACAGATGAGTTTTAAGTCAGAACGCCGCAAGACGCAATTAAATATTATTGGAACCTAGTGTAAGAGCGGGAGGGGATGTTAGGAGGCTGAGGCTGAGTCCGACCGCAGCGGGTCCAGCCTTGGGACCCCGCACAGGCCGCCCCCCCACCTCGCTTCCCCGCCTTCAGGAGGAGGGGCGCTGCGACTACAGCCCGGACTCTGCACCTCCCCTCCCCAGTTCCCATCGGGACGCGCAAGGCGGGCCCCTCCCCACCCCGGGAGGCCCGAGCAAGCCGGGCGGAGGGCACCGGCGAGAGGAGGGACCAAAGTTCCCCTGGATTAAGACGGTGTGTGCAGCTCTTCCTAAAAAGCTGCAGTAGCAGCCACTTTGAGCGAACCCAGTGCGCCTGGAGCAGCAGCCCGGGGACGCGGTGAAGGGTCAGGACCGACTTACCTGGCTCGCCGCCCGGAGAGCAGACGGGGTTTCGGCCGCCGGGGTCTGTCCTGAGCGCAGTGGCAGTGACGCTTTGGGCGGGGGCGGGGGTCGCGCCGCCCTCCTCTCAGGCTTTGGGACAATCAGCGACCGTGGAGGCAAGAGAAGCAGAGCAAGGAGTTCCGGGTCCTTGCGGACCCTCGCGCAGTTCTGGGCGGCGGGGCGGGGCGGGGGCGGGGGCGGGGCTGCTTGGCCCACAGTCAAGTGCCTGACCTCAGGTCAGGTGCCCCAGCCTAACGCCAGGTGCCCCGGCTTACGGTTGACAGCACAGTCCTGGGATTTAGGTATCGTTCATCAAGAATGGAGCTTATTGTAAAGCAATTATACTGCAATAAAGATGTTAAAAAAAAAGAAGTAGGATTAAATGTTTGAAGCTGTAAAAGAGAAAATAGGATATATGAGCAAGGCACAATTTATTCTCACAAATAACCAAGCCAACTTGGTAAAGATTCAAATACAACTTCTGGAAACAGAACATTTCCATTGGAATAAAATCCACAATGGATGAGTACACCTAAAATCAGACATAGATGATAAAAGAAGTAGTAAACTGAAAGTTAGATGTGAAGCACTTCCCCATAAAGCAGGTTAGAGAGACAGAGAGAGAAAAAGATTTAAAAAAAAAGAAGAAGAAGAAGAAAAAGAATGGAGCTTATGGTACAAAAAAGTATGGGTGGCTCAGAAGGGGGTTGAAGATTTCTACCACAATAGGTAGGACAGGGGCTGGATAATAGAGGGCTTTGTACTCTGTGAAGACTTTGATTTTACTTTTGAGACACTGAGAAATCATAGGTTTTTTAAGCACGGGTGACGTGATTTGTCGTGGGTTTTGTCAAGAGTATTCTGGTAGCACTGTGTAGAGTGATAGGTGAGGAAGCTGGTGTTTGCAGGAGAGGTCTGAGGCAAGGAGGTGAACTGAGACGTGACTGCAGAAGGCCATGTGGAGGGATAGAGAAAGTAACCATGAATTTACTTTTTGGGTGAGGAAGAGGGAAAAATTCAGAAAGACGTCCAGATTGCAGTTAGCTGAATAAATGGGAGGGAAAACTTTTCTTTTAGACGCTTGGATTTTTTTTTTAAGGTGAAGTTTTTTATGTGCAAGATATTTGAGAACTTTATGGACTGAAGGAAAGGGAGACTGAAGATATAAGAGACTGTAATTAATGCTGTGAGGGCTATAGACAGCTCCTGTTGATGTCTAAGATTAAGGATTCTGCCAAGAGGGTGGCTGAATTGATGTACTGTGAGATCTACAGAGGGTCGGGAATGAAGTGGGGTGAGGAGGAAGAAAGGTGACACAGTCAGTAAAAAGAGAGGGCTTGAAGGACTTCCTGGAAAGTCAAAGAGGAGGTGTGTTTGGGGGGAACACCAAGTAGATGTTTAGTAAATGCTGCTTAGGTTACATGGTTACTTAAGGGGGTCTGTGATAAAATTGAATGATCCCGGAAACAGAGTTAGGAAAACGAAAACAATTTTAGGGTGTATTCTGTCCCACTGGACTGGCTTATTATCAGCCCGTCTGGCTCTGATGAGCAGTGATGTGTAAGTCTCCAAGTGTTCACACAGGTGCTCACGCCCTCAGTATTCCAGGGGTTCATGTGGGAGTGAAGGAGTGGCAACAGAGTTAGTATTCCAAGCAGAGTAATCTCTCTCCTCTCATCAACTTACTAATTTTCGTATTTTTTGTAATATTAGAAGAAAAATGGCTTAAAGCTCTCTATATTCTCTTATTTTTCAAATACTAATTATTCTTGAGCTCTGGTAAATCCTCTTTACTCTTACCTTTGGAAAATAGGTTCTCCCAGCTTTTACTTCTACACCTTAAGTAATCAAATTACAGTTTTGTGAGTGCTCTGTTTTCATAAAATTGAAAGATTTGTATGACTAGCTTACCGTGTAGTAAAAGAAAAATGTATACAAAGTTTAGAAGGGAAAATTAACCAGTAATTAAGGGCATTTCATGAAACAGCTTTTTGTGTGTGTGTGTGTGAATATTTCTCTTAAATGTGTTTTGGCCAAATGCTGTCATGGAAAGTTGTTTTTCTTAAATTGGATATAATTTGTATTATCTATCTGCTGAAAGGGCCTAGAAGCAGTGATATGCTATTAGCAATGTACCTTGAGACCAGATCTTTGTTTCTAGAAAAAACATCTCCTGCTGAAAGAACCCAGCACTTGCAGAAATAGCTGATTCCAGGGCTGGTAAACGGAAAGTACAAACTGGAACATTTTGTGCCAGAAAGCAAGAAAGTGCTCAAACAAATGGTGAGGTCATGTCAAAAGGACACAGGAGTCAGCTTTATGGAGGTCTAACTTATCGTGTCTGGAACTATTTGATATCAAAATAAAATGGATTATAGACCTATTAAATAGGAATCCGTATTTTAATACATAAGTAAACACATGGGTGTAAGGAGAAGCTTCTGTGTACCATGGACTGTCAACTAATAAGTTTGTAAGAATGAAAGAGAAAAATCATTTCACAGCCATCATGGTAGTAAGTGTTTCAGACAATCATCAGTGGATGTTAAAACTAGAGAGTGGAAGTTTTATGAGGAATAGGACATGTATATAGTCTAAAAGAATCCCTCTGCAAATTACTTATTGATAACAAAGCAAGAAATGATAACTTCACAGTAAAGAAACTCCCCCTTAGCTGAGTGATCACGTTAATATTGTGTGTATGGGACTTGCTGATAAACTCTACTTCCTGGTGTGCTGCACTAAGAAGGATACGGTATCACTTCTGTGATATTTCTGCACAAAATGCATAATATTGAGTCTCATCATGCAGGAGTATCAGGCAAACCCCAACTGAGGGACGTTACATGAAATAGCTGACTTATATTCTTCAAAAATGTTAGTGTCAAAGATAAAGGCTGAGAAATAAACTGTTCCAGATTAATGGAGACTAAAAACTAAAGATTAAAATGCGTGAAAACAAATTGCATTGTGTTGTCTTAGATCAGATCCTAGATCAGAAAAACAAAAGTTGCTAAATAAGACTTTATTAGGACAACTGGTAACATTTGAGGTCTGTAGATTAGATAATTATATTTTATCAATGTTAAGTTTCCTGATTTTGATCACTGGACTGTGATTTTGTAAGTGAATGTCTCTGTGCTTAGGAAATACATCCTGAAGGATGTGTCTATGACTTATTTTCAAAAGGTTTAGGGAAAAATATATATATAGAGAGAGGAAAAGAGTGATAAATTGGGCAAAATGTTGAGTTGATGAACTTGGATCAAGGGTGTGCAGGTGTTCCATATGCCATCCTTACACATTTTAAATTTGCAATTAATTCAGAATGAAACAAATGTATACATATATACCTTTTAGTATATCTTTTCTATACCAGAATTCTTATTACACTGGAATATATAAAACTAACCACTAAAAAGACTTAACCTTGCTTCTCCTAAATAGTTTATCAGTGAATGATATTCAGGTATGCTCAAGTAGCCTTGAAGAGAGTTTCAAAAGAGACCTGTCAGCTCTTCTTACCCTAACTAGTGTCATAATGATGAATGTGTGAGGGCCGTCAAGATCAGCTTCCTGAAGAGTATACCTTGAGTAATGGTCTTGTTTTTATTTTAAAGCATTATTGGTCTTTGGTCTTTTCTTTCAGATTCTGGGCCTCTGAACCTATATCATTAGTTTTCCATGTCTGTATTAATTGATAGGACCTATTCATGCTCACACTGGCAAATCTTTAATTCGGCACATCTTTAAGTACCTGTCGTGTGGGAGGAATGTATATGGAATTATAAATGACATGCTTCAAACTACATTCTTGATTACTTTCTCCCTTCTTTCCTCTATTTCACACCCTGGGAGTCATCTCTCTCTCTTAATTTCTTTGGTGTCAGCAACTTTTATCAGTTCTTTTACTTAGTAACTTGTACTCAGATTTTGCTGAAACTCTGAACACCTGCAGTATTGTTGCGGCTTCCACTAAGTTTCTCTGCACTTCCTACTTTCTGGCATAACGGGATGTTCCAGACTCAACTTGGGCAAACTCTGGAATCAGCCATTTCTCTTGGTTCGTTTTAATGGGGATTGGTATTTAGAAACCAAGTTCTGGGCAAGTTGATTCTCGAGTACTCGGTCTGCTGTTTGGCTTGTCATGTGTGTTCACTACATTTATTTTTAGACTTTTTTAGTGGGTGGAGAGAGTCCCAAAGAACATAGTATGTGAATTCTTTTGCCTTTAGTGACATACTGTTGGGAAGGCCTTTTTTCTCCATCTTTAATATTCCTATGCTTTTTGAGAAGGAGATTTATAGACCCTGGTCATAAAGGAAGCAGCTTACCCTGTGTGTTATGTATGTGTATGTAAAGTTGGATGTTGATAGGAATCTATATCTCTGGATGGGTATGTAGTTTTTCATCTTTCTGGGAAGCATATCAAAGTGACATCTACTTTTATATACGTATTTATGGTTTTCACTAACAATTTCTATTATATCTTTTGTTAGATTTGGCATCATTTTTCAGATGAAACTTTATTTCAGGTGGAATTTTAAATTTAAAAATCTTTAGTATGTCTATTAGCATGAAAGCAATATATGACCCTTTAATAAATTAAATTGGAAAAGTTGTCTCAGAGTTTGCCATTTTCAGAATTTAGCTGGGCCAAAAATATTATATGTATGCATACAAATATATACACATATAAACTTGGGCAAATTTGGTTAAGGAAAATAGACATGGGAGGCAAAGCTAGGCAAGGGGAAGGGGTAGGAAAAGGTAGGATGTGTGCCGAGAAACAGTAAGTCCCTCAGACAGTTGGATTAGAGCACTTGTATAGGGAAGGAGACAAACATAAAAGGAAAGGATAAACAACATGGACCTACTGTACGGCACAGGGAACTATATTAAATATCCTGTAATAGCTATAATGTAAAAGAATCTGAAAAAGAATATGTGTGTGTGTGTGTGTGTGTGTGTGTGTATAAAACTGAATAACTTTGCCGTACCTGAAATGAATGCATTTTAAATCAACTATACTTCAATAAAAAGTTGTTTTGAAAAAAAAAAAAAGGGAAGGTTTGCACCAGGTGGTAGAAACCTTTAATGCCCAGCTAAAAATTCGGGTTATCTTCTAGCAATTCATGATAAAATTATTGTGGATAAAACCATGTCCTTTAGTGATGCTGAGAAAGGGGACACAGCATTGCCCAGCCCTCAAGGTGGGTCTGTTCCTCTCAAGGAATAAATACGTATTTGAATCATGAATTCCTGTTTCCCAGGGAATGTCTTACAATTATGTGCGGCAATTCAGAATGCATGAGAAGTGTTCGTGTTTTGTTTTCTTAAATCCAGCCATTTAGTATTTACTTCTTGTTTATGACTGTACTTTGAACCTTATTTTAGGAGAATGTACCTAATAAAAGCGAGGTATTAATTTACTTTTCTATCTAGGTAATGAAGCATATATGTGTATACTTCAGAGGAAGTGAAGCAGATGAGCTGGTATTTATCGAGGGCCATATATACCACCCAGTATGTAGGTAGCTTTGTTCACGCCATCCCAGTCAGTCCTCACAAACGGCTCTTACAAACAAGTAGTGGTTATCTTCTTTTATAGGCAAGGAAATTGAGGTTTTGAGGGGTCATGTCCAAGTCACATTGCTAGTAATTGTCAAGGGGGAAATCCAAAGGTGGGTCTCTCTACTTGTATGAGAATTGCCAGTCATTCGTAGCATTGTTCTTTAAGCTCTCAAAAGTCGACAGTGAAGGGATTGCTGTGCTCTTCATATATAGAAGCTTAAGGCCAGGAGGTAAAAAATGATGTGGATGGAGAGCAGTTACAAGTGATATTTGCTAGCCTGCAAAAATAAGAACAGAAAATGGGCCAAGAGGAAGATTCCTTATAGCCAGGCAGAAACGTCTGCTAGAATATGTAGGAAGGAATCACAGCATCATAGGACTTGAGTGAATGTGAGCCTGAGGGAAGATTGGTAGCAGTGATTTTATCAGTGAGTCATCTGACAGCTCTAATCAGAATCACCCCCTTTATTATAGCTTAGGTCATCCATGTGCCTATTTCTAGAAAAGACTGAATCAAGACAAGTGAAACATACCTGAAGCTCCTGGCCTGAACATTATAATTGACCTGGCACGAAAGTGAGCTTCAGATTTGACAGCTCAGTGGTGGTGGTGGTGGTGACGTTAGAAGCACTTAACAGTCTGTGTTTTCCTTCTACAGCATTATTTTCCAAACTTCCACAATTCCTGGAGGGGGAGGAAATCAAAAATATGTCTCCAGGGATCTTGAGGCATCAGCTGAAGTGATCGGGAATTGTTTTTGAAATCTCCTCTTTTATCTTTAGGCAATCTTCATTTTCATATCTATTTGTTTTAATTGAAATTACTTCTTTTACTGGTTAACTATTTCTTTACCCCCAACCTAAATCACCCAGTGGAATTGACAGTTTGGGAAAATGTGCTTATTTCACTGGCCTGGCATCTCCCACCTCTGCGCTGGGTGGATGCCCCGTGTGGGAAGCACCGTCTCCCAGGGTTTGAGCTCCCGAAGAGGCTTTACCGGTAGCACACGGGGCTGCCACACCCCTGTTGACTCCCCACCCCTGTGACTCCCTCACTTCTGGTTCCTCCCTATTTATCACACTGTCATGGTCTCTTTCTTTCTCTTGATTGGCATGACTTTATTTTAAGGGCTTTATCTCTTGAGGTGTCCAACAGTTTTATTTTTAGAATTTCTTTTTTTTGTCTTACCAGGGGAATGTAACCAAATATCTATCTATCTATCTGAGTCTTGCAGGTACATACTTTTTCCTCACGATGCTGCTTGCTATTTCACTTAAGGCACAGTTGCTGCAGATATGACATGACAGAGGGCAGGCTTAGCCTGGGTGTCGTTTGTGGCCAGTCTCTGCTGGCACTGAGTCAGCATGAAGGCCCAGCTCTGTGTGTGTGGAGTTGGGGGTGGGAAGGGGGAGCAAATTGTCATCTCTGTCTCTTGGATAGGAGGGAACGAGCGCAGGCCAGCACGTACGGAAACTAATTTCAGGTCACAAGTGCCAGCTTTATGATTGTTATATATATTGTATTTTCTAGTGATTCCCAGTTGATTTCCAGCTTTTGTTACAGCCTTGACAAGAGTTCAGTGCTTTCTGGTAATTTAACAGCAGCAAAGATTTCCTTTTGTAAAGTATTTTTATACCTAAATGTCATAGGAAAAGGATTATTGCTGATTTACTGATACTAAAGACTTGGTTCACGTTAAGCCCTCGAGTCCTTTGTTTAGGGTGTCATTTGTGTCCAACCTGTTTTCTTCTCCTGAAACCCTATTGTCTACCTTGAACTGGTCTAATCTTGCTTGATCCCATGTTTCTCCACTATCCCTCTGCAGAACCACCTTTTGTACCAAATGCAATTGCATTCCTGTCTTTTGAATGACATATGCTACAAAAATAGCTTTTTACATAGGCCTTGCAGATTTCAAAATCTTTTTTTTTTAAACTAACCTGTCTTTATATCTTCGGAACTATTCTATGGGATAGCTTGGGGATTGTTAGTACTCATTTTATGAATGAAAAAAGAAGATACCAATGGTCGTGACTTGCAACTTCATGCCAAAGCCCCAGGTCTCTGGGGTTTCAATCTGCGGAACCATTCTGCTTCAGTACCCTAGTTTCTGGAAACATGTCCAGTTTTCCCAAAAGTGGGAAGAATTTATTATGTAGGTTGAGTTGTCTACAGAGAAGATAGCTCTAAGATATTTCAGGTTTTTTTTTTTTTAAGTTTTAAAATCAGGGAAGAAACGAGTTTTCTGAATTTCCAAATAGGACTGGTTCCTATATTAGATACGTTAAATATGTTTGCTTCCTGAGAACAAAGTGGACTGAATCAGAGAAGATAGTGAGTTGGCTAAGTTTTCATTTTTCTCTTTATTTCTGGGACTAGTATTTTATCTCCTCTTTGTTGAAATATTGTAAGTCATGGGTGGAAGAGTCACACTTTGTGGTTCTTAGTAGGAATTTCTGTGTTCATGAGGTTTCTCAAAGGTAGTATTAGAGCTCTAGCTATGTGAGAGTTTTTGAAAATCTAATAGAAACGGTAGATTTCCATGTGGTAAATCCATGGATCTTAAAATGTCAAGCTTCTTTACTTTTGGCTGGAATTTAACGCACCTGATTAGAAGCCCTGTTTAGCAGCACATGGGCATGACTGATTAAGTTTTTTGAGAGTTGTCATTTGTTTGTAGACAAGGAGTCGGTGAGGAGAGAATAAAATCAAGTGACTCGTCTCCTAAGGCTCCAGATAGCTGGGAGTCTGAGATCTGTGCTGCAGTGATGGAAAATGTCCACCAGGTGACACCAAGGAGCTGCTTAACTGTTGGCTCCCCAGCTAGTTAGTGACTGGACCACCTGAAGCCCATTTAAACTTCTCCCCACCTTGTAAACTAAGGCTCAGCTGCAGCCACACCTTCAGCTCTGGTCCTTGACTTCCCCTGCACCCGCCCACTCAGTGCTGCTGCTGCTGCTGCTCTGTGTCGGCTGCGTCTCACCACACTGTGGGTGTTGACTCTTCCCCTGGATGGGAAGCTTCTTGAGAGCAGCGCCAAATGAGTTTAAAGCTTATTCCTTTCGGTATTTCCAGCAGTGCCGGGCACAGGACCTCTGAGGTGCAGTGTTGAATTAACATCTCTTGGTGATCCGTGCGCTAGTTGTGACCCTCCATTGCATTCATGTTCAGTATGTTTTTTGTCTTGAACGGCATGTTTATTTTCCCAGCTGCATAAATGACTTGCTGGAGGGGATTGTGTAGTTTCGTAAACCTTACTCCAAACTGCACCCTGACCAACCACTTTCACTAACTTCCAAGACAGTTACAGAGATCATTCCTGTGGAATGATGGGTCTTCCCTGCAGCCATGCAGTTGGCCTTGGCGGTGGGACTTCCCTGCGTGTTAGGCAGCAGATGGCCTCGGAGTTCTTAGGCTGTGCGCCGTATGGGTAGGAGCTTGGGAAAAGCAGAAAAGAATCCTCTGTAGCTCTCATCCCTCTGCCTTATCTGGGCTCCCAGCGGGGCCTCCCACAGCGAGCGGGTTTGGCCTGGAAGGGAGGCCTCTTGCCAAAGAAGGGCCGGCCCGGGAGGAGCAGTAGTACCACAAGCATATTGTAGCTGGATTGTGTCATTTTATTGGAGACCATTAAGGAAATGGACGTTCATTTTTTTCTTTTCCAGAAAGCAGATAATGGCTTCTAAGCCAATTGGAAGGAAATTTGAAAAGGTTTCATAACAGTGTTATTTCATTATTACAGCCAGCCTCCACAGGCAGCCAAGTTGTTTTCAGGCCCGACCCTGGCTCTGGCTTTTTCGTTGTGTGGATACCTTTCCAAAGTGTCTGATTTGATGACACATTCAGGGGTTCTGTGTTTGATAGCAGCCCTAAGAGTGTGCAGAACTCTGAGCAAACAGCATTTACATTTACCTAATGTAATTTTTAAAATAAGCCACAGTCTAGGTGATACTGGAGATAGTAATACTGATGTGGTGTGTCTGGGCGTTTCTTGAAAGGCTGTTTGTTTAGCTCCCTAGCGAATTTGATAAACCAAGGCCATATTTTTATTTCTAGAGCTGGGAGTTCCCCAAGCTGGCCGTTTTGACCTTTGAATGTTAGGAGCCCCAAAAGTTCTGATTATGAGACAAGGAAAAGGCAAAGCTTTTCTTGTCCATTAAAAAACTCAGGACCCACTCCTGGCATTCCATTGTCCTACAAAGAGCAGAGAATGGAACCCCTGCTCTTTGGGGTGGTGTTACTTTAAAGACAATCAGAATCTACCTGTTAAATGCTCATCTTCTCTGTGAGTCTGTATCTTGGTTATTATTACCTTTGGCAGTTGAATTTAAATCCATTGGGGATGGGGTGGGGTAGTTTGTAAGTACATTTTCAGAAATGCATCTAAAAGTCTTTTCAGGAAAAATTTGGGACCTGCTAGTGCAAATTAGCATCACTAATACAGCTGCTTTGTTTTTAGGTGATTGGCGAGGACAATGTGGCGGTGCCCTCCCACCTCTGCAAGGCGATCCTGGTGCGCAGAAGCCCAGTGTCTACTGAGCCCCTGGCACTAGGGGCTTCGTGGTGCCCAGCGAGGCCATTGGCTTCCAGCCCCAATTAAGTGAGCTCCAGGTGAGCTTGCAGAACCTGGAGAAGTTGTCAGGACTGGTGTTTTTCCCTCATCTGGATGGAAATAGTGACATCAGGAACATCTGCTTGGTGGACACCTGTAAGCTCCTGGATTTCAGGAAGTTCACTCTGAGCACAAGAAAGATTCAGGGAGCCCGATCGGTACTCAGACTGGAAAATCCTTTCATGGAAAATTTGCGGAACGCAGGCATTGAACCCAGTGAGGACTTCATGACTCACTGCAAGAAGAAGCTGGAAGAACTCAAAGCTCAGAGCAGTCAGGGGTCCTGGAAAGAAAGCCCTCGTAGTTCACCTCTCAGAAGTGCGACATTGTCTGTAATGAAGCAGGTGCAGCCTCTTTGGGATACTATGTTTTTGTGGCTCTGCTTTAAAATGATGGACTCCTAAATTTCAGACTAAATTTCTCCCCAAAAGATCAAGGATGTCAAATGTTTTGGTTGGTATTTTATTTGACGTGGGAAACTAAGGAAACTGTTAACGCCTGCAGATCACGGGCTGGTCTTGTGTCAAGTTAACAGGAGGGCTGTGTCTGTAGGATGACTCTGTGTGCGTGTCTCTCTGGATGTATTGTACGTGAAGGCATTATATTTTCTGCCTCCACATCATACAGTGTCTTTGATGTATCTGCTCAGCCTTCGTGGAACCAAATATTGTACGTGTTCTTTCCCTGGGACTTGAGCTGGTCTTAGAGATGGCTTTTGGAGATCCCCTATGCATTGTCCTGACCATGTGTATCATATATTTGTTTCTTGTTCCTCCCCTCATGGGCCTGCTGTTCCTCCTCTTCTGTCAACTACATTTTCTGCTCACTTAGTATGTTCTATATACTAAGCTCAGTGCTTTACGTGTATTATCTTACAACTACCCCCTGAGGGAAATACCACTATCCTCATTTTACCCAAGAGGAAATTGAGGCTTAGAGAGCTGAAGTGTTTTGCCCAAGGTTCATCTTCCCAAAGAAGTAATCCACAAGGAATGGGCACACAACATGGGGTACATTAAAATCTTCCCTGACACAGAGGCTTTTGACTCAGAAAGACATATGTCCTGAGTGATGGAAGGGGTGTCTGTGATCCTGGGGCCTGCTTGGTAAGAGGGGTCTGGTTCCTTGTCTGCCATCGAGCCAGAGGGACTTTGATGTCCTCTGACTTGAACCCTCCTTAGTTCTTTGGGAAGAAACAGTCACAGGTATTTGAAGGTTAAAGGTCAGTGCTTTTTGGGGTTTATCAAGGTCCCTATTTGCCTTCAGAAATGCAATTCTTCTAGAGACTGGCTGGTGCCAAATCGATGTGTTCCTTGCTTTCCAGATGGGCTTTTTGTTCTAGAGATTGAGGAACCTTAGAAGGGTCTGTGCCCACAGATTCACCAGCTGGTGGCTCACTCACCTTTGTGCCAGCGTGCCTACCTGGATGGCATACATAGGGCTGGTGGTTGGCCCAAAGACCCAAAAACTGTTACCTCTGGGGGAAACAGTGGCTGTTTTCTGAGCCAGATCTCTAGATTTGGGTTTATGTGGAATCCTTTCATGGGCTTTCATAAGTGTAGGCAGTAAAATGTCTTAAAATAGGGCACAGGAACTTGTCTGACTGTGTCCTGTCACAGTCTTTCCAAGTGCTGTTACTAGAACAGTTTTCATGGTGCTTTGTGTTTGTCTCTAACAGACATGCCAAGGCTTTAAGATAAAGGTAAGATGATAATGATTGACATTATTCTGCTTTATTTGGGTAAAAAAGAAAGAAGTTGGGGGGTCAGAACACTGCAGCCCAATTAATACCGGCCTGTTTTATCACACTGTTCCCCATTAGCTTATGCCAGTCTTTTTCTTCTCAGGGAGAAAGAGCCCAAATGTCACTGTGACCAAAAACTCTGTTACTTTCTCTCCTTGTTGGAGAGGTGACAGTGGGGTCTGGGTGTTTTTCCAGGAGCCTGAGGGTGGCTCTGTGGGAGAGGTCCTACCGCCCATCTCAAGAGGCAAGCCCCCATCCGCTGTCCCCGGGGCCTGTCACTACATTCTCCTCTGACCTGAATTTCCAGCAGCCTTGGGGTTATTCCCATGCTGTTCTCACTCCTGTGTCACCACCTCAATGGTAGAGAATCTTGATTTTTAGATCAATAAATTAAAGTGTCTTAACATGTTTTTAGTTCCTATGAAAAATGCTACCTGGTCATTGTGAAAAAGAAGAGATAACTACTTACAATTAAAAAAGCAGTCTCCCAGTCCTCATTTTTATACGTAAAAGTTTTGTTGATATACGACAAGTGATGCTTGAATTGTCTCAACACTTCCACTAAGAGTCCCTCCAAAACAAACTTTGAAATGTAAACACTGGGTAGAGCTCAGGACTTTCCTCTGGATCAGATCACTTCTGCCTCCCCCGTGGGACTGTTGAGTACTTGGATTCAGACGCAGCAGAGCCCTAGGCCTCCCCCCACAGCATCAGGTGTGTCCCTCTGGTCAAAGAAGCACCTCATTACTGACCTGAGCCAATCACCATCCAGCCGGGCCCTCTCCGGGTCCTGCCGCGGTCTCAGGCTGCACCTGGGACTCTGCCTTCCACTCTGTTTATGCTCAGGGAGCCCCTGGTCTGAGGGAGGCTGCCGAGGGAGAAGGACCCAGGCTCTGCTGCTGGGACCCCCCTCTGGGGGCGAGGGACTCACTCCCTAATCTCTCTCCACCTGCAGTAACATCTTTATTTCGAGACTTCAGGCTCTTTGGTCTGTGGATTGAGACTATTTCGCCTATATCGTATGCAGCAAAGGGGGACCTTACACAAGTGGCAAAGGTAGGATGGGTGTGCTAGCCCCTTAACTACCTGCTAGTGTTTCTGCACTTGTGACTCCATCTTCAAACGACTGAAAACCTCCGTCCCTCCTTCAGGACTTAGAATAGAGCCCAGCAGGAGATACAGAGTCTGATCTTGAGGGAATGGCTTCTTGCAGAGCTGGGCTCAGCCTGCAGCCCTGCTCTTGGAGTGACTGTGAGTATTACCATGTCGCCTGTGTTCCCTGCCTTGATCGTGAGTCCATAAATGTCATTGGCGTTAACATGACGAATCTCCAATTTCCCGTCAGCGGCCTGTCCCCGACCCCAGGGTCCGCTGTTCTGTTCCCTGCTAACTCCCTACCACGTCCACCCTGTGTGCCCTTCCCCTTTCTGGGCCCTCACTCTCCTCCTTGAGCCTCTAATTCATTCTGGTGGAGCTGATCAGGGGTAGCCTCACATCGACCATGGAACCCCTGCTCTTGCCCACATCCATGCCCAGCCTCTCCACCTGGCCTGCTTTTCTGGGTGTCGTCATGGAGATGGTCTATCAGGGGATCCAGTGCTGCTTTTGCAGTCCAGCCTCACCTCCAGGGACCAACCCTCAGGTCATCAGAGGGCCGAGTGGGATGCACTGCACTCTGTATAATTTGGGGCAGGGGAGATGGGGTGCTTGGATGGGCTTCTCTTCCATGTTCCTGAACTTGACAATTCGGCCAAGGGCTGGTTCACCCTGAGTGCACAGCACCTCTAGGGGTCACTGTGGCCTAATGCCACACCGCTGGGACCTCGCCCCAGCACAGAGCCTCAGTAGGCAGGCTCCAAGCTCTCAGGCTGGATGGGACAGGAGGGGTCATCTCTTCCAGTGCGCCTCATGTTTGGCTCACGTCAGAGAAGCCTAGAGAGTTTAATTTTTCCCCCCAATTTTATTTTGAATAATTTCAAGCTTTCAGAAAAGTTGAAAGTGCAACGAATGCCCTCTCCCTCCATACTGTGTTTCATTTGTGTTCTTGTCTTGAACCATTTAAAAGTAACTTATTGTCTAAAAAAATGTAAGTTGTAGACACAGCACTTCACTTTTTTTTTTTTTCTGTTTGTTTTTTTTCTTTTTCCTTTTTTTCTTTTTGGCTGCGTTGGGTCTTTGTTGCTGCACGTGGGCTTTCTCTAGTTGCGGCAAGTGGGGGCTACTATTCATTGTGGTGCGCAGGCTTCTCATTGCGGTGGCTTCTCTTGTTGCGGAGCACGGGCTCTAGAGCGCAGGCTCAGTAGTTGTGGCGCACAGGCTTAGCTGCTCCACGGCATGTGGGACCTTCCCGGACCAGGGCTCGAACCCGTGTTCCCTGCATCGGCAGGCGGATTCTTAACCACTGCACCACCAGGGAAGTCCTTTGCTGTTTTTTTACTTTATTTTTTTAAATTGAAGTATAGTTGACTTACAAAGTTAATTTCTGCTGTAAGCAAAGTGATTCAGTTACACATATATACATTCTTTTTTAAATTATTCTTTTCCATGATGGTTTACCATAGGTTATTGAATACAGTTCTCTGTGCTATACAGTAGGACCTTGTTATTTATCATCCTATATATAATAGCTTACACCTGCTAACCCCAACCTCCCACTCCATCCCTCCCCCAGCCCCCTCCCCCTTGGCAACCACAAGTCTGTTCTCTATGTCTGTGAGTCTGTTTCGTAGGTAGTTTCATTTGTATCATATTTTAGATTCCACATATAACTGATATCATGTGATGTTTGTCTTTGTCTTACTTCACTTACTGTGATCATCTCTACGTCCATCCGTGTTGCTGCAAATGGCATTATTTCATTCTTTTTTATGGCTGAGTAATATTTCATTGTCTATATGTACCACATCTTCTTTATGCATTCATCTGTCGATGGACATTTAGGTTGTTTCCATGTCTTGGCTATTGTGAATAGTGCACAGCACTTCACTTTTTCATACTTCAGCCTGAATTACCTAAGAAAAAAGACATTCCCCTATTTCCAAAGTAACTATTATCACATCTAAGAAAATTATCAAGCATTCGATATCATCTAATAAACAATCTCAATTAGAATTTGCCTGCATGTTCCCCAAATGTTTTTTATCCTTTTTTGAAACATCCAGGCTTCAATCAAGGTTCCTATATTATATTTTGTTAATTATGTCTAGTCTCTCAATCTAGAATAGTCTGCCTGGTGAGCTTCAAAAGAATAGTAGATTCTCCAACCCCACACTTGAAGATTTTGATTCAGTAGATCCGATGTGAAGCTGGAATCTGTATTTTCTAAACAAACAACACTGGCAATCCTGAGGAGCAACCAGGATTTGGAACCGGACCATATGCCCTTCTTTGCTCCCACCCTCCCCCAAGGCACACATTCCTTAGACAGAAGTCTTCTGGCAAGCAGGTGGTCTTTGAGTTTGACCTTGTGACTATCAAGGGAAAACTTTCTCCTATCCCATTAGGCCCCCAGGTGCCCAATTTTCTTTATAGAAGAGCTGCATAACATTCAGCTGAAACCTTCCCCTGTAACTCCTGCTCATCAATGACAGGCCCTAACCGCCTTTCCAGGCTACACAGAACTGGCTGGCACCTACTTTCACCTGATAGCCCTTTAGAGATAAGGTGCTCCTAATGACATCAGGGCATCTCATTTCATGCCCAGGCATTCATGGATTTCAGACCCTTCACCATGATTTCACATGTCTTCTTGGTGTGGCGACCACGTCTGGACAAAGCATTCAGGGTGAGGTGATAGCAGTGCTGAATCGAGGTGGGGGATTGACACCCCACTTTTCTCACTATACCACTGGTTCACGTGGGACTCGCTCCAACTAACGGCTTCGGGTCTTTTCCACATGATCTACTGTCAAAGCACTTTCTCATCATGTGCTCACGTAGTCAATTTCTGGAACACAAATATGGCATTTTATGTATGCCCAACTATTAAGATTCCACTTGATTATAATTCCTACCCATCTTCAGGCGAGTTCACATTCTCGATGATCCTGATTTGGCCATTTGACATGTTAGCTATGCCTCCCAGCTTTGAGATTGCAGATTGGAAAAACAAGCCTTCAATGTGTCCGTTAAAAACATTGAAGGAGACAAGAGCCAAGGAAGGTCTCTTTGGTAAAAAATTCATTTTACATGGCAACCTGCTTCACATACCCATGCAGCAAGTTTCATGTGATAATAATGGGCTCTGATATTTTCAGAACTTACATTCAATTCTCTTCTATGTCTTAAAAAAAAACACTAAATTGATTGTACAATGCAGAAATAGGTCTCCATGAAAATTTGCCTGTGAGTCACTCTGGGGCAGGGAGATTGCCCACTGCACCTCTGGTTGCACACAGCACGGCTGGGCCAGCGCTTTGGACACCTGTGCTATGCAGGGAGACTGCCCAGCCCATCTTCCCACTTACACATGTAATGTTTGCCCTCCACCCCGCAAGGCTGTTGCCGTTACTTTACTTTGCTTTGTAGTTCAGTCATTCATCATTTACTTGTCTTTGCCCTCCAAGGCCTGCTAACTTCCTGGAGGCAGGCAGATTGCAGAGTTGACTCCTTTCTGCGGCCTCCAGAGGGTTCTGTAAACAGCACGTGCCCAAGACGTGTTATGGAGTTACCAGCAAGTCGGAAATGTTGAGCTTATCCTGCTTGAGTGTCACTGCGCTCATGGTCCCTGTGAGGGAACCCAGGAAGGCTGAGGACTAGGACCTGGCTGGGGGGCCAGTCCCCCTGCGGGGAACAGAGAGACTGGCCTCTGAGATGATGGCTTCTCAGAGGAGGGAGGAAAGCATGTGCATTGTTCTGGCTGTGAGCTTGTGGGCAGGCGCTGCGTGGAGCAGGGCCCTGTGCTGGGATGACTCCCAGCGGCGTGCTGAGCACTGCTTCCAGCTGGCTGGAGTTCCCCGGGCGCTTTCCCCACTCACTTTTCATCAGGATCCAGAGGGTCTGGTCCTGAGGCCGCCCGTCCCAGTGGGAAGATGGGAGCACGGAGGTGCCCTTCAGAGTGTGCTGAGCAGGGCTTTTGTGTGTTTGGCCCAGAGAGAAGCAGAGTTAAATTTAGGTCTTCCAGCTGTGTGCAGGTGTGGAACCCTGCCCTCTCCCCTGCCCCCAGCCAGGATCTTGGAATTATTTCTCTCCTCTGCCTCCCCCAGCCCCAGCTCCTCGACAGGCACAGGATGAACCGTCATGCCCCTGGTGATGCCAGGGCTCATTTCTGCCCAAATGTCTTCTAAGTCTGGGGACAGTGGCAGACAGTGGCCTTGAATTTGCCAGGCCTCCCCAGGAGCTCCGAGGCCTTGGCACATTTGGGGCCCAGCTGGCTCTTTCTTAGCCCCCTAGGCAGGACACATATTTTAGTTCCCACCACCTCCCATGATGGGCCCCTGATTCTCCCCCGGCCTCCTGATTTCTGTGCTGTGTGCCCCCTCTCGCCTCTCTGCCCCGCACTGCCCCACACTGCAGAGGGAGCCTTCAACCTCTCGCTGTCATTGCCATTCAGACACGGGCAGAGACCTTGGATCTTCTCCAAGGTCAGTGGAGTCCAGGAGAGTGTGACGTGTCTATGTCCTCTTTCCCCATATGAGGCTGAAACTTGAATAGGCTGGGATTCCTCAGGGGTAAGTGTGCTGTGACGTCTCCTTCACTGTGGCCCTGGGACCCTTCCTCCGGGGTCCCTGGCTGAGGCTCAGAGCCTTACAAGCTCTGGTCTAGGGTCAGAGCCTAGCTCTGCTCCTCTGCATACTTGCAATACGATTTCAGGTAAGTGGCACCCCCTTACGCCTAGTCCCCTGTGTGCAACGTGAGATTGGACCAGACGCTCTCCAGGGTCCCTCTGTGTTCGGTGTTCTGACTGCCCAGGGCAGAGCACTCCTTCTCATAAGGCAGCCTGCAGGGGTGCTTTGCAGGGAGACATGCAGGGGCAGCCTGGAGGTGCGGGGGGTAGTGGGCAGAGGGGCCTCAGAGGAGGCGTGAATGAGGGAGAGGCAGAGCAGGCCGGTGTGGACAGCCCTGTCCCAGTCCTATCTCCCGTCTGCGACACCCTCTCCACACCCCGGCCCCGATAAGCGGGTGTGAGCCACGGCCGCCTTGTGACAGGTCCTTCAGTGGGGAGGGGATGGCGGGGGTCCAGGCCTCTGCTGAATCCGGACGTCAGCGCCTTCCTCCCCCACCCCCTTTTCCCTGCTGGGCTGGACAGGCCCAAGCAGCCCCATCCTCCCTGACACTCGGCCAGCGAGGTTCAGCCTCCTCAGGGGTGCAGGGAGCAGAACTCCCTCAGTCCTTTCTGGCAAAGAGCCGAGGAGGACAGCCACCCCTGCCAAGCTTCTCCTGCAGTGACCGTGGGGCTGGGGCCTGGCTGGTCCTCTCATCTCCTGCCCTCACCCAGTCTCCTCCAGTCTCTGTGGCCATCAGCTTTCAGTCATCCCCCCTCAACTCTGACTTTGGGGCCACTATTTCATCGGGGCCCACCTTCTTTCCTCCAAGGCCCCAGCCAGTGTTCACCACCAGCAGGCCAAGGCCAGAAACCCCTAATTTCTGGGTTTGTGGGCCTAGGGGTCTGAGAAGAAGAGAAACTGAGCTTGGAGCTCTCAGGAAGGGGAAGGGAAAGGCAAACAGGCTGGGCTAGAGGCTGCAGGACACCCCCGGGAAGGAGGGTCTTTGCCCCCAGGCCTAAGGCACTCAACTCGGAGCTTCCTTCTGCTTTCTCAGAGGCTCGCTAACGTGTTCAGAGCTGAAGATTGCTTTGATTCTCAGTCTGCCACCATTGTGCATCGGGCAGCCCATCCATGTGCATTTGGGTGTAAAGATGTGCGTGTCCTCTGTGTATGTTCCCATCCCCGGGTTCCGTTCTCAGCCTCTGCACAGCTTATGAGGCATCAAGGCCCACTGGCTAAGAGCACAGACTCTGGAGCCAGGCAGATTGACCTGGGGTCAGATCTCAGCTCTGCCATCTTAACTGCTCTGTGCCTCAGTTCCCCCAACTGCAAAAGGAAGATGACAACGTGGACGATAGTACCACATTCCTTGTAGGACTCTTGCAAGTATCAAATGAGTTACTACATGTAAAGTATTTGAACAGCACCTGCCACAGAGTAAGAAACATGGAGTTGTTGGCCATTATTATTATTTGTGTAAATTTTACTTTAATGTGATTTCACATATATCCTTTATGCAGAGTCACCAATTATTTATATTTTGCTCATTAATTTTATAATTCTCTCTCTACATATATGTATGTATAATATACTGTATATTCTATATTGTATATATACTATACATAGTATATACACATACAGATTTTTTTCTCTGAATCACTTGAGAGTAAGTTGAAGACATCATGCCTTTTTACCCCTAAATACTTGAGAGTGTATTGGTGAGGACAAGGATATTCTTTTACAAAATCACAATGCAGTTAACAAAATCAGAAAATTTGTTATCTAATCCACAGGCCATATTCAAATTTCATCCGTTGTCTCAATCATGTCTTCTTTCTATTTATTTATTTTTCCTGGTCCAGGGCCACCTGTTGCATTTAGTTGTCATGTCCCTTTAGTCTCCTTTAATCTGGAAGAATTCCTTGGCCTTTCCTTGTGTCTCTTGAACTTGACAGTTTTGAAGAGTTTAGGCCAGTTATTTTGTAGAATGACGTTGCTCAAGTTCTGTTGCTGTTTCCTCATGATTTGTTTCAGGTTATGCATTTTTGGTAAGATTACCACAAAGGGGATGTTGTATCTCTCTCGGAGTATCACTTGGGGAGGCACGCAATATCCATTTTCCCATTTGGTAGCGATGTTGTCCCCGATCACTTGGTTTAGGACGTGTGTGCCAAATTCCCCCGCAGTTAAATTAAGTAAATTAAAGAGCAGCTGTGGGAGGATACTTTGAGACTATGTTCCTCATCAAACTTTTATCCTAATTTTCATCCACTGATGATTTGCTACTCCCTCCCTCCTTTTAAACTTACTAACTGGACCATTCAAACTGGCTCCCATGTCTTTTGACATGTATATACCAGTCTAAGCACTCTCTTACTTTCTAGGATGGTCCGGGGCTCATCTTATATTTTTTCTCTGCTCTAGCGATGAATCAGCCATTTCACCAAGGAGTCTGATTTCCTGTGAATGGAGAATGGTATTTAGAAACCAAGACTTGGGGCTGCATGTGCTCATTGATACTGGTGTATTATTGTTCCTCCTTGACCATTTTATCATCTGTTCACTTGTATGCGAAGGTTGGGGCAGCACCAATGAAACTGCAGCTTGGAGATGGGAGGGGCAAAGGAGCAAGGTGACCTGCATAGAGTCCCCTCTCCTCTCTGGCTCTCTGAGTCCTCCCCACCTTCTCTTTCCTTCTTTCCCTCTTCATCATGACCTCATGTCCCCTTTCTTGGTCAGAATTCCTCTGGAGATTCCAGCTGTGGGAACCTCTGAAACCATTTCCCCAGCTACGTGTGTGATATCAGAGACAGACAACTATGTAACCTTTGTGTGTGAACAGTCAAAGGCAAAGATAATTTACAAGAAAGTTTTTGCTTAGAACAATCTGGTGACAGGGTGATTGGGGAAGACACATTTGGAAGATTTCCACATGGAAATGTTCCTTTTTCCAGCATGGAAAGCACACAGACCCAAACCTGTGCTGAGGTTAAGGCTGGGGTACCGTTGGAGGTCTGCTCTCCAAATAAGCCTCTGCAAAGCTCAGGGGACCCGCAGGAATGGTTACATGCCTAGTGCAGCCCACTTGCCATGTCCACAGGTAGCAGGTACAGGTGTGGCTTAAGAAGAAACTGCCTGGAGTCCGGGGAAGGCCACTTGGCTGGCTTTGTTCGTTATTCAAATGTAGGGTGAGTACCTATCCCTGGTCCCCCACTTGGGAGTTAGTTAACTGTTTTGAGACTATATTCAAGGCTTCCTCTCTCTGAGATCTGGGGTATGGAAAGCTGGCCTCTGGAGGAAGTGCATCAATTTACAGAAGGACCCAGAGCCTCTGGGATGGAGGAAACAGTATCCAGCTGCTACATCCTGAGATGAGAAGGGAAGGAGGTGTATTGTGTGGGAGTGGCATGACCACAATAAAGGCCTTGGACCAGTGGCTTCTGAAATGAAATCATCTTGGGGAAGCAGAGGTCGGGGTAGTGACAGGATCCCAGCCAGGGCTCCCCTGTGTTTCATGGGGGAATGCTGGCTTCAGCGTGGAGTCAGGCTACTGCTGGGAGGTGCTGAGCTGCGCTTGTGCTCTCGACTGGAGACTGTGGTTATTTATCCACAGGAGTGTCACCTAGAGATGAATCAAAGTGGGGTTCCCTCCCTGGGCTCCCCGTGACTTTGAGGAATGGTACCGCCTTCTGGTAGCCTGGGCTGGTTCCTGTGAGGTGTCCAAGTGTCCTCAACAGTGACATGGCAGTGCCGTCAGACCTCAACCCCAATTTTGTTTTGTAAACAATTCAAGCAGAAGGTGAGGTTCCCTCAAGAGAGGGACTGGATGTGTCATGTAAATTCTTGATAGGTTGATAGAAAACATTAAAAGCTGATTGAGAATATTCCCTGCCAGTCCAGTGGTTAGGACTCTGAAGCTCTCACTGCTGAGGGCCCAGGTTTGATTCCCGGTTGGGGAGCTAAGATCCCCCAAGCCACACAGCCAAGAAAAAAAAGCTGACTGAGGCCGCCTTTGTGCTCTATGCTCAGGGGGCAGTTCATATAGCTACATTCACAACGACCAGAGAAGCAGTGTTTTCCTATCAGCAGCGACATAGTGCAATGCTTCAGGCGGGTACAGGAACTTGCTATCTTGTGGAGCTTCTGCTGTCTGTGGTAGACATAGGAGGTTCTTTTCCATTATGGGTTATTACCAGATATTTTCCATTATGGGTTATTAACAGATATTGAACATAGTTCCCTGTGCTATACAGTAAGTCCTTGTTGTTTATCTATTTTATATATAGTAGTGTGTATCTGTTAATCCCAGACACCTAATTTATCTCCTCCCCTTCCCCTTTGGTAACAGTAAGTTTGCTTTTCTTTATGTCTGTGAGTCTGTCTCTGTTTTGTAAGTAAGTTCATTTGTGTCATTTTTTAGATGCCACGTATAAGAGATATCATATATTTGCCTTTCTCTTTCTGACTTACTTCACTTAGTGTGATCATCTCTAGGTCCATCCATGTTGCTGCAAAAGGCCTTATTTCATTCTTTTTTATGGCTGAGTAGTATTCCATTGTCTCTGTGTACCTCATCTTCTTTATCCATTCCTCTGTCAATGGACACTTAGGTTGCTTCCATGTCTTGGCTATTGTAAATAGTGCTACGGTGAACTTTGGGGTGCATATATCTTTTTGAAATATGGTTCTCTCTGGATATATGCCCAGGAATGGGATTGCTGGATCATATGGTAGCTCTATTTTTAATTTTTAAAGGAACCTCCATACTGTTCTCCACAGTGGAGAATTAATTCTTAAATAGAATAGGCCCCCAGTGAATCATCCACCCTGCTTGCCAAGTACTCTTTGGGGCAGATGTCAGAGGCCTGAGGGCCAGCCCAGGAGGTGGCCTGAGGAGGCCGACAGCCTCTTGTGGCACCTTCCTTTTTGTCCTAGTCGGAGACCAGAGGCACCTCCTCACCCATTTTTGGGCACTCTGTTCTCCAATTTTGCATCCCAAATTGCTCCCAAATTTCTCACCCTCCACCGTCATCTCTCCCTACAGAGACCACCTGACCTGTTTCCCCTCATCCATTCTTATGCCCCACAGATCTTTCCCTCAGAGCAAGAGGTAGGATCTTTCTAAAGTACAAACCCAGCTGGCAACCTTGCCCCTCCCTGCAAATAATAGAAAGCATGTACAACAAGGCACCTCTTTGTGTGCCGCTGGATCACGTCCACACTCTGCTCCTGGCTCGTCCTCACTCCCAAGCCAGCCACGTGGGCCATCTTTCCCTTCTGGACCAGGCCACGACTCTTCCACCTCAAGACCTTCACACCTGCCCTTCCTGGTCTCTGCCTGGAAACACCCACCTCAGTCGACAAAAATGCCATGTCTTCATCTGAGGTCTTCCCTGATGTTTGTACTCATTGTACTTTGTCCCACCCCACCCCCTCACTGTTTTGTAATTATAAAGAGCTCTGGTTTGTGGATTTTGAGGTTAATGTCCGTCTCCCCAGCATGACTGAGTCCCATGAGGGCGGGGGTCTTGTCTGTTTGTGCTCATTATTGTGCTCTCCAGAATCTGGGAGATGTTCAGCACATGTTTGCTAAAGGAAGAATGGACAGATGCCTCAGTTTCCCCAGCTGGTCCCGTGTGTAGGCTGACATCACTTAGCAGGAGTGAGTGAGTGAGGAAAGGGACTCCTTTGGCTCCGGGGCCTCCTGTCCCTCGCACCTGGGGAGTTTCGCTGCCATCAGGCCCGCAGGCCAGGCTGTGGCCCCACTGCTCCATTTTTATTTATCCTGCAAACACCAGAGTCTCTACAGGAGGAGGAGGGTGGTCACGCAGCAGCTGGGGCTGGCGGGAAGCAGACACATGGGGCCAGGTGGTCTTCAGCCGGGGCATAGGAGCAGAGAAATTGGCACAAGGGGCTCTGCAGCTGGGGCCTGGCAGCAGGTGGGTGGCGAGGGTGGCACTGAGTTGGTGACTTGCCTTGGGGAGAGAAGGGCACTGTGGCCAAGGTGCCAAGAGAGTCTGGGCTGATGGCTAGGAGGGCTGGGCGGGCTGTCCATAATCGAGGAGGTGACAGTGGGCGTAAAGAGCCCACTTAGTGTAAGCGAAATGGAGGACTGGGGGTAGGAAGTCCAGAGCTTCAGCACCCCGAGCCAGCCGTGCCCCTGGCCTCTGGTCTTCCTCACGCCTCCTGTACTCCAGCCCCTCACTGCCTCCTAGTCTCCATGCTCTGGGCTTCTAGAACCCCCAGGCCCCCAGCCCCTGTGACGCCGTCCGCTCTCCCAACCTCCCTGTCCCTCAGCTCCCCAGTCGCCACCTCTGGCCTGTCCTGCCAGCGGCCTGGGCCCTGCTGGTCAGCCCCCTTCTCTCACCTCCTTCCACTCCCTGTGGCGCCCTGGCACCAGCCCCAGGTCTGTGTGGACTGATTTCCCAACACTCCTGTCCTCCCTGCCCCACACCCCCAGGGAGGGGCTCTCTTGGGGATCCAGCCCCCCAGAGGTCAGGTGGGGGGAGGGTGTGGCTGACGGAGGGCCTGGTCCCCCACCCCCCGACCCTGAGCTGTGGAGCTGAGCTAGGGAGAGGGTGGTGTGGGGAGAGGGAAGGGCATGCGGGGCCCTGCGGGGCAGGGGATGGGGTCCCAGAAAGGCCACACTACCTTCCCAGCTTCCTTGGTCTTGCCTGGCGCCATCTGCCCTTCCCAGCTCTTCCTCAGTCTCCACTGTCCCCCCCGGTCCTTCCAGCTTCTCACGGTCCCTCTCATTGGTGACTGAGGAGCTGGGGCCTAGGCCATTCTGCGTGTCAGGAAGGACGGGCTGCAGGGAGCTTTCTGCTGCATTGTGTGTGTAACTAGTGTCCCGGGGGGTGGGTGGCTATCGGGGGTGCCCCTGGGTGGAGGAAGGGACCTGTGAGGGGTGTGTCAGTAAACAGAGAGCAGTTCAGGAAATCAGTGAATGTTACTGTGGAAGGGGTTTAGAGATTGTCCCTAACCATTTACAGATGAAAACACAGGGCTCTGGAAGAGGGAAATTGGATTGGCATGAACAAGTCACATGGGGGCTGGTAATCATGCTCATCATTATCATGCTGGATATTTATTAAGTGCTATTGTGTACTAGGGATTATTGTAAATTCTTTATGTGTCTTAGTTTACACAATCCTCACACTACCTTAGGAGGTAAGTATTGTCATGCCCATTTTACAGATGAGAAAATGGAGACTAGAACAGTGAGGTCAGTTTCTCCACATGGTGCAGCAAGCCCATGCAGAGTGGTGGAATGTTGTCACACTACACAGGGAGTTTTGCTCCTTCAAATGGTGACATATATATATGTCACTTATATATATATATATATAAAGTCTGTCTTTAGAGCTCCTTAAAAACAATAGCAGACGTTTCACCAAAGAGGATATAGGAATGGCCAGGAAGCACATGAACAGATGCTCAACATCATTAGTCATCAGGGAAATGCAAATTAAAATTATAGGATACACCCACCCAACTGGCTAAAATTAAAGGGAAAAAAAAGACTGACAATTCCAAATGTTGGCATGGATACGGAGCAACTGGAACTCTCATTGCTGGTAGGAATGGATGATGAACAACCACTTTGGAAAACATCTGACAACTTCTTATAGAGTTAAACATACACTAATCAGATGAAACTGATTAGTTGTCCCCTGAAACTCAATTTCTAGGCATTTACCCAAGAGATAAAAACATATGACCATACAAACACCAGTACACAATGTTGATAGCAGCAGCCTTATACCTGATGGTGAAAAATTGTAAACAACCCAAATGTCTATCAACTACTGAATGCAAAACCAACCATGGTACATCCATATAATGGAATACCTCTCAGCAATGAAAAGGAACAAACCAACATAGGCAGCAACATGGATGAGGCTCAAATGCATTATGCTGAATGACAGCAGCCAGACACAAAGGTTACGTGCGATATTATTCCATTATATGAATTCTCCAGAAAAAGTAGATCTATAGGAACAGAAAACAGCTCAGTGGTTGCCAGGGGCTGGGGTGGAGGAAGGGGTTGACTATAAAGGAGCATGAGGACGTGATGGAAATATCTGATATCTTGATTTTGGTGGTGATTATACTGCTTATACATTTGTCAAAACTAACCACACTGTGCATTTTAAAAGGGTGAATTTTGGGACTTCCCTCATGGTCCAGTGGCTAAGACTCCATGCTCCCAATGCAAGGGGCCCAGGTTTGATCCCTGGTCAGGGAACTAGATCCCACATGCTGCAACTAAGACTTCGCATGCTGCAGCTAAGAGTTCACATCCCCCTGATTTAAGTATAGAAACAGTGGGCTGGAGAGGATAGAAAGTACGATGGTCATTGTTGCCTCATTGCAAAAGTGACATCAGAGGAAAGAGGGGAGCCATGCACTCTCTGGGAGAAGACTGTGACAGAGAGGGAACAGCCACTGCTGAAGCCCTCAGGTGAGGCGTGCACGGCCTAGGCAGGAGCCAGCAAGGACCTGGTGTGGCTGAAGTGGAGTAAGAGCCGGGGTTGTAGACGGGCTCAGACAGGCCCTGGGGAGCGGGGTGCATTGGGGGGCTGCAGAGGGCTCAGGCTGTTCTCTGAGTGTGATGGGGGCCACTCGGGGGTTCTGTGCAACTTGCCTTTTTTTTTTTTTTTTTTGCGGTACGCGGGCCTCTCACTGTTGTGGCCTCTCCTGTTGCGGAGCACAGGCTCCGGATGCGCAGGCTCAGCGGCCATGGCTCACGGGCCCAGCTGCTCCGCGGCATGTGGGATCCTCCCGGACCAGGGCACGAACCCGTGTCCGCTGCATTGGCAGGCAGACTCTCTACCACTGCGCCACCAGGGAAGCCCCAACTTGCCTTTTAATAGACGCCACTGGCTGCTGTGTTGAGAACGGTCTGGGCCAAGGACCAACCAGGAGGACTTTGTAAGAATCCAGGCAAGAGGCGGTGGTGGCTCAGACCAGCATGGCGACGGTGGTGTTGAGGAGTGGTCTGACTTGGGATATATTTTGAAGGCAGAGCCGGCAGGATTTCCTGCTGGATTGGATGTGGGGTGTGTGAGAGAGAGGAGGTAGGGATGATGCGAGGGTTTTTGGCCTGAGCAGCTGGAGCTCCAGCTGAAAACCCCATGGGGGCTGCTGACCGGTGTTACCTGTCGCCTGGGGCCTGTGGCTGAAGTCAAGACAGATACAGGGGAGGGCTCAGCCCTGCTCCTGGCTCTGGGGCTCAGGGGATGGGCTGCCTGTACTGGTTATTCCATTACCCTTTATTTATTGGCCTTATTGGCTTTTGTCATTTCCTTGTTGTCTCCTGTCTGGAGAGAAGACTATAAATGTGATGGATTGATACAGGATACAGGAGGCCCAATTATCTCTGTCGAGCCGGCCTCTCCTCTTGGTCAAGCCCTCCCCGTTCTCCGTCTTTGCAGCATCTCCCATTGTCTTGAAGGCAGAAGCAGCCTGGTCCCTGGCTGTCCAGGAAGAGGGAGTGCAGCCCAAGAGGGTGAGTGGCAGACAGACGGTCCCCAGGAGACACGGCTCCAAGAGCAAAGACAGGAGGCAAGCTCAGCCCCACAGAGGCCGGGCCGGAGGACAGCGGGGTGGGAGGGCAGGACGTACCGCCGCCGGTCAGCCCACATCCGGGGAGGGGGCTCTGCTTCGACTTGCACGCCTTTCTGGAATCCGAGCTGGCGCCTCCCTCCACGAACGCCGAACGCCGGGGCGATGGGGCTTTTCTCTCCGGCAGCAGGTGCCTGGCAGCTGCCCGTGGATGCCAGCCCCGTGAACTGGCCTGGGAGGAAGTGCCTGTCGGAGTGGTGATTGTACGTGCTGGGCTTGGGCTTGGCCCTGGCCCGTCCCCGTCCCCTGCCCTTCAGGCTGACTTGGGACGCCCACAGGAGAGTGGCACCTTGCGTGGGGGCCCCCCGGGTCCCTCTGGGATCCCCCCAGGATCCCCTGAGACAGAGCTTGGCAGCTGCCGGCCTTTGAGTGTCATTTCTGAACCAAATCCCTCGGCCCCCACCTCAGGCCTGTCTGCCTGCCTCTGTCCCTGGGAATGTCCTGAGGCCCCTGGTCCAGGGTGGTTGGAACAGGAAGCCTGAGGTTCCTTCTTAGGATTTCAGGCATCTCCCTATGGTCACGCCCTGCTCGCTCTCCAACACGGATCCTGGTTGCTGTGCCTTGAGTGTGCATGTGTGTGAATCCGCACCTGCCTCTCCATGTAGGCGAGGATCTCATGTAGGTGGCGTCCTTCCAGAAGAACAGAATGGAAGGTGGGGCTGTGGATGAGAATAGGAGCCAGGGACCTAAGAGAACAGAAGGGCAGGAAGGACTCAAATGGAGGAGAGGATCCAGGTGAACCCAGTGGACGGTGAACAGCTGGGTTGAGGGGGTGTCTCTTGTGCCAGCATTCCAGGGCTGCTCTCTGTGCCAGGCACGGGGCGCAGGCCAGAGAGTGTGGTGCGAGCAGGCTGGCCTGGCCTTCCCCAGCCCTCAGGCAGCGCACAGGACGGTGAGCTGGAGGGGTGTGCAGGAGACACAGTCCTGCGGCTTCCCCAGCCCATCCGCGGTGGCCTTTGGCACCTCCTAGCTCTCGGCCGCTGCCCGCTCTGTCTCCGCCTGTAGGAGTGAGCGCCTGTGCTGTCTCCCTGCCCCTCCCAGCCGCCCGGCACTGAGTCTCGTGGCCGTCAAGGCTGAGGCGGAAGAGCGGCTGGCACGGGGCAGGGAGCAGCCAGGGCCCTGGCCCCAGGGTGAGAGCTGACGTCTGTCCGGGAGCATCTCTCTCCCTGCCAAGGGTTGAGATCCTGGGCTGCATGCCTTCCTTCTGACACAGGAGCCGGCATCCGTCCCTCGTGGAACCTGGACCTCAGCCTCACCCCAGAGTGGCCGGGTGACAGCTGGTGGTGTGGTGACCGCAAGGCCCACTCTTGCCTCCCTCCAGATGTACCTGACACCTCCCAGGCCAATATTTTATATTGGGAGTATAGTTGATTTACAATGTTGTGTTAGTTTATTGTCATTTTCAGGTGTACAGCAAAGTGATTCGGTTATACATATACATATATCCATTCTTTTCCAGATTCTTTTCCCATATAGGTTATTACAGAGTATTGAGTAGAGTTCCCTGTGCTATAAAGTAGTCCTAGTTGATTATCTATTTTATATATACTAGTGTGTATATGTCAATCCCAACCTCCTAATTTATTACCCCCACTACCTTTCCCGTTTGGCAAACATAAGTTTGTTTTTTTTATGACTGAGTCTGTTTCTGTTTTGTAAATAAGTTCACTTGTATCCATTTTCAGGTTCCACATATAAGTGATATAATATTTGTCTTTCTCTGTCTGACTTACTTCACTTAGTACCATCATCTCTAGGTCCATCCATGTTGCTGCAAAAGGCCTTATTTCATTCTTTTTTACGGCTGAGTAATATTCCATTGTATATATACACCACATCGTCTTTATCCATTCCTCTGTCGATGGACATTTAGGTTGCTTCCATGTGTTAACTATTGTAAACAGTGCTGCTGTGAACACTGGGGTGCATGTATCTTTTTGAAATATGGTTTTCTCTGGATATATGCCCATGAGCGGGATTGCTGGATCATATGGTAATTCTATTTTTAAGTTTTTAAGGAAACTTCATACTGTTCTCCATAGTGGCTGTTACGAATTTACATTCCCACCAACAGTATATAGGGGTTCCCTTTTCTCCACACCCTCTCCAGCATTTATTCTTTTTAGACTTTGTAATGATGGCCATTCTGACTGGTGTGAGGTGATACCTCATTGTAGTTTTGATTTGCATTTCTCTAATAATTACCAACGTTGAGCACCTTTTCATGTGCGTTTTGGCTATCTGAATGTCTTCTTTGGAGAAATGTCTATTTAGATTTTCTGCCCTTTTTTTTTTGCGGTACGTGGGTCTCTCACTGTTGTGGCCTCTCCTGTTGTGGAGCACAGGCTCCAGACGTGCACGCTCAGTGGCCACGGCTCATGGGCCTAGCCGCTCCGCGGCATGCGGGATCTTCCCGGACCGGGGCACGAACCCGTGTCCCCTGCATTGGCAGGCGGACTCTCAACCACTGCACCACCAGGGAAGCCCTTCTGCCCGTTTTTTGATTGGCTTTGTGTTTTTTTGATATTGAGCTGCATAAACTGTTGTATATTTTGGAGATTAATCCCTTGTTGGTTGCATCATTCACAAATATTTTCTCTCATTCTCTGGGTTGTCTTTTTGTTTTATTTACGGTTTCCTTTGCTGTGCAAAAGCTTTTGAGTTTAATTGGGTCCCATTTGCTTATTTTTGGTTTTATTTTCGTTATTCTTGGAGGTGGATCCAAAAAGATACTGCTGCAAGTTATGTCAATGAGTGTTCTGCCTATGTTTTCTTCTAAGAGTTTTATGATATCCAGTCTTACATTTAGGTACTTAATCCATTTTGAGTTTATTTTTGTGTATGATATTAGAGAATGTTCTAATTTTATTCTTTTACATGGAGCTGTCCAGTTTTCCCAGCACTTATTGAAGAGACTGTTTTTTCTCCATTGTATATTCCTCCTCCTTTGTCAAAGATTAATTAACCACAGGTGTGTGGGCTTATTTCTGGGCTTTCTGTCCTGTCCCATTGATCTATATTTCTATTTTTGTGCCAGTATCATACTGTTTTGATTACTGTAGCTTTGTAGTATAGTTTGAAATCAGGGAACCTGATCCCTCCAACTCTGTTTTTTCTTTTTCAAGATTGCTTTGGCAACCTTTTGTGTTTCCATACAAGTTTTAAGATATTTTGTTCTAGATCTGCAAAAAAATGCCATTGGTAATTTGCTAGGAATTGCATTGAATCTGTAGATTGCCTTGGGTAGTGTAGTCATTTTGACAATATTTAGTTTTCCAATCCAAGGACATGGTATATCTTTCCAACTGTTTGTGTCACCTTTGAGTTCTTTCATCAGTGTCTTACAGTTTTTGGAGTATGGGTCTTCTCCTCCTTAGGTAGGTTTATTCCTAGGTATTTTATTCTTTTTGATGTGATGGTAAATGGAATTGTTTCCTAATTTCTCTTTCTGATCTTTCATTCGTAGTGTATAGAAATGCAATAGATTTCTGTGTATTAATTTTGTATCTTGCAACTTTACTGAATTCATTGATGAGCTCTAGTAGTGTTCTGGTAGCATCTTTAGGATTTTCTATGTACAGTATCATGTCATCTGCAAACAGTAAGTTTTACTTCTCCTTTTGCAACTTGAATTCCTTTTCTTTTTCTTCTCTGATTGCTGTGTCTAGGACTTCCAAAACTACATTGAATAAAAGTGGCAAGAGTGGACATCCTTGTCTTGTTCCTTATCTTGGAGGAAATGCTTTCAGCTTTTCACTGTTGAGTATGATGTTAGCTGTGGGTTTGTCATATATGGTGTTTATTATGTTGAGGTAAGTTCCCTCTAGGCCCACTTTCTGGAGAGTTTTTATCATAAATGGGAGTTGAATTTTGTCAAAAGCATTTTCTGTATCTACTGAGATGATCATATGGTTTTTGTTCTTCAATTTGTTGATGTAGTGTATCACACTGATTGATTTGTGGATATTGAAAAATCCTCACATTACTGGGATAAATCCCACTTGATCATGGTGTATGATCCTTTTAATGTATTGTTGGATTGGTTTGCTAGTGTTTTGTAAAGGATTTTTGCAAGCAGCTGTGGGCTCAGGAAGACTGTAAGCAGCCTGTCTGCTGATGGGTGAGGCTGTATTCCCACCCTGTTGGTTGTTTGGTCTCAGCACTGGAGCCTGCAGGCTGTTGGGTGGGGCCAGATCTTGGTGACAAAATGGCAGCCTCTGGGAGAGCTCACACCAATGAATACTCCCAATACTTCCTCCACCAGTGTCCTTGTCCCCAAAGTGAGCCACAGCTACTCCCGCCTCCCCAGGAGACCCTCCGAGTCCATCAGGTAGGTCTGGCCCAGGCTTCTATGAAGTCACTGCTTTTTTCCTTGGGTCCCAGTGTGCATGAGAACTTGTGTACATTCTCCAAGAGTGGAGTGTCTGTTTCTCCTGGTTCTGTGGAGTTCCTGCAATCAAGCCCTGTTGGCCTTCTAAGCCAAATGCTCTGGGGGCCTGACATGGGGCTTAGAACTCTCACTCCTGTGTGAGAACCGCTGAGATATAATTATTTTCCAGTTTGTGGGCCACCCACCCTGCGGGTATGGATTTCATTATATTGTGAATGCGCCTCTTCTACCATCTCGTTGTGGCTTCTTCTTTGTCTTTGGATGTAGAGTATCTTTTTGATAGTTCCAGTCTTTTTTGTCAATGGTTGTTCAGCAGCTAATTGTGATTTTGGTGCTTTCATGCGAGATGGTGAGCTGAAGTCCTTCTACTCCGTTGTCTTGTCTCACACTCCTCTCCTCATGTTGTTTTCACTCTTTTTGCTGCAATTTCTAATACAAAATATATTTTCTTTCACCACCCAGTGTACATACAGGCATTCACCCAAGTTTTCTATGTATATCTGAAACAATAGCTTCACAAAACAACACTTATCCTAAGCACATAGCATCCACTGCTATTTTAAATTCTGATATCATTTTAAAAAAAGCTGGTCGTGGCCCACTACACTGGGACATGGCCTGCCCTTTGAAATGCCCTGGTCTGGCTGGGGAGACAATTAAACAAGTGTCACAGGAGGTTAAAGTGGACTGTCTCTGCCCCTGTTTTGACCAAGGGACCAATACCAAGGGTTTCAGGTTGCCAAACCATGTGTCTCTTGTATGCAGATGGCTTACAAGGGAAATGGAGCCGGACATGGGGACCCCGTAGTCACATCAAGGATAGAAAAAGGGGTCCAAGGGAACCTGTTGTGAGTGGGTTTCTTGCAGAGAACTGTCATGAGTTGTTTCCAGGACGCTGTGGCTTTCTTCTTGAGGATGGCCAGTGTGTGGAGGGTGCCACCTTCTAACCCTGGCCTGCTGAGGGGGGCTTCCTGGGCCTTCTTGGAGAGCTTTGACATGGAGGACTGGGCCTCACTGGACCTGAGAAAGCTCAAGTGGACCAGCCCTGGGACCTGGAGGGAGGGTTGCTCTGGTGGTGGCCTTGGAGCACACTGCTGCCGGGTCCTAGCCACGGGCCAGTGTGGGTGGGGCAAGTGTGCTTAGTGCTTCCTGAGGACCAGAGGCAGCAGGCAGAGAGGGCCTGTGTGAGCCTCCACAACAGGGCTACCGGGAAGGTCCAGGGGCTTGGCACGAAGAGGCTGGGAGTAGACCCACAGGTGCCCACAGGCAAAGGAAGGGTCACGGGGCACCTGGAAGAGTGCATTCCTAGGGCTGAGGAGACTACAGGGAGAAGGCCCAGTAGGGAGTCTCCAGAAAGCCAGAAGATGCCCGTATGAGAGTCCCCTCTAGCCGTCCAGCCACCCTATCTCCGACTGTCGTAGGACTGGACACTCTCAGGATGAGGCTAAGATGGTATTTACAACAGAGTGGCTGAAGGCTGCTGTTTCACCCAAGACTGAGTGGAAAAGCCCCAGCATTGGCCTGGTTTTTACCCGGGGCCAGGGAAGATTGTCTCCACTGAATGAAGCTGAAAGGGACAGGAAGAGGCAAAAATAAAGGCTGGATATATAAAACTGAATCACTTTGCTGTATACCAGAAACTAACACAATATTGTAAATTTGTAAATCAACTATGCTTCAATTAAAAAAAAAGAACAGGGTCCAGGCCAGGTCATGTAAGCCATTTATTGGTTTGTTTTAAAAATATGTATCTTATTTACGCACGAAGTTTGGTGAGAAGTGCTTGGGTAGTTCAGACAACGGCTGGCACTTGGTGCAGCCAGCGTCGTCTGTCAGCGGCCGGCCCCGGGCACCTGCCTCAGGCTCCCAGGCTGTCCCCACATATAAAACCCCAGTTGCCTTCTGGTCAGCTGGGCCTGCAGGCCGGCCGGCCTCCCAGCCTCATCCCCGTCCATGCAGCAGGCTCTGGGTGCCAGGTGCCAGGGAGGGCACACACCTCTCCAAGCCTTAAGAGCACAGCACAGAGAGCTACAAAAATAAGATTTCCACTCAGAGAAGTGTCGCTGGGACAGTTAAAAACCACATCCCACGCTGGACTCAAAGGGAACATGGGAGAAGAGAAATCACTGGGGTGGAAGGGGGTGGAGGCTGGGGCTGCCACCAAGGGAACTCAGGTGACAAGAAGAAACATAATACTTGTCTCGCCGGCAGTGTCCCCTTAGCTCCCCACGGCCAGCTCCCTGACGGCTCGGCGAGGTAGGTTAGGACAGCCAGCTTCTGGCTTCCCGGGCTGCCCTGAGAGGTGGCTGCCGCCGGGTGGAGGGCGGCTTTGCTGGAGAGCGGATTTGGGCAGCCGAGCCCCTGCCTGCACAGGCTCCACCAGCCACCACTGTCACTCTCAGGGTGACAGTTCTCTACATTAAAAGATTTGCATATGCTAAGTAGGATTGTCAGCAGCTGAAGAGGCCCTGGGGGTGGTAATTGGACTAGAAAAAGTATTTTTCCCTGAAAAGGCCTGCTCACAAGACCTATGGGCAGCCTGGTCGCTGCCCCAGAAGGTCCTGCATGCGGGTGCCACCAGGACCCTGGGCTGAGCGGGAGGGGCTGGTCCAGGGTCACACTACTCCCTTTCCCAGGGGGTCTGGGGTCCATTCCCCTCCCAGGGCACAGGGACTGGGCCTGAGCCTCCTGAGGCCCCTTCTCTGCACAGGGCCCGAACAGCCCTCCCCACCCCCATGCCACTGCATCTGGAGAGGAGCTGGAGGCCACACGGGCATCCCCTCACAGCTGGGCAGAGGCAGAAAGGTCCGGAGAGAGAGCCTGGGTGATGACAACAGACTCCCTTCTCCACATGGGCCAGGGGCCCCCGCTCTGAGGGCTGTTGTGTTTCTCAGCCCTAACCCCACAGGCTCAGCCTTCTCTTCCTCGCCTGTGGGGCAGGGCCGGTCAGGCTGGGCAGCAAGGACAAGCTGGGTGGCAGGAAGTGAGTGGGGCTCCTCCCTCAGGCCCTTCGTTTAACGTTAATACACTAACAGAGGCCACGCTCTCCAGGGAAGAAAGGCAACATCAGTGCCGAGGACCAGCCCTGGGACCCGGGACACTCCTTCTGGAAGCTTGTTGTATCTGTAGAACTGACCCCAGGGTGGCCTGCATAAAAATACAAGGGGAAAATGGACCTTGGGTACAATGGAAGGCCAGGATGAGCCCCGGCTGACAAGAATCCCACCCATGGGGGCCGGGAGGAAAGGCCTGTCTCCCTTAGGCTAGGGCACAAGAGGCTGCCTGGTGCTCACCTCGGGGAGCCCAGGCCACACGTGGCCTGTGTCTGGCCTCTGTGTGTATGGGAGCGTGCACACGCATGAAGGGGAAGGGGTTCAGCCCTCTTGGCACCTTAGCCCAACCCCTGGGCAGTGAAGGCCTGTGGGACCCACACTGGATTTCACTTTTGCTTTGACAACAGAGTCCCAGCAGCTCCATAGACACTCTCGTGCAGAGTTAAGAAGAGGCAGCGGGAATTGCTGCCGATCCGTCCATGAAAAAAGTTAGTTCTTTGCTCAAGTAAAAAAATATCAAATATAATAAATTTATGAAAGCCCGTTCACAACACCTACAGTCTCAGTTTTGTATTTTGTCTCAGCAGCTGGGATGGAGTTTCTTGTCAGAGCCCTGGGGTGTTGCCTGACCAGAACCTTCCGCCAGGACTGGTACACTTGGGGCCTCTAGGGACAGGCCACCCCGAATGGCTGGCGTAGCCAAATGCTTCCAGGCATCAGCATGGTGCACAGGGCTCTGCCTTGTCGGTCCATGGGGCTGAGGCTCATCTCTCACTCCTGAAGCCCAAAGCAAGGACAGATGGCCCAACGGCTGCTGGTCTGGGGCTGCATTTGGGTTTGCCATGACGCTGTGCGCTGGCCCACCGGGGCACGCTCACACGACAGATTCACGGTCCCTGTCTGGGGACGGGGGGATGTCCGCGAGATCTTCGCTGGGGCTGTAGTCAGATGCCCGCGCCTGGGGGTTATCGCTGGTGGCCCTGGTAACGCTGTCGTAGGAGGGTGGGAAGGACGTGGAGGAGATGGAGGAGCTGGAGGGCGGGACAAGGCGCTGGGAGAAGTTCTCGTTCATCATGTAGGCGATGAGGCCCTCCTGCTCGGGGGCATCCTCCTCGGAGAGGCCGCTGCCGCCCGCCTGCTGGCGGAAGAGGAAGGAGGCGTGCTTCATGGAGCGCCGCAGCAGGTGCCTGCGGAAGGCCCGCTGGATGATCGAGGCCGACACCTCCTCGTGCTTGCGCCGGAGTGTGGTGGTGATGGGCTCGTACGAGATCTTGGACGGGTTGGCCGCCATGAACTTCTCCTCCATTTGGATCTTCAGGGCGTCCATCTCCCCAGACTCGCCCAGGACCCTCTTGGTGAAGGCAAAGAGGATGTCCATGCAGTGGATACGGTCCCCGCTCACCATGGGCAGGTCCATATTGATGAGGCTTATCTGGTTGGGCTTGGCGATTCGGAGCGGCTCAGACAGGGCGTCAGCAAAGTCGGACAGGGCCGAATACTCAATGAACTGGGTGGCCTCCGGGTCAAACTTCTCCCAGATCTCATAGAACATGTCGAAGTCATCCTCGCTCAGGGGCTCCGTGCTCTCCTCCGTGGCCACACTGAAGTTCTCCAGGATGATGGCGATGTACATGTTGACCACGATGAGGAAGGAGATGATGATGTAGGTGGTGAAGAAGAGGATGCCCACGATGGGGTTCCCACAGTCCCCTCTAGTGCCGTTGCTGTTGGGCAGGTTGGGGTCGCAGTAGGGAGGCCCCGTGTTGAGGATGGGGCTGAGGAGCCCGTCCCAGCCTGCCGACGTGGTGATCTGGAAGAGGCACAGCATGCTGTTGGCGAAGGTCTGGAAGTTGAACATGTCATCAATGCCAGCCTCCCACTTGACGTAGGCGAAGTTGGCCATGCCGAAGATGGAGTAGATGAACATGACCAGGAAGAGCAGCAGCCCAATATTGAAGAGGGCGGGCAGGGACATCATGAGCGCGAAGAGCAGCGTGCGGATGCCCTTGGCCCCGCGGATCAGCCTGAGGATGCGGCCGATCCGGGCCAGGCGGATGACTCGGAAGAGCGTTGGGGAGAAGAAGTACTTCTGGATGATGTCTGAGAGCACAGTGCCTGTGGGAAACAATGCAGACTGTGGCCACTGATGGCATTGCTGTCCTCCCTCCAGCCCAGCATCGCTGGGAGGGGTCTCTGTACAGCGAGGAGCCAGGAAGTGGAGGCCTGGGTCACCTGGGGCCTGCAAGGACCCTGCCTCCACCCACCTCTTTGAGCCTCCATTGCTGCATCTGTGGTCCAGAAAAGGAGGACCTACAGTACCTGCATCTTTTGCAAAGTGCCTTCTTAGCTCTCCTTTCCTTAGGCTCCTGAGAACACCTGCAGAGCCGTACCAGGCCCATCTTCCAGATCTTGGGTTCTGAGGCCTCAGGGGACTTTCTCAGCATCTTGGTGGCCCACCTTGGACCAGAACTCGGGAACTTTTAGCTCCTTGCTACTCAAAGTGTGGTCCAAGGACCAGAAGCCTGATCTCCTGGGCACTTATCAGGAATGCAGAATCTCAGCTCCGCCCCAGACCCACTGTGTTTTAACAAGCCCAGGTCGTCTGTGTGCACACTGAAATACAAGAGGCACTGGCCAGGCAGTCGGCCCACTCCCCGCACCTCACCTGTCACATCTCAGCCTCTCTGAGGTGCTTCCTATGACCCTTTCAACTCTGCTAGCTGCCAGGCCTGCCCACCCATCTCCACTGACTACTCTGGATTTGGAGTTTCAAGAAGCAGGGATGTAAGTTATAGGGGAAAGAGTGGAATGCACTTGCCTCGTATTGGCCCAAGTGACCTTTCCCAACTCCTCATATGATAATAATGTCACCGGCTGACATATGTCCAGTGTTCACTGTCAATAGGGCACTGGGCTGAGCAATTCATACCCATCCATTTAGCCCTTCCAACAGAAGAAAGGGCTTACCCTAGGAGGAAAGCTGATACCATCATCCTCATTTTCTGGAAGAGGAAACTTATCTAAGTTACCACCTAGTCAGTGAGAAGCTGCGATTTGACTCAGACACTCTGGCTCCAAGTCGACATGTTAACTATGCCTCTCTGGTACACAAGCTCTGGGATCACCAGGTGTTCCTGAGGACAGATGGCACCTCCTGGAATCTCTGAGACTATGCCTCAAGGGCTCTGTTCCTGTTCCTGACACCCACATTCTCTAAAGCTTCTCTCCAGTCCTACCAGGCACAATCTCGCCCTCACCCCTGCCTGGGACCTCTCGGAGCATTTCCTGACCTAACTTCCAGCTTCTAACCATCTGTCCATCACTGCAGCCATAGCAGCCCCTGCTTTTGCCTCTGAGGCACTGAAGGCAGGGTCTGAACATGGCAGAAAGATGAAAGCCAGTCACCCCAAGGCAGCGGTCTGTGGAGGCAGGGTCAAGACTGGGCCCTGAACACAAGTGCCAAAAGAAAAAAATATTGATAAATTGGACTTAAAAATAAAAGCTTTGTGCTTCAAGAGATAACAACCAAGAAAGTGAAAAGACAACCTACAGAATGGGAGAAAATATTTGCAAATCATATATCTGATAAGGGACTGGCCTCCAGAATATATAAAGAATTCTTACAACTCAATAAAAACATAAATAAGTCAATTAAAAAATTGAGCAAAGGATTTGAAGACATTCCTCCAAGACATTTCTCTTATTATATACCAAGATATACCAAGGAAAATGACCAATAAACACATAAAAAGATGTTCATCATCATTAGTCATCAGGGAAATGCAAACCAAAACCGCAATAAGATATCACTTCACACCCACTAGAGTGGCTATAATTAAAAAATACAGAAAATAACAAGTGTTGGTAAGGATGCGGAGTAAATGGAACCCTCATACATTGAGGATGGGAATGTAAAATGGTGCAGCCACTTTGGAAAACAGTTTGGCGGCCCCTCAAAATTTTAGATTACTGGTTGCCAAGGGGCTGGGGAGAGGGAAAATGGGGACTAATCGCTAAATGGGTACAGAGTCTCTTTTGGGGATGAGGAAAATATTCTAAAATTAGAGTGTGATGATGGTTGCACAGCTATGTGAATATACTAAAAAGTACTGAAGTACACTTGAAAGGGTGGATTTATGTTATGTAAATTATATCTCAATAAAACTGTTGTTAAAAAAAGAACTTGGGCTCTGAAGTTAAACAGATATGGGCATGTGCTATGGTCTGAATGTTTCTGTCTCCCCCTAAATTCATATGTTGAAATCCCAACTCTCAAAGATGATGGTATTAGAAGGTGGGACCTTGGTAGGTGCTTAAGTCATGAGGGTGGAGCCCACATAAATGGGATTAGTGCCCTTATAAAAGAGGCTCATGGAGCTCCCTAGCCCCTTCCACTTTGTGAGGACATGGCAAGAAGGTGCAGGTTATGAACCAGGAAAAGGACCCTCACCAGAAAACATTATTATGCGGGTGCCTTAATCTTGGACTTCCAGCATCCAGAACTGTGAGAAGTAAATTTCTGTTGTTTATAAGTTACCCAGTCTGGTATTTTGTTATAGCAGCCTGAGTAGACTGTGTATGAATCCTGTCTCTGCTTCTCCCTAGTTGTATGATTTCCCTGCCTCAGTGCTGACTTTATAAGGTAAACTGCATGAGGCAGGTGATGTCTGAAGGAACCTGGCACATACCTGGGTGGCTAGACTCCAGAATTTTCCATCTCCAAGGATAACTTCTACTTTAGAGGGCCACCTGCCTCCCGACTCTGGAACCTCTTCCTCCTTCAGCCTAAGGGGCAGGCTTCCCTTGGGAAGGCAGGAAAGCCCCCACAGGTCCCATTCCCTTTCCCAGACTCATCCTTGAAGCTCTCCAATCAGAGAGCTGTGTTCCAGGGTTCCAGGGAGGGTGGGGCCAGGAAGGGGTGCTGGGTCCTCTACCAGGTTGGCCCCTTGGCCTGATTGGGCCCTCCCAGATGTGTGTGTGTGAGTGTGTGTGTGTGTGTGTGTGTGTGTGTGTGTGTATGAGATGGGGGTAGAGGCAAGGAATGTAGACAGAAAAGAATGTAGGAGCCTGGTGTACTTGTTATGGTGAAGTACAGATCCAGGGCTGGAGGAGAGGGAAAGGCCTGGCCTGGGGAGGGCTTTTCTGCCCAGCCAACTTGCATACCCACCCACGATGGAGAGGATGACAACCACGAAGTCAAAGATGTTCCAGCTGTTGGTGAAGTAATAGTAGCGCAGGGCAGCCATCTTGACGATACATTCGCCTGTGAAGATGGCTACGAAGAGCAGGTTGATCTTGGCCAAGATGTTGACCTTCTCAGGGCTCTGGTCATCTGTCTCCACCATCATGGTCACCATGTTCAAGCAGATGAGAAACATGATGGTGACATCGAAGGCCTGCTTGGTCACAATGTCGAATATGAAGCCCTGGTACTTGTTCTGAAAGGAGGGGCAAAGGACGGGCTCAGCAGGGGTCTCAGACAGGCTAGCACGCCCCCATTGCTGCCTCTCAGCCCAGGCCACCTACCCTCCTACTTCATCCTCTGGGGGGGGGGGGCAATGCCCCCAGACAGTCACGGGAAGAAGAAGAAGTCAGGATGCTGACCAACCTGGCTCTCCTGCTGAAAGCTCCCTGGGCTTCCAGGCCCAGTCCTAGGCTCTCTCTTCCCTGAGACCATCTCTGATGGCTCTTCAGAAAGGGACCTCTCTTACCCTGAGTTTCCTCAGCACATCATTCATCATGCTTCCCTTTTTGTTCCCACTGTCTGAAGGCTCAAGGTCAGATTTAAATTTCAGTCCTAGTAATTGTCTCAGTCCTCAGGTTAACAAATTTTCTCCACCCTTTTTATGGAATTTATTTTATTTATTCTACTTGGGACTCCCCCAGTGGTCCAGTGGATTCTACTGACTGTATTTATATGTGTCTTTAATTGTAAGATTATTTTGGGGAAGAGAGACGATTATAAATAAGTGAAAACACACGTCTGCGCATGCACACACACACACACACACACACGTAACCTAGAACCGAGCATGGAGAACAGGAAAGTATCAGATGAAATGGATGAATTAGATGCAAAAACTGGGGCTGCCACTTACAAGCTAGTGATTTAGGTACCATTCACCTAATTAACCTCAGTACTGCCCCCATCCTGCTCCAATACACACACACACACACACACACACACACACACACACTTTTTTGGGCCAAGGGAGTCAGCCTAGCAGAGAACCCAGCACCCCTCTGGGCCCCACCTACCAGGGAACTCTACTGCTCAGGGAGTTGCAAGGATGAGGTTATGCACGGGGGTGGGGGCAGGCTGCCCTGCGCTCCCTGGGGAAAGCCTGCAGCCCTGCAGGGGAGAAGGGGGCTCACTGAGAGGTTCCTGTGGGAGGGGAGTGTCCCCTGGGCTGCCATAGCTGTCTCATGCCTTCCGTTCTATCTCCGTGAGACTGAGGCCCCTGTGTGTGGTTACAGGTCCCTCCTTTCCTGGACAGGCTGAGGGCCCTAGGTTGGGCCAAAAGACTGTGAAGAGGCCCTGATAGCTGGTCTTGTGGCATGGGGCCTTCCCAGGGTCCCCTCAGCTGGTCCTCCCCACTCCCACCAAATCGAAAGCCTGACTCACCAGGGGCCGTGGGATGGGCTTCTGGGGCTTCTTGGAGCCCAGCTTTTTCATGGCATTGTAGTACTTCTTCTGCTCCTCTGTCATGAAGATGTCCTGGCCCCCTAAGTGCAGAGAGACAGGCACCAGCTTCATTTTGGAGTTCTCAGAGCCCCCAGCATGGAGGGCACAGGGATCTCGCCTCCTTGATGAGGATGCCAGGGTTGCGCTCCTCCGCACTTCCTCTCCTGGGGGAGAAAAGTGTGCCTCTATCCTGCACCAGAGATTCCCCCCACCCCCGGACCTGCTTCTCCTGGGTCCCTGTCCCCATTCTCCTTGAGCTCTCTCTGACTTTGTGACTTGCAAATCCAGTCCCTACTCCCATCCTCTCCCCTGCTCAGCTCAGCCACCTTGGAAGTTCTCTCTGCCCACTTGGTTTGCCTGCCCCCCAATCATGGCCCCTCTGATGGAGCTCCTGGAAGACCCTGGCCTCTGTGCAGTACCGCCCCCACCATTGTCCCTGATCACGGACCAGGTAAACAGACACAATCCTCACCCCAGGTTCTCTTAGGAGCCTCATCTCTCAGACTACGGCAGGCGTGGGGCACCTTGTTACAGGCTTACAGCCCTAAGCAGGTCACATTATAGACACACCCCTCTCCCACCCTATCCCAACAGGAGCAAGAAGAGGACCATCCCCAACAGGAAGGAAAAATGGGGCCAGGAGCTGGAAAGGCTCCCAAGTCCCTGGCATCCAGCCTTGCCCTGCAGCCTGGGGAACCTGTGCTCTACGTATCTTTTTCTTCTGTTGGTTGAAGTTGTCAATGATGACACCGATGAAAAGGTTCAGGGTGAAGAAAGACCCGAAGATGATGAAAATAACAAAGTAGATGTACATGTAGAGGTTGTATTCCCACTGGGGCTGCTCTTCATACTAGAGGGGAGAAACCAGACGGGAGGTCAGACAGGCGGGAATGGGGGTGGGCTGGCTGGGTGTGTCAGAGGAAGGTCACCACACAGCGTGTATGTCTGAGTGTGTGTGATGGGTGGGTGGGGATGAAGTTGAGAAGAGTGGGTGGTGGCAGGTGATAAGGGCAGGCATGCTGGGCTCAGGGCTGGCACAGCGTCCCTGCATGGCTCCTTCCCCTGGGCCACTGGGAGGTTTGAGTATATGGGGGCATCTCTCAGCCTGCAACTCTCAGTGTGATGGGGGTGGAGCACAAGGACAAAGGAGAAACTTGATTTATGTCTCTGTTGGTTCCACCCCATCCTCCTGGGGTAAGACTTTGATTCAACTAAATTACAGTGAATTTAATTTGAAAGATATTTGTAAATTTGGGGACTCCTTGGGAGACCACACAACCCTGCCCCAGGGCCAGGCCTAGGCATTCCAGAGAGGCTCAACTCTGGGTTGACACAAGAGACCTGGCCCTTATGGGATGTAGACCCTGATACCCTGGGGGCCAAGAAGCTGGGAACCTCGGGTGCCTGACTCAGGCAGAGAGGCCAGTGTGACAACCTACCCCCCTGGAGTCCACAGCTGCATACATGATGTCCATCCAGCCTTTAAATGTTGCCTGGAAGGAAAAAACAAAAGTAAGGAAATCATTTAATCCTGCATCTATGGAGCTACTTAGGGCTCCCGTCTGGGCAGATGAGGCCAGGAAATAACCTCCTACAAGAAGCAATCAGTCCATCCCACCCTTTCAGCAGTATCCAAACGGCTGGGCGGTCAGGGAAAGGCCTTCTTGTTCAGGGCTGAGGAGGAGGGGAAGCCAGCCAAGCAGACACCCCAACAAGGTCATACAGTGGGGGAATAAACTTCTTGATGTTGGCCAAGCGACTTCCCTTCAGATCCACATTCATTTCAGATTCTAAAATGACACAGAAGCGCACAGCAGGTATCAGGGAGAGAGAGGTGGCTCTTGGGCTCTCAGTTCTTACTTCAGGTGGACTCCAGGGCTGACCTGGTCCCCTTTGTCATGAGCCTTATTGCTTCTGCTTCATAGCTTTTCAAAGGAAGTCCCTGAAGAATCCCAACCTTCCCTCATACTTAAGGGGGTCCTTTTGCTAGTGGTGTGTTGGCAAATGGCTAACAAATGGCTTTCCAGAAGAAAAAGAAAAGCCCTGATTGTTGCGTTTGCCAGCTTCTCTGTGTAAATACTCCCATCATTGCCATCCTTAAGTTGCCAACATGTCATTACTGAACACAGAGTTGGGAAGAGATGCACAGGAGCACAGCGTTGTAATATTTCCACTGTATGGATATAATAGGTGTGAATAACCTCAGGAGCATAGATGATAATAAGTGGTAATGGTGAGTTCTGATTTCGTTTCAATATCATTGAGTTAATTACAAGTTTAAAAATCTAATTTTTAATAATGGCTTGCCAAATATTGGAAAATGTAGCAATTGGCTCTTGTGAGTCCATACGTGCCGGCGCTGGCATGGCACACAAGGTAGGAAAGAGGAGGCCGAATAGGACAAGGTCCTGGCACTGGCTGCATGGACTGCCCAAGTCTGGGATGCTATGATGATTCAGAAAGAGCCTGGGGGACATGCTTGCTGGTGAGACCAATTGCCTAGCGGACCTCACTTGTGTCCTTGGCAAAATCCGATCGTGTCCTGAGCCTACTTTCAGGGTATAAGCTGGTCTGCACAGACTTTCCATGTCTAAGAGTTTTCATGAGTCAGGCAGGGCAGAGGGAAACCAAGGCAGCCGCAGAGAAGGCAACTGCTTCAGCTCCCTGTGCCACGGGGCCCTCACCTGTACAGAGAGGCCTGGAGATGCTGTGGGACCTGCTGGGGACCACCCAAGGTTACGAGATGCCCGTGACCGAATTCTTCCCAGCCACTGTGCGGTTCTGTCTGCAACAGAAAGGGGGCTTTCCTTCCAAGTTCTGACATTCAGAAGGGACAGTCACAGGGATGGAAGGCGCTCTGAGTTTGGCTCTAATCATGTTCTCCACTATGTATTTCAGGGCTCTAATCATGTTCCCCACTATGTATTTCAGGGGAGTCGTTGGAGAAAGCTATCCCTGTGATTTAAGAGGTGCGTGGAGGTGTGAGGAGATGTGTCAAGCTTCCCTCTGTTCTGGGGACTAGAGACAGGTGTCTGGGCTTTTGGTTGGGACAGCAAGAAGAACAAGCTGCAGCTTTGCATGTTATGGTTCAGACTGATTTCTGTTGTCAAGGTTATTTGTATGCTGTGCATTATAATCACTGAAGCCACTGTCCTCACAAATCAATGGAAACTTTGGAAAGACTGGGGAAGGCCATGCGTGTTTAAACATCACACATCTTGCACATTAGAGATGAAAGGAAATATATTCTTTTAACAACGCAGGAGGTATCACTACCTTTTATAACAGAGGGGCGGCCAGAGTCACAATTTTGCTACTAGTTCAGTCCCTGGGTGTCTATGGTCGTTCACTTGCAATCTGTGCCATCGTACTGCCAAACTGACTGCTGTCTGGGGAGCTGGTTCTGCCGTAGTGCTGAAGCCCCAGGCCATACTTGGAGAATATAGCATCTTCCTTAGAATGGAAAATCTGGGGCCTTCCCAAGCAGCCAAGAATTCCCTGGAGAATCCTAAGCCTCCTTTGGGCAACATGATCCTATCGTGAGGATCCAGAGTGGCCCCGCTCTCCCTCACCTGCCCACAGCACAGGGGAAGGTGCCTGTTGCTGGTCAGCCAGTAGGAGGAAGGAAGGCCCTTCCCTACCCCCACAGGACTTACCACCTGCAGAAGGGCCAGGTACCCGGCCCCCACGTTGTCAAAGTTGACTTTCACCTTGGTCCAGTACAATTCACCAGTCACGTTGAAAGACACACAGTCGCTCTTGTTGTTCACGATGGTGTAGTTCAGGGGCAGGTCTCCCTCAGTCTGGTTGATGCATCTCCCAAACTTCCCCGCGAAGAGGTTCACGCCCATGATACTGAAGATGAGCCAGAAGATGAGGCAGACGAGGAGGACGTTCATGATGGAGGGGATGGCGCCCACCAGGGCATTGACCACAACCTCAAGTGGGCAGAGAAGAGGCTCAGTTCCTGGGGGTGCCCAGAACACACACCCTTTTCTAGAGCCCCAAACTACTCAACCTCCTGGGTATAGGTCCCTATGGGGGTGAGGAACAATTCCTGTCCCCAGTGAAGGGGAACCCATGGCTGGAAGCTCTGGTGGGCAGCGAGGGGAGTGAGAGAGAACACACACGCCTTTTGCTTTGCACCCTAAAGTCTGACACAGCTCAGAACATCTGCCTTTCCCTTCTTGGCTCTGCCTGGAATCCATGACCTTCAAACTTAATTTTCAGCAGGGTCTCTGCTGGATGAGTATGCCACAAGTCTGATGAGAAAGGGCCTCTGGAGATACACTCTCTGAGCTAAGCTTCTGATTTCCTTTGGGGTTGCTGCTACCGGGATGGATGGGTGTTCTCCTGTAAAGTGTGCCCAGGGGACCTCCGGGTGGTACGTCTGGAGGGTGCTCTGACAGCCCTCCCATGCTGTGGTGGGAGCAGGGCTGGCAGGGCGGGTGGTGTGCACGCTCCCTGTGCCTCTGCCCTCCCCAGGGAGAGGCTCTCTGACCCCATGGGGCCATGGCCCCATGCTCTTCATTTAAACTCACAGCACCCAGGAGAAGTATCCTTGGCAAAAATAACTGGGGACTCCACTCCAGTGAGGGACCTAGTTCTCAGCTGTCTGTGAGCCAGGAACATGTTTGCCACACAGACTAGGAGCGGAGCTGGTGTGGGGCTGGGCGGTGGATATGGTAATGCTGACACAAGCAAAGAAGGGGGTCGGTCCGCGGCCCCCCAGCAGGCATGATGAACCTGGGAACAGGGTGGGAAACCAACTCTCCCGTTTGCCCTTCTCTGGCTCTGTGGCCAGCAGCCACAGCAGAGGCATTCCTGGCAACTAGTGTCTCTCCCATGTCCCCTTGTCCCAGAACAAAATGTCCTTGCTCCCAAAGAGACATTTAACTTAGGTCGGATTATTCACTTGTGAATGGCTTCCCACCAGAAATAAACAGCTTGCTTCTCCATGGATCGGGCGTGTGAGCAAAGTTCAAAACCATCAACCAAATTGGGGCTGTGTAATGGTGCCTGCTGGGTCAGTGAGAGACACACAGATGTGTCTGCTAAAGTCACAACAGAACTGTGAACATTTTGTAAAAACAAGAAACAAAAAAAAACCCCACACACAAACACATGGGTTCGTTTTCTTGCTATATAAAATGGATAATGTTTTTTCTTGGTGGGCTTTTCAATTTGCCTTATATGTGCACATTCTTTGGTAAAATTTGGTGACTTGAAAAAAACGCAGAGGGCTCTGCACTTAGAAAATAGTGCCAAAGAGCTTACTAAGCAAATACAAGCTGCTCTCTCATGGTGAGAATACAGCTGGCTCCTTCCTTGCTTCCTTCATCCTCCCTAGCACTGCCCTACTGCCTGTCACAGACAGAGGAAAGGCAGCCTGTGATGGCCAGGAGGCAGGGGACAGGGATGGACACATGGAGCCGGGGCGCACATAGACACGAGGCCCCGCTGGAGAGCAGAAGCCGAAGGGGCCCTGGGCCGGTGGGGCTGGCTGCAGCTGAGACGCCTGTGCCCCAGGCCTCACTTCCTCTCCATTATCCAGGGCTCTCTGGCCCTCGTGGAGCCCACAGGGCTGGGAGTGGCAGGCCTGGGGGGAGGTTCGCACAGCTCTCCATCTCCGAGTGCCACCAAGCCCAGCCGTGCTTCCTGGAGATCCTGCACATGCTCCCACCGGGTCAGGGCCGCCTGGACAGCAAGTGGGCCTGCGGGTCCCCTCCATGGAGCCACCTCCCACTGCCCCTGTGGGAAGAGCCACCCCTCTTACCCTCATGCCCTCAAATCGTGACAGGGCTCGCAGGGGTCGGAGCGCACGCAAGGTCCGCAGTGACTTGATGGGGCCCATCTCAGCAAAGCCCAGCGCGTTGGCCACCAGGCTGATCAGCGAGACCTGTGGGAGGCAGGGTGGGAGTGGAGCCACGGGGACAGCTCGAGACAGTGGCAGGGCTCCTGGCCCACCGAAAACAGGCGGGGTGTGAGAGAGCCAGCAGGTCTTCCTGTGTCCAGTCTTTCTGATTCCCGGCTGGATCGTTTTCACAGGCTGTCCTGCGTTGGGCCAGCCTTCCTGCGGCCCAAGAGGCTGGGGGCAAGCCCAAGCATGTCCCAGCTATCAGACCTTCACTGAGGGCCTGCTATGTGCACTTCACACACACACACACACACACACACACACACACTCACACGTCTGTAATAGCCGCAATCACCCCAGGACTTGTAATGCACCTCCCAATGCTACAGATGAGAAAACTGAGTTCCAAAGCCACCCGCTAGTGTGGAGGAGCAGGGTCACAAAGCCTGGGCTTTAGGTCCCATGTGCTTTCCTTCAAGTCAGATTCTTGGGCCTGCCCCTTCCCTGCCCCGAAGTAGACTCTCTGGGGAAGAAGGACTGTCCTGAGTTGAGTATGAGCAGACAAGACAATCCTGGGGCATTTCCCCAAAGCTGGACCTCACAACATTCTGCCGTCTTCAAAGAAGGGAAGCGCAGATGGAGCCCCTGAGGGCTGTTCTCTGCTGTCTGCTTTCTCTGCCCCGCCCTCACCAGGGCATTTCCACCCAGCGGATTTTATCCTTCTAAAGTTCCAGGGGCATCCAAACCCTTCTTATGTCACTGCTGGCCGGTGATCACAGGTTAGAAGTGGCCTCCTGCCTGACCTCGCCGGCAATCACCATTACCACCACCCTAGCTCTGAGGGCAGCCTGACGGTGGCGAGGGGCTGCAGGCGGGGCCCTGACTCCCGGACCCTCCTCCCAGGCTTGGAAGCAGCAGGTTGGGAGAAGGCTGGGCACAGGGGCTTGGAAGAGGAAGACTCCCAGGATGGACTTCTGTGCTGCCCCCACCCGGGAGAGGATGAGGGGCATCTCTCAGGGACTTGCTGCTGAGGGCAGCCAGGTCCGGCCAGTCTCCCCGCCTAGCTCCCAGCAGGCCAGCCTTGTCTGTTGCTTCCAAAGCTCACCCTGCCTGCTCCACCCAATGTCAGTTGATGGCAACTCCATCCTTCCAGCTGCTCAGGCCACAAGCCTTGGCATCATCCCTGCCTTCTCTCTGTCTCTCACATCCTACATCCAACCCATCAGGATTTCCTGTTGGCTCTGCCTTCAAAATATGTCAGAAGTCCAAATATTTCTCACCGCTTCCACTGCCACCATCCTGGCCAGGCCGCCATCATCTCTCCCCTGGATCACTTCCACAACCCCCCAACCTTCTCCCTGCCTCCACTTCCCTCCCCCACCACCCTGACAGGGTGATTCTTTCATAACATGAGTCAGATGATGTCGCTCTTCTGTCCAAAGCCCTTCAACGCCTCCCCATTTCATTCTAAATAAAGGCCCATGGTTTTCAAAGGCTGCATCCGTTCTACCCCATGCAGTCTGGCCTCATCTCCTGCACTTCCCTTCCCCACTCCTCTGCTCCAGCCACTCTGGCCTCCCTGCAGTTCCTCAAGTATCCCAGGCACCCTCCTACCATAGGATCTTTACACTGCTGTTCCAACCTCTGTTTGGAATGTTCTGCAGACATCCGCCTGGCTAACCCCAACCTCCTTCAAATGTCACCACAGTGAGCCCACTCTGGCCAGCCTGTTTAAAGTTCTAATCTCTATCTTCCTTTCTCCCTGAGTCCCGGCCCTCCTAACCCCCTTCCCTCTCTACTTCCTCTTCTCCATGTGTATACATCACCAGCGTAATATAAAGCTGGCTCATGTATTATGTTTCTGGTTCACAGTCACCTTCCTGAGTGCAGGCAGGGGTTTTGTCTGTTTTGTTCCCCAAGATCCTCAGCATCTACAATAGCACCCACATACAGTAGATGCTCAATAGTATCGAAAAAATGCATGAATTGAACATGGAAACATCCTTTTCCAGACCTTGAGGCCTGAAGTCCACCATTTCCATGAAGTGTGGGGATAGGGGGGCATGGCCAGTGTCTGGAAAGCTGGATTCCAGCACCCACTTCCTTCTCCTTGACCTTGGGCCAGGCCCTTCTCTGCTGTGAGCCTCAGTTTCCTTCTCCACAGGCTAATTCTCCAATCTTGAGAATTTCAGGCCCTTAGGCCTGGCCTCAGCGGAGTTCCCCAAGGTGGCAGGTGGTGGGAGGTGGGTGGGCTTCCCCAGAAGTCTTTGCAAACTCTATCTGGCCTGCCCTGGGGGAGTCCCAAAAAGCTGCAGGAACAGCTGGGTGAGGGGGCCTCAGGGCAGAGCTGCCAGGATCCCAGGCCTTCCCCTGGCCCTTTGGCAAGGAGGCTTCAGGGGTCCTCTCCCTCATCTCAGGGAGGCTCTGAGGGCTCTAGGCTGTAAGAGCATCCTGAGCTCCCCCCGTCTCTGCCAACCCAGCACCTCTCACCCCAGCATTAGCATCGGCCACTTGGGGGTGATGAAAGAGGCCTGGGCTGGAGGCCCAGCAACGCGGATCTGTGTCTCCACACATACTCTAGCCCACGGAGCCATTCAAGTTTGTCCTCCCACCCAGGCCTGGACACTGGCCAGGCCCACTGGCAGCTGAGCCCCTCCCTTTAGCTTCTGGGCCCGAAGTGGGGACTAAGCACAGGCCTAAGCTCTTCTATAACTATAGGAAGGACAGCCCCTGCTGGTGGGCAGAGCTACGAGTGTCTTCTGGAAAGCTCTTCCCAGCCTGCAGATCCTGACCCACATCCTGCTGTGCGAGACCCACCACAACCAGATGATAAGTCCTCGCCGGAGCCCTTCGCCATGTTCCCTCTGCCCTTAGGGAGCACAGATCCAAGGCTGCCCCGCATTCTGAGTCTCAGTTCTCACCCCGCCATGGCTACCCTCCCACCTGACTGTGCTCAGGAGCCCCACAAGACCCTGCACTCACCCTGCTTGGTACCCAGAAGTGTCCCGGGGCCTGGGGAACTGTGGGGCAGGGGCCTCCCATTCCATCTGCCAACTGGGTGCTCAGGGGATATGCCAACCTCCTGCCCCAGGTCCCCTGGGCACACCGGAGGTCAGGCAAGCCCTGCCAGCTGCCTGATCACCCAGGGCAGCCACCTGGAAACCCTCAGCCAGTGTTCATGCTTTCCTCCTTCTCACAGGGGACTGCAACCCCTCTCATCCTCCCCAAGTGGTACCTTCTACCTGAGCCAGGAGGATCTCCTGCCTGCCCAGCACTCTTTCCCCAGTCCCGTGCCCTCTGGTCTTTGGCTCATTCCATCTCCTATACAACACCTCCTCTGTGTGTGGACATGTAGGCTCTTAACCAGTCATCTCTGTAGTGGGCCTGACAGACACTTCACAAGGTGCCGTGGTGAGGGCTGCAATACGGGCTCATTGCTCCCCCTTCTGGACATCCTGAGAGGGTGGGACCCCACTCCTACCCTGGCTCACACCGCTGCGGGAACTGCACTTCACTATCCCCCGTGGTGAGTATAGTTTCTCCCAGAAGCCTAGGTTTCCCTGTGTCCCCAGTCGGGGGTTTTGATGGCAGAGCCCAGGTATCCGCTCTGTGACCCCAGACTCAGGCTTCCTGCCCCTTTGCCCACCCTGTGGCACAGCCAAGATGTTCCACTTCGTCCTGCTGTCTCCTGCTGCCCTGTCCTTCTGTCCTTCTGTCCCTCGGCCTCAGCTCCTTCTCACACTGGCAACGGGCGCCCCCCTCCTCTCTTCCCTTCAGGGGCCACACTTACACCCACAATGAGGAAATCGAGCCAGCACCAGGCATTGGTGAAGTACTTCTTGAAGCCATAGGCCACCCACTTGAGCAGCATCTCCAGCACGAAGATGTAGGTGAACATCTTGTCGGCATACTCCAGCAGGACCTTGATGGTCTTCCGCTCCTCCAGGTAGATGTCCTCGAAGGCCTGCAGACCAGGGTAGACAAGGTAGACATGATATCCTGACCCAGCCAGTCCCACCCCGCACAAGCCTTCATCTCTGACAGTATCTGCTGCCCAGGAGAGCGGGGCAGAGGGGAGCCATGTCGTGGAAGGGATTCCTGAGTGAGCCCTCTGAGCCGCGTGTGCACCATTGCTGGGTTAGGAAATGATGTTATGTGGTGTGTGGACAACAAGGCAGAATGTGTAGTGAGAATGCTTCTTCCTTCACTTTAAAGAGCAAGTCTCAGTTCAGTGCTAGTGCATTGTTAAGACCTCTCTAAAACAGCTCAAGGCCTGCTGCTAGAAACAGCACACACTTTCCCCACCCCCTCTACTCCACTGTGTTTTTACTCAATTTACTTTGGCAATTCCCTACTTTTCATAGGAAACAATATTTGTTTCCAATGACAACAATCATTCAAAGTTGCCCTTTAAAATAAACTTATTTAAACAAACAAAAAAACAGTGAATGTTCATCTAAGGCAAAATTTTAAAGAAATGATAGTAAAGGCGGTTTGTAGATATGAAGATTAGGAAACACAGGACTAGATGAAGTCAAACCTCCTGCAATCCTCAGCATCTGGGAGTCAACATTCCTAAAATGCTAGAAGTTGTCGGTCTTTCCCCACCTCCTCACTGCTGCCTCAAGCCAAATCCCCGAGCCAACAGAGAGACTCAGATGGCCCCGCTGCCCTCTTCTAACTCCAGGCTTCTGATCTGTACCTGCCCCTCCTGAGTTACCTTCCCCTATCCAGAATGTGCTCTGAGGCTCCCAGTCTAGGCAACTGAATGCGTCACTGAGGGCCCCAGGGAGCTGCCTCCACCTGTCGCTCTGGGCCTCCCTGTCTGACTGCAGGGCCCCTGTGAGCTACAGTGATCCAGGGGGCCGGTGCTGTCAGCAGTCAGATTAGCAGACCACATAGCTAATCTGGTCCATGTAGATATGACAACAGGATAATTCAGGCCCCAAAATGGACTTTGGGAGTTGTTCAAGACAGAAAGTAGGCCTGTTTTTTTCTGAGTATAAAAATGTATGTGTCCTATAAAAAATGAAATAATACAGAAATTATAAAAAAAGAGAATAAACAACAACAAAAAAACCAAACAACCCAATCAAAAAATGGACAGAAGACCTAAATAGACATTTCTCTAAAGAATACATACAGATGGCCAACAGGCACATGAAAAGATGCTCAACACTGCTAATTATTAGAGAAATGCAAATCAAAACTACAATGAGGTACCACCTCACACTGGTCAGAGTGGCCGTCATTAAAAAGTCCACAAATAACAAATGCTGGAGAGGGTGTGGAGAAAAGGGAACGCTCATACACTGTTTGTGGGAATGTAAGTTGGCGTAGCCACTGTGGAAAATAATACAGAGGTTCCTCGGAAAACTAAAAATAGAATTACCATATGATTCAACAATCCCACTCCTGGGTGTATATCCAGACAAAACTATAATTCAAAAAGACACATGCACCCCCTGTGTTCATAGCAGCACTATTCACAATAGCTAAGACATGGAAACAACCTAAATGTCCATCAACAGAGGAATGGATAAAGAAGATGTGGTACGTATGTACAATGGAATACTACTCAGCCATAAAAAAGAATGAAATCATGCCATTTGCAACAACACAGATGCAACTAGAGACTATCATACCAAGTGAAGTAAGTCAGAAAGAGAAAGACAAATATATGATATCACTTTTATGTGGAAACTGAAATATGACACAAATGAACCTATCTATGAAACAGAAACAGAATCACAGACATAGAGAACAGACTGGTGGTTGCCAAGGTGGGGGGGATGGGTTGGGAGAGGGAGGGAGTAGAAGGTTGGGGTTAGCAGACGTAGGCTTTTATATACAGAATGGATAAACAACAAGGTCCTACTGTACAGCATAGAGAATTATATTCAATATCCTATGATAAACCATGATGGAAAAGAATATAAAAAAAAGAATGTATATATATGTATAACTGAATCACTTTGCTGCACAGCAGAAATTAACAAACATTGTAAATCACTATACTTCAATTTAAAAAATTGATTAAAAAAAGAGAATAAAAGGCATCTCCAATTTTATGGCACTAAAGTAACCTCTGCTAACATTTAGGTTAACATTCTTTCAGCTCTCACTATTTGTGTGTATATATTTGAGTGCACGATTTTATAAACAGGCTAAAATATTTTGCTTTAAAATTTTTTTCCATGAAACAATCTTTTGTGAATATTTACCTACTAAGTAATGTGAATACATACAAGATCTATCATTCTTTTTAAAGGCTGTATATTATTTCATTACTTGCATATACTACTGTTAATTTAGCCATTGTTTCCAATTTATCCCTAGTAGAAACAACATTGCAATGAGCACAGTGTCTGATTATGTTGAGGATAAATTTCTAGAATTGAGGTGCCAGGTCAAAGTTATACTTTTGGTACAGATTAGGAAAAGGACCTCCAAAAAGGGACACCAATTTGAGACTCCTTCCACAGTGCATGAATGTGGCTCTTTCCCCACCACCCATACTGGTGCAGTTTCTCCTTTGTCACATTTCCCAGACTAATGAATGAAATTTGTATTTGTTACATTTTAATTTATCTTATTACCAGTGATACTGACATCATTTCCTTGGATATTTGCAGTGTTCTCTTTATAAATTGCCTGTTCATGTCCTTTACCTATTTTTTCACTTGATGGTCTGGTTTATTTGGGGACATTAACTCTTTGTTTTATATACTTTATCCTAGTTCTGTGCCTTTAAATTTTGTTTACTTTTGTTTACCGTACTGAAGTTCTACACTTTACTTTCAATTATATAATTTAATATATTTATATGATTTGTTATGATTTTCATTTAGTAAAACCTTTGGCATCATGTTAAGAAAGTCCTTGCCAGAGACTCCCTGAACAAGATGGCAGAGTAGAAGGACTTGAGCTCATCACCTCTCATGAAAACACCAAAATTACAACTAACTGCTGAACAACCATCGACAAAAAATGATGGGAAACTACCAAAAAAGATACTCTACATCCAAAGACAAAGAAGAAGCCACAACAAGATGGTAAGAGGGGCACTTTTGCGATACAGTCAAATCCCATGCATGCCAGGTGGATGACATACAAACTGGAAAATAATTAGATCGCAGAGGCTCTCCCACAGGAGTAAGAGTTCTGAATCCCACATCAGGTTCCCCCAGCCTGGGGGTCTAGCATTGGGAGGAGGAGGCCCCAGAGCATTTGGCTTTGAAGGCCAGTGGGGCTTGAGTACAGAAGCTCCACGGGACTGGAGGAAACACAGACTCCACTCTTGGAGGGTGCACACAAGGTTTCATGTGCACTGGGACCCAGGGCAAAGCAGTGACACCATAGGAGCCTGGGCCAGACCTACCAGTTGGAGTGTTTAATCTTTTTACATTTAAGGTAATTATTAATATGTACGTTCTTATTACCATTTTGTTCATTATTTTTGTTTTGTTTTTTTTAGGTCTTTTTTACCTGGGTCTTGAAGGGTATCCTGAGGAGGCAAGTGTTGCCTGTGGTTCACTGTGGGGGCAAGGACACTGGTGGCAGAGGCCCCAGGGAATGTTCATCGGCATGAGCTCTCCCAAAGGTCAACATTTTGGTACTGAGACCTGGCTCAACACAGCATCCTGCAGGCTCCAGTGCTGGGATGCCTCAGGCCGAACAACCAACGGGGTGGGAACAGAGCCCCACCCATCAGCAGACAGGCTGGCTAAAGATGTCCTGAGCTAACAGCTGCTTGACACACCCCTGCTCAACAGAGGGACAAGACTCAACTCCACCCACCAGTGGGCAGGCACCAATCCCTGACACCAGGAAGCCTGCACAAGCCCCCGGACCAACTGCACCCACCAGGGGGCAAACACTGCAAGTGAGAGGAGCTACAATCCTGAAGCCTGAGCAATGGAGACCATAAAAACAGAAAGTCAGATAAAATGAGATGGCAGAGAAATATCTTCCAGATGAAGGAACAAGATAAAACCCCAGAAGAACAAATAAGTGAAGTGGATATAGGAAATATACCTGAAAAAGAACTCAGAGTGATGAAAGTAAAGATGATCCAAGATCTTGGAAAAAGAATGGAGGCACAGACAGAAGATAAGATACAAGAAATGTTCAACAAGGAGCTAGAAGATTTAAAGAACAAAGAGATGAACAATGCAATAACGGAAATGAAAAATACACTAGAAGGAATCAATTGAAGAATAAATAAGGCAGAAGAACAAATAAGTGAGCTGGAAGACAGAATGGTAGAAATCACTGCTGTGGAACAGAATAAAGAAAAAAGAATGAAAAGAAATGAAGACAGTTTAAGAGACCTCTGGGACAACATTAAACATACCAACATTACAAGGATCTCAGAAGGAGAAGAAAGAGAGAAAGGGCCTGAGAAAATATTTGGAGGAAGCACAAAGAGTCCCATACAGGATAAACCCAAGGAGGAACACTCCAAGACACATATTAATCAAACAGACAAAAATTAAAGACAAAGAAAAAATATAAGAGTGACAAGGGAAAAGCAACAAATAACATACAAGGGAATCCCCATAAGGTTATCAGCTTATTTTTCAGGAGAAACTATGCAGGCCAGAAGGGAGTGGCATGATATGTTTAAAGTGATAAAAGGGAAAAACCTACAACCAAGAATACTCTACCTAGCAAGGCTCTCATTCAGATTCAATGGAAAAATCAAAAGCTTCACAGACAAGCAAAAGCTAAGAGAATTCAGCACCACCAAATCACCTTTACAACAAATGTTAAAGGAACTTTTCTAGGTGGATAAGAAAAGGCCACAACTAGAAACAAGAAAATTTAAAATGGGAAGGCTCACTGGTAAAAGCAAACATGCAGTAAAGGTAGGAAATAATCCACACACAAATATGACATCAAAACCAGCAATTGTGAGAAGAGGAGAGTACAAATGCAGGATATTGGAAATGCATTTGAAATTAAGAGACCAGCAACTTAAAACAACCTTGTATATATACAGACTGATATAGCAAAACCTCATGGTAACGACAAACTAAAAATCTATAATGGATACACACACGGAGAAGAAAAAGGAATCCAAACACAACACTAAAGATAGTCATCAAATCACAAGAGGAGAGAACAAAAGAGGAAGGGAAGAAAAAAGACCTAAAAAAAACAAAACAAAAATAATGAACAAAATGGTAATAAGAACATACATATTAATAATTACCTTAAATGTAAAAAGATTAAACACTCCAACTAAAAGACACAGACTGCCTGAATGGATACAAAAACAAGACCCATATATATGCTGCCTACAAGAGACCCATTTCAGATCTAGGGACACATACAGACTGAAAGTGAGGGGATGGAAAAAGGTATTCCTTGCAAAGGGAAATCTAAAGAAAGCTGGAGTAGCAATACTCATATCAGACAAAATAGACTTTAAAATGAAGACTGTTAAAAGAGACAAAGAAGGACACACAAAAATGATCAAGGGATCAATCCAAGAAGAAGATATAACAATTGTAAGTATATATGCACCCAAAATATATACTTACAAAAAATAGGAGCACCCCAATATATAAGGCAAATACTAACAGCCATAAAAGGAAAAATCAACAGTAACAGAACAATAGTGGGGGACTTTAGCACCCTACTTTCATCAATGGGCGGATCATCCAGACAGAAGATCAATAAGGAAACACAGGTCTTAAATGACACATTAGACCAGATAGACTTAACTGATACTTATAGAGCATTCCATCCAGAAGCAGCAGAATACACATTCTTCTCAAGTGTACATGGAATATTTTCCAGGATTGACCATATGCTGGGCTACAAAGTGAGCCTCCATAAATTTAAGAAAATTGGAATCATATCAAGCATCTTTTTCAAACAAAACGCTATGAGATTAGAAATCAACTACAAGAAAAAAACTGTAAAAAACACAAACATGTGGAGGTTAAACAATATGCTACTAAACAACCAAAGGATCACTGGAGAAATCAAGGAGGACATCAAAAAATACCTAGAGACAAATGAAAATGAAAGTACAATGACCCAAAGCCTATGGGACATGGCAAAATCAGTTCTAAGAGGGAAGTTTATAGCAATACAATCTTACCTCAGGAAACAAGAAAAATCACAAATAAACAACCTAATCTTACACCTAAAGCAACTACAGAAGAACAAACAAAACCCAAAGTTAGTAGAAGGAAAGAAATCATAAAGATCAGAACAGAAATAAAATAGAAACAAAGAAAACAGTAGAAAAGATCAATGAAACTAAAAGCTGGTTCTTTGAAAAGATAAACAAAATTGATAAACCTTTAGCCAGGTTTCATCAAGGGAAAAAAAGAGAGAGGACTCAAATCAATAAAATTGGGAATGAAAAAAAAAGAGAAGTTACAGTGGACACCACAGAAATACAAAGGATCATAAGAGACTACTACAAGCAACTATATGGCAATAAAATGGACAACCTGGAAAAAGTGGACAAATTCTTAGAAAGGTACAACCTTCCAAGACTGAACCAGGAAGAAATAGAAAATGTGAACAGACCAATCACAAGTAATGAAATTGGGGCTTCCCTGGTGGTGCAGTGGTTGAGAGTCCGCCTGCCGATGCAGGGGACACGGGTTTGTGCCCCAGTCCAGGAGGATCCCACATGCCGCGGAGCGGCTGGGCCTGTGAGCCATGGCCGCTGAGCCTGCGTGTCCGGAGCCTGTGCTCCGCAGCGGGAGAGGCCACAGCAGTGAGGGGCCCACGTACTGCAAAAAAAAAATAAATAAATAAATAAATAAAAAATAAAACTTCCAACAAACAAAAGTCCAGGACCAGATGGCTTCACAGGTGAATTCTATCAAACATTTATAGAATAATTAACACCTATCCTGCTGAGACTACCTCAAACAATTGCAGAGGATAACACTCCCCAACTCATTCTATGAGGACACCATTACCCTGATACCAAAAACATATAAAGATACCACAAAAAAAGAAAATTACAGGCCAATATCACTGACGAGCATAGATACAAAAATCCTCAACAAAATACTAGCAAAGCAAATCCAACAATATATTAAAAGGATCATACCCCATGATCAAGTGGGATTTATCCCAGGGATGCAAGGATTTTTCAATATCCACAAATCAATCAGTGTGATACAGCACATCAACAAATTGAAGAATAAAAACCATATGATCATCTCAACAGATGCAGAAAACACTTTTGACAAAATTCAACACCCATTTATGATAAAAACTCTCCAGAACATGGGCATAGAGGGAACCTACTCAACATAATAAAGTACATATATGACAAGCCCACAGCTAACATCATACTCAGTGCTGAAAAGCTGAAACATTCCCTCTAAGATCAGGAACGAGGCAAGGATGTCCACTCTTGCCACTTTTATTCAACATAGTTTTGGAAGTCCTAGATACAGCAATCAGAGAAGAAAAAGAAATAAAAGGAAATCAAAGTGGAAAAGGAGAAGTAAAACTGTTACTGTTTGCAGATGACATGATACTATACATAGAAAATCCTAAAAATGCTACCAGAAAAGTACTAGAGCTCACCAGTGAATTTGGTAAAGTTGCAGGATATAAAATTAATATGCAGAAATCGGTTGCATTTCTATACACCAACAATGAAAGATCAGAAAGAGAAATTAAGGAAACAATCCCCTTTACTATCGTCTCAAAAAGAATAAAATACCTAAGAATAAACCTACCTAAGGAGGCAAAAGACCTGTACTCCAAAAACTATAAGACACTGATGAAAGAAATCGAAGATGAAACAAACAGTTGGAAAGATATACCATGTCCTTGGATTGGAAGAATCAATATTGTCAAAATGACCATACCACCCAAGGTAATCTACAGATTTAATGTAATCCTTATGAAATTACCAATGTTATTTATTGAAGAACTAGAAAATTTTAAAAAAATTTGTATAGAAACACAAAAGATGCTGAATAGCCAAAGCAATCTTGAGAAATAAAAACGGAGCTGGAGGAATCAGACTCCCTGACTTCAGACTATACTACAAAGCTACAGTAATCAAAACAGTATGGTACTGGCACACACACAAAAATATAGATCAATGGAACAGGATAGAAAGCCCAGAAATAAGCCCACCTGCAGTCAATTAATCTAAGACAAAGGAGGCAATACTATACAATGGAGAAAAGACAGTCTCTTCAATAAGTGGTGATGGGAAAACTGGACAGCTACATGTAAAAGAATGAAATTATAACATTCTCTAACAAACACCATACACAAAAGTAAACTCAAAGTGGATTAAAGACCTAAATGTTAGACCAGATACTATAAACTCTTAAAAGAAAACATAGGCAGAACACTCGTTGACATAAATTGCAACAATATCTTTCTGGATCCACCTTCTAGAGTAATGAAAATAAAAACAAACAAATGGGACCTAATTATACTCAAAAGCTTTTGCACAGCAAAGGAAACCATAAACAAAACAAAAAAGGTAACCCACAAAATGGGAGAAAATATTTGCAAACAAAGTGACCAATAATGGATTAATCTCTAAAATACACAAACAGCTCATGCAGCTCAGTATCAAAAAAATAAACTCCCCAATCAAAAATGGGCAGAAGATCTAAATAGACACTTTTCCAAAGAAGACATACAGATGGCAAAATGCACATGAAAGGATGCTCAACATTACTAAATATTAGGAAATGCAAATCAAAACTACAATGAGGTATCACCTCACACCAGTCAGAATGGCCATCATCAAAATGTCTACGAACGGTAAGTACTGGAGAGGGTGTGGAGAAAAGGGAACCCCCCTACATTGTTGGTGGGAATGTAAATTGGTACAACCACTATGGAGAACAGTATGGAGGTTCCTTAAAAAGTAAAAATAGAACTACCATATGATCCAGCAATCCCACTCCTGGGCATATATCTGGAGAAAACCATAATTCAAAAGGATGCATGCACCCCAGTGTTCATTGCAGCACTATTTACAACAGCCAACACATGGAAGCAACCTAAATGTCCATCGACAGAGGAATGAATAAAGAAGATGTGATACATATATACAATGGAATATTACTCAGCCATAAAAAAGAATGAAATAATGCCATTGCAGCAACATGGATGGACCTGGAGATTATCATAGTGAGTGAAATCAGACAGAGAAAGACAAATATCATATGATATCACTTATATGTGGAATCTAAAAAAAATGATATAAATGAACATATTTACAAAATAGAAACAGACTCACAGACATGAAAAAACAAACTTATGGTTGCCAAAGGGGAAAGGTTGTGGGGGGGAGGGATAAATTAGGAGTTTGGGATTGATATATACACACTACTATATATAAAATAGATAATCAACAAGGGCCTATTGTATAGCACAGGGAACTCTACTCAATATTCTGTAATAACCTATATGGGAAAAGAATCTGAAGAAGAATAGATATATGTATATTTATAACTGAATCACTTTGCTGTACATCTGAAATGAACACAACATTGTAAATCAACTATACTCCAATGTAGCATAAAAATTTAATTAAAAAAGACTGTAGGGACTTCCCTGGTGGTCCAGTGGGTAAGACTCTGTGCTCCCAACGCAGGGGGCCTGGTTTGGATCCCTGGTCCAGGAACTAGATCCTGAATGCATACCATAACTAAGAGTCTGCATGTTGCAACTAAGAGTCCATGTGCTGCATCTGAGAAGTCTGCGTGCCGCAACTAAAGATCCCGCATGCCACAACAAAGATCCTGCGTGCCACACCTAAGATCCGGTGCAGCAAAAAATAAAGAATGAATGAATGAATAAATAAATAAAAATTTTTAATGTATAAAAAAATACTACAAAAAAATTTTAAATGAGGTACATATGAAAAAAAATGAAAAGAAAAAAGCAAAAAGAAAGCACTTGCCTATTCCAAGGATAGAAAAAAAATGACGTTTCTTTTCCTTTTCCTTTTTTCCTTCCTTCCTTCCTTCTTTCCTTCCTTCCTCCCTCCCTCCCTTCCTTCCTTCCTTTCTCATTTCATTGTTTTATATTACAATTTTTTAAATCTAATATATTTTGGTTGGAGCAAATATATATTTTAATTTTTTTTTCAGAGTGACTAGTCAAGTGTCCTAACACTTTATTAAAGAATCCACACAGTAGAAGTCAACACTATCATCTACCACATTTCTATATTTGCTTAAATGTATTTCCAACCTCGGTGTGGTTCTACTACTGTCTTGGTCTATTTCTGAATTAGTGTCATATGAATTTTCCTGGCCATTTTTCATAATATTTAAGACAAACTTAAGCAATGTTTTGTCAAATTCCCTTTAAAATGTTAGAAATTTATTACTGCCTTGAGTTTAATAACTCATTAGCTTTAGGAACTAATACAGTCTTTCTGCCCAAGACGAGAGTATATTTATAGTATGTTTATCCGTTTGTCTTCTTTTACACTCTCCTTAGGCAAGTTTAATAGTTTTCTTCATGTACCTCTTATACATTCCATGTTATATTCATTCCCAATTATTTTATGGCTACAATGCCTGGCATGTAAGGACTATTGGAGAAATGTTACTTGTGACTAAGTGGTTTCTGTTAGTATAAAACAACAGCAACAATTATTTGTATATTTGTTTTATAACTGGTCATATAATATTTTTAATAGTTTTTAAAATTTTTCTAAGCAATCACTATCTACAAGTAATGATATATTTCTATTATTTTAAACTCATTTTATACTTGAATATATTAACTTAAATTCTTCTGTTTTTCTGATTTTTATACTGTATGTTTAATTTTCTTGATTAATTGCACTGGCTAGTACTTCAAGATTATTATTAAATAATGAAAAACAGCTAAAAGGTAGTTAAATCATCCTTTTCTTATTCCTGACTTTAATAAAAATGTTTCTAGTGCTTTACTACTAATGATGATGGAAAAAGTTAATTTGAAAGTAAGTTTTTCATTAAGTAAAGGAAATATGTTTTATTTCTATTCTTACCAAAGTTTTAAAAATCAGGCATTCATTGAGACAATTATATGGTTTTTCTTTGTCTGACTCATATAAATAGATTTCCTAGTAGGGCATCGTTCTGACTCTTTAGGATATACCTAGCTATGACTCATTTAGTCTTTCAAATATTTTACTGGATCCTATTTGCATGTATTTTAAGAATTTTGTATCACTATTCACTAGTATAGAGTATGAAAACTGGTCTGTGGTTTTACTTCTGGTATACTTAAGGTTTTAAAAATCAGCACTATTTAGCTTTCATAAAAAGAATTTGTAGGTTTTCCATCTGTTTTCATACCCTAGAAGATTTTAAATAGGATTGAAATTATTTTCTTCCTTGAAAATATGAAAGAATCCACTCTTGGAGATGTAAGAGATTAGACCTAGTGGTTTATTTAATTGTTTTAATTTTTGAAGGAATCAGCTTTGGAAATTTTATCAGATTTACTATTTATTTTCTAATTCATTAATTTGTGTTTTTATTTTATTAATTATTCCCTTTATTTAAAAAATTTTTTTTACATTTGTTTATTTATTTATTTATTTTTGGCTGTGTTGGGTCTTCATTGCTGCACGAGGGGTTTTCTCTAGTTGCGGTGAGCTGGGGGCTACTCTTGTGGTGTGCAGGCCTCTCTCTGTGGTGGCTTCTCTGTTGCTGAGCACAGGCTCTAGGCATGTGGGCTTCAGTAGTTGTGGCACATGGGCTCAGTAGTTGTGGCTCGGGGGTTCTAGAGCACAGGCTCAGTAGTTGTGGTGCACGGGCTTCGTTGCTCCATGGCATGTGGGATCTTCCTGGACCAGGGCTCGAACCCGTGTCCCTTGCATTGGCAGGCAGTTTCTTAACCACTGCACCACCAGGGAAGTCCCTCCTTTGCTTTCTTTAAGATTAATTTGTTGTTGTATTTCTAATTTCTTGAGTTAATGAATTTATTCTTTCTATTTAATAATGAAAATGGTTAAGTCTATTAATTTTACTCATTACAGCTTTGGCTGCATCCCACATGCAGTATTACTGATACTGTTATTTTCTAGTTTCTTTCCCCCTCTCCCAAGTCGAAGTTTTTTCTATACCTCTATTTTTCCGTTCTTATTTTTCTAGATTTCATGTGGACAAAACTGGTTGAACTGTAATCTTTGATTTATGACACACTGTCATCTTTAGTCCATGAATAGACTCTATTTATTTGCTTACTTATTAATATAATGAACACCCATGAACCCACCATGAAACTATTTTCTGTTTGATCCAAAGTTTAAGAATAACTTTTACATTTTTAAGGGTTTGTTTTTAATCTTTCTATTTTTGCTACACTTAGCAGTCTTCTTATCTGTAAAACAGTGCCTATTTCACAGGGTTATTATGAGAATTAAATGTATTAATGTTTGTAAAATGTTACAATAGGGCCTGGCACATAGTCAGTGCTATTTAAGTGTTAGCTATTATTTTTATTATGTTAGGTCAAATTTATTAACTATACATATTTTTTACATATCTCATTGTCTTGTTCTTTCTACTGGATTTGTCAAGCACTAATAGAAGTGTGGTAAAATCTCACTGTACTACTGCACTGTTGCCACTTTTTTTCTGATTTTGCTTTGTATAAGTGCTATGAAATCCCAAGCAATATTCATAATAGTTGTATTTTTATTATAGGTTGGACCCTCTTTGTTTTATCTCATTTTTTACCTTGAATTCAACCTTGTTTAACATTAACAAACAAAAACACTCTGATTTTTGTTGTCATTGTTTGCAGTTGTCTGCTATATCTTATTTCCTTTTACTATTTCTGAGTCACAGTGTTTCAGATTTGTCATTTGAGAACACATAGCTGAAGATTTTTTTTCTTCAGTCCATTTAGAGTCCTTTTCTTTTAAAAGATGAATTTTATCCAGTTACATTTATTATTAAAACACATGCTTGATCTTGCCTTTGCCATATTGTTTCCTGATTTAATGCTTCCTTGTTCCTTTTTTCCCCCTATCTTTTGCTGTAAAATCTGTGTCCTTAAAAATTTTTTCCCTTCAGCAATTTCAAAGTGATACATACTCTGCTTTCTGTTAAACAAGTTTATAACTTTAAATAACACACTCTGACTTCTTTTTCTCTGTATATCATTGATGTGTTTTTTTTTTTTTTTTTTACAGTGCTTGGCTCTCTACCCTGATGAGATTCACCATTCGCTTGCCAAAACTCCTCCTCACTTATGCTAGGCTGAGCTTTTCCTCCACAGCCCAGACTAAATGGCTCTGGCTGCCCTTGTTTGTGGCTGTTTAAAAACAAAACTCGTTAACATATTGTCAAATCCTCCTTCTCTGAAGCCTACAGAGATTTGGCTCTAGCTGCTGATGGTAAAACAGCATGTAGCCTGCAAGCCATGGCTCCAGGCCCACTCTGGAACAGGGGCAGGGCAGTACAGGGTGGGATGGGAGGCCCAGAGGTTTAGAAGTGATAGCTGCAATGTCTCCCCATGGCCTGCCCCGACAGGAGGCAGCATGTGCTGGAGGCAAACAGTCTGGGATCAGAGCGGCCCCCTCCCTCTCTATAGTCTAAAGCATTCCTTGTTAGTTGCTCACCCATGGGGTTCTAAACTCCTCAACAATATCAGGTGCTTGCTCCCTCTGGGCTAGGAAAGTTTCTGTTTGTTCTGATCACCCTTCTCTCTGCCCACCAGCACCTTTCACAACCCTCTCCAGGGCTGTTCCATCTCCTAGAAGGGCTCTGAGAGATGAATAAGGTACTTGGGAACCAGATAGGGCATCCCTGGAGTGCCTCACTGCTCCTCCCGGCCTCACCAAACCTCCCTATTTTCCATAGTCCAGTTCCATCTGCTTCCTCCAGGAAGTCCTCCTGATTGCTCCAGTTCCCCCTGACCTCCCATCACCCTGAGTCATCTACTCCATTCTTACTCAACTCTCTCGAACTGATATCTGACTATCTCAAACCTGCTGAATCTGATTTCTCCAACTAGACTGGGAGCCCCTGAGGCCAGAGTCAGAGTCTCTTCCTCCTATTGCTCCTCCACGGCTCACAGGACCAGTAGATACAAGGAGAGCTTAGTAAAGATCTATTGAACAAATGGAAAGTCAAGACAAAGGACTCGGAATCTGACTCTCTTGGCTCAAATGCCACATCTGCTGCTTGTAAGTGGTGGGGCTTTGGGTGAGTTACTTAATGTTTCTACAAAGGGTTGCTATGGGGATTAAATGTGATAATGCGTGAACTACATAGCTTGGCCTCTAGCCCTAGAAGACATGGAATGAGTGGAGCTACCAGTGTAATATCAGCCTGCATTGTTAATTGCATTGAACCAGTCTGATGGAGTGTCTGACGCTGTGTGCAGGTGGGTGTGTCACCAGGGCTTGGGTGTAGGTGACTGGTGACCTGCGACCTATGCCAGCTGTGCACTGTGATCTGGGCAAATCACTTCCCTTTGTGGAACAAGGAGGCCTGGAGAGATGACCTCTGTGAGCCCTTTCTGCTCTGACCTCCATATGTGCTGTGCGTGTTGACAGTTTATGAGTTGGTCCTGATCTGAGGCCCTGGGGGAATGCATTTTCAACAGAGGCTCCGCCCCAGTTTCTGACCTGGTTTTCCAGCTGGAGATCTCCTTTCTCTACCTCCCCTCCTCCTCCATACCTCCCTGCCCAATCCCCAGGAGGGTACCAGCGCTCCACTGCTGAGCAGGATCATGAAGATGATGAACGTCTCGAACCAGCTGTGCTCCACAATGCGGTAGCAGGTCTTGCGCAGCCTCCACCAGACCTTCCCTGGGGCCTGCGTGGTGTCCACGGTGCAGCAGGGACAGCGCTGGACACAGCCTTTGGGGGAGGGAGAGGAGTCAGACCCAGTCCAGGGCCTGCAAATGCCCACATCTGATGGCAGAAAGTTGAATGGTTGAAAGAATGACTGAAACAGGTTACAATGATGGGTAATGAACTGGATAACATGGTGGGTGGGGCCATGGCAGGGGGTGGGTGGCAGGGAGGGGTGACTTTGAGTGCCGCCCTCAGGAGCCCACACTCAGCAGGTACCCTGTGGATAAGCTGGATGGACTAGGCAACCAGTAAGTAGATGAAGGGCCTGGCAGTTCTGGGCAGGGGCAAGGCTGGGGTTGGGATGAGCTCCAGCTTGCCCTGTGCTCATCTAGGAAACTCTCCCCCTGGGGGAATGTACCAGAACCCCCTGGGGTGCTGTGTCCCTGGTCTTTCTCCATGTTTGCAGTTCTGAGCCTTAGGAAGGGCAGACTCCTCACTGATAGCCCCAAATGATGTGCCACATGGAGGGCAAACCCTCATCTTATCCCCAGCGGACCTCCGAATATACCATGGATTCATAAAAGCTCTAGATGCCAATCACCAGCACAGCCACATGCCACACCCACCTTGAATATTTACAGAGGGCCTATTATATGCCAGGTGCCGTGCCAGGGCCTGAGGGAACAGGGGGAATTAGATCCAGTCCTTGCCGCTGTGGAGACACCTGGTCATGCTACCGTCCCACACACACAGCCGACCCACAGCGGCCCAGCCCAGCACGTCACGGGCACACTTGCCATGACTCATGTCACAGGCAGGTGGAGGGGCCCCCAGGGTCTCGAAGAATGGGGGAAAATTGGCAGGCACCCAGGTCAGAGTGGGGTGCGACATGGCCCTCTACCCCCAGGAGCTGCAGGTCCTCCTGCCCCGGTGGGCAGGGCTGAGGCTGGGCCAGAGGCCCATTTAGGGCAGTACCTTTAGTGAAGCAGTCCTCTGGATCCTTGACGTCCTCTCCGAGGTCGGGGATCTGCTCCAGGAGGTCAACAGTGTTGGTCATGTCTGCTGTGCTCCCCTCAGAGTAACTGTTCTCATGTGTCTGTGGGCAGGACCGTGGGGTAGGGTAGGTGAGGGCATGAGTGTGGGCTGTGTAGCAGCCTCCAGCCTCAGGCCCAGAGTCTGCGGGAGCCTGGGGCTCCCAGAGTGGAGGTGCCCAGACTATCCTCCATTGCACACCTGGGGAATCTGAGCCCGGGTGGATGGGAACCTCCCATGAAGGTCACCTAGCCTGGACCTTAGGGCTCCTGAGTTTGTGATTCTGGTCTACTGGTGTCTAGGGCAGGGTACAGGGGGTCGGGGAAGGGTTCTGGGAAAACCCTGGGAATGGGGAAGGCATCCAGGTGGAAGTAAAACAGACATGGGGTGCAACAGGGACACACACTGGGACACGGACACAGAGTGGCAGCTCGGCACACACAGAGGAAACAGGCATGCCACACCCAGAACAGAGTCAGAGCCAGGATCATGGGCACACACAGGTACCAGGTCAGACATGCAAAGGACAGGCCAGCAACCCAGCCCACATTTCTCACTCAATTCATGTGGGTGCCGGTGTGATGCACAGAGCCTGGAACAAGAGTGAGAAGGTGCTGGAAGCTTTCCTGCCCGGCTGTGCAGGGTTCTGCTGCCCTGATCCCACATAACTTGATTATAGAGAGGTGTGTGCAGGTGCCCTTATGAGTGTCTGTGTGTGTCACATGTGGGGTGCCAGTGTATAGGGGTATTGTAGTTCTGCCCACTTCCCCTCTTTGGGCCAGTGCACCCACCTCCAGCTGCCATGAATACTGTTTAGCCAGCCCCTTCTCCAGAAAAGTGTCTTTAGCCAGGGACCTGCAATCCCTGGAAATGGCTTGGTGGTTACATCGAAGCCAGGGGTGGCTGACGCCTAGTGACTGACTGATATGGAGGACACCAAGCTGAGGCTGGAATCCAGCCATCATGCCATCTGGAGCTGCTTCTTTTGCCTCATCCTGCTTCTCTCACTTCCTTATGGGTCTCTCCTGAGGGCACTCCCTCAACGAAACATCAGCACAGGAAGCCAGGCTCCAGCTCTGCTTCTAGGAGCCCACCTTAATGATAAGTATGGTGGGGAAGGGGGTTCTGTAAAGGAAGGGCAGCCTTCATTTGCTTCAGATCACGTCTACATTCCCCAGCGCAACTGGCCAGCCTCATGCCACTCAAGCTCCACTCCACTTAGGGGCGAGCTGGTTTGAGTTCTTGGGCAGCCTCTGCTCTCAAAGTTGCCTTCTTTTCCCTTCCTTCCACTACTCACTCCACCGCTGTCTCAAAGTCCTCTTTAACCTTGAGGTTTGCGATAAGGAAGGGCTGGATCCTGGTGAGAATGCAGAGAGTGCTCCTGGGTGCAGGGTGGTCTCCCGTGGCTTTGAGGGTCATGTCCTTCTCCCAGCTTCATTGAGCGGCACTGAGCTGGGAGAGGCACAGTCAGAGGTCTTCATGCAGCTTTTCTTTTCAGACACTGGAGCTGTCACGTGGGAGGACAAGTTCTCAGAATCCCGCTGCAGATGGGATGAGGTGTCCTTCTCCCAGGAAAGCCCCAGCCCACCTCATTCTCCCTCGTTCCCACCGTGACCTGATTTGAAGAGGTGATGAAGTTACAAAACTCGTTCAAAGGTCAACGTTCTAGTACAGGAGCCTCTTCTGTCCGTGACCTTCTGCTCCTCCTATGTCTTCCTGTTCCCACAAGCCTTGGTGTGTCAGACTCTCCAGGGGGAGTAGTGTGACCTGTACAGTCAGGATGATGATTCCACCAGGCCCTCGTGCTTACAAACTGGCCATGATCACAAAGCCTCCAATGGGCCCATCTCACGTAAGGAACAAGGCAAAGGAGAAATATCCTGTTGGAGCAAGTCACAGCTGCCGGGATGAGGACCGAGGTCAGGCAGCAGTTCAAGGGCCCCTGAGTGCTGTCTCTGAACATATGACCTCCATCTTCCTTGGTGCTTGGCAGAGCCGAGGTGGGGTGTAGTCAGCTGTGCCACAGTCCAGTTAGCTCAGGGGTTGCAAACTCAAATGTTTACAGGGCCAGGTAGGTGATGGAATGAGGGCAGGCAGGTGGGAACTGGCAAACCGGAGCGCTCCAGCCCGTGTCAAGGAGGCGGCGGTTACCACTCGTCTCCAGCAGGGCGGCTCTTCTTGCAACTTTTGTTTTTCAAGAGAAACCAGAAATGCAGATGTTTTTACATAAAAGCTTCTGGGTTTTAAATGTTGGTAGCAAATTCAAATTAAAACCCTTTTGTGTCCCAAAGCCCTCCAGCAGGCCTTGTGTTTGCTGCCTCTGCTTTTCTCCAGGTGAGAAGCAGCTGGTGGCTTGTGTGCCAAGAACTTGTTCTCAGAGCTCCCACAGCCCCCTGGGATGGGCTGATTCACAGGACAAACATGTGCCGACAGGACCAAAGCACAGGAACCGAGTGAGGAGGGGGTGAACAAGCAGAAGTTTGGGGTTAGTCCTGCATCGTGGTCCTGAGGGGCTGCTTCCAGAAATTCCCCATGGCTCTGGTCCCCAAGCCGTGTCTCCCCTAACAGGACAGGGCTGCCCATGCCCCGCTCCGCAGACGGGTCTCCCACACTGGCTGTGACGGTGGCTGTGGTTCCCAGCAGCAAATGCAGGCCTGTGCCCAGGGACTCTCACGGCCTCTAGTCCCAGCAGCAGTGCCCCACCGGCTTCAGGGACAAAGGTGTGCATTACCTCACTGCACCCTGGGGCTGGGGCCTCTGTTCTCTGCTGCTGCCGCAAGGCTGCCTGAGCTGCACTGGCCTCGGCCCCAGAGGAGGTGGTCTCTGACACCTGGCTCCAGGACCTGGGCTCCGGGAGGGCCTCTGGGCTGCCAGACATAGGCTGGGATTCCTGCTGAAGAGACCCCCCCAGCCCATGAGCTACCAGGTCGGAGTATTTCTAGGACCCTGGCTCTGCTTCAGGCCCTGCCCATGCAGCGGGGCACTGCCTCCTGCCCTCTTCATGAGGTCTCATCTCACTGAAGACCTCTCCCTCGGCCGTCCTGAGGCTGAAGGAGGCTCCTGATAGGTTCGGGCAAAGGGCCTAAGGCTAGACAAATCTCCCTCTCCTCCCACTCCTTGAAGGGTACAGCTGGGCTATGATGCCCAGCTCCCAGATGCTGGCAACTCTACTTAGGAAGGACATGCTGACTTTTCCCAGGAGTTCCCATGGCACCCCAGCTTGCTTGCGTGCCCGCACGTGTGAGCGCGCACGCACATGCACGCGCGCGCGCACACGCACACACACACACACACACACACACACACACACACACACACACACACACACACACACACACACACACACACACACACACACACACACACACACACACACACACACACACACACACACACACACTGGCCCCAGGGAGCCAGGGCCAAAAGGCTCAAGAGAAGGAAAGGAGGAGGAAAAGGAGAGGCAGGCGGAATTCCACTCCTGTGCTGGGAACGTCCTGGAGCTAATTGGAAGCTGTGGTCCTGGCAACGCCAACGCTCCCCCTCCCCCAACCGACACTGTGGCTGTCCTGCAGCCCGACTGAAAGGGCAGAAGCTGGCCTCTGGGACCACAGGGAGGCAGGAGGATGTGGAATCAAGCCTGGAGCCTCAGATCAAATTCCATGCAAGGGAACAGCTGCTCTTCTCAGCCAGACCCACCCAGTGCAGGCCCTGAGGAAGCGGCCAGGATGGGCCCAACGAAACAGAGAGAACCAGTCCTCGCTGTTTGACCTGAGACCTATAGGGAGAAGCCATCTAAGCCTAGCTCAGGCCATGAGAAAACTGAGGGAGCTGGGGTGGCGGTGAGGGGTACCATTCCGTTTGTCCAGACTCTAGTCCTAAGTGTTAAAAATAACAGGTTGGGAGATAAGATAGTGCTGTCTCTGACACCTGCCATCTTAGGGATGCTTATTTTTAAATCTCAGAATTAGCCCTGGGCCTGGGAGGAGGGGAAGGGGCAGTGGGGAGGTCTGGAGGCCACATTCCTCCCTCACCAAGACATTCCACCTTGTTAGTCCTGGAGGTGACAAGGTCAGGGCAGGGGCTGGGGGCCAGGTGTCCTAGCTCTGTCCTAGACGCATGAGGAACTCCTAGCAAGTCTCTCTCTTCTCTCTCTTGCTGTGCTTCAGTTTCCCTTTCTGTACAATTAGCTGCCCGTGACCAGCCAGGGGATGAATGATGGACAGCAGTCCCTCCCAAGATGCCCTCCTGGGCTGGGCTGGGCTGGGCTGGGGAGAGAGGGTTGAGAGCTGGTTTCAGCACGCCTCCATGAGGCTGGTTTTTGGGGGATGGCCTGTCTTCTCCCTCCAGGCCACACCTGCTGGGGCAGATGCTCTGAGTGAGGCTGGGTCCCCTGGACAGTAGGTGCTGCACACACGGTGCGGGGCTGGGATGTGGGATGGGGCTCACCTGCTTGCTGGACTCTTCCTCTGTGCTCAGGCTGTTCTCCTCATCCTCCTCTTGGTCATCCGTGTCTGACTCGGCCACGGCGATGGGCACACACACGGGCTCCGGATCCCCCGGTGTGCCCTGGCCTGGCCGTTGGCCTTCCTCAAACCGTGTCTCCTTGCGGGCTGGCAGTGCCTTCTCTGTCTCTGAGGGTGGTGGGGGGCTGGAGGTGGTGATGCAGCCGGGCAGCTGGCCCTGGGTGGCGAGGGCTGCAGGCTTCTGAGCCCGCCGCTGCAGAAGCCCACAGCAGAAGTCCCAGGTGGTCCGCTTGAGGAAGCGCAGGCCCCGCTGGATGCGGGCCAGGGCCAGCTGGAGGTTGTTCATCTCCCCGTCCTCGTCAGGGGCTGTGAGGTTGTCTGCACTGAAGGAGCTGAGCAGCAAAGCCAGGAAGAGGTTCAGGACCTGTGGAGATAATGCCGTGCCCTGTGTGCTCAGCCTCGGGGCTATGATGAGCACTGCCAGAGGCAGACAGCTCGAGGCTTAAACCCTGGGCCCTAGGCTCTCATCCTAACCCCCCATACTCCTGAATATAGAGAGTTTGGCTATAAAAGGAAAGACAAATTCTCATCCTGAGGTAGGCGATAGGCCCAGGCTGAGCAGCTGCAGCTGGTCTCCTGCTGATGCTTCAGTTGGGATACCAGCGGGAGCATTGGGCCCTGATTGGGTGCGTTCTCATGGATTTCCTGGCCTGACACATGCTCAGAGAAGGTCCTCAGTCTAGGGGAAGGACAAAAGGAGGGAGAAGATGCCAGCTGGAATCCATCTTGGCTGAGAGATGCGTGCCCACACCAGGACCAGATCTGAAGAGGACTGGCCAGAAAAAAAATCCGGAAAACTGGCCCTATTTAAGCAACCTAAGCCCCTCCCTCTGAGCTTGCCTGTGTGCTCTTCCACACATACTTTGTTTTTTCCACACTTACTTTGTTTCTTCCACAGATATTTTGTTTTTTCCACATGTACTTTGCTTCTAATAAATGCTTTTATCTTTTTCACAATCTTGGTCTCTTTGCTGAATTCTTTCTTCAAAGAAGAACTGAGGTCCTTCTTCCAGCGTTTCACTGCCAGAATCAATCCCTCCTCCCAAGGACTCAGATACAGTCTGAATTGAGGGCGTTCAAACCCAGGTTTCTTGGGTGTTGGCCCAGGTTCAATGGGAGAACCATGGGTTCATCTGATGGCAAAGCCTGCAGATGGGGCCTTGCTGTCTTGGGAGTAATGGGGGGCAGTGAGGTCAGGGTGAGCACAGGGCTGCTCCCTGGGAAGTGAGATCCAATCTGGGATCAGCAGGGCCCACCCATCCATTCATTCATTCATCCATCACCCATCTGCTCTTGGGGCTTTCCTGGGAAGAGGCCTCTGCATCTGTTGGTGAAGGAGGGGCAGTGATATGTCTCTGAGTTCCCCACTGAAGCTGGGTCACCATTCAAAGATCTGGGGCTCCAGCTGTGGAGCACTCTCCACTCTCCCCAGATCCGACCATGCTTTCCAGGTGAAGGACATGGGAGAATGAGCAGAGAAGAGGGCGATGCCAGGAAAAGAGGCCAGGTGGCAGCCCTTGGGCGCCTGGGACTAACTGTAGGGTCAAGCTACTGAGACAGAGTTGTGTCCAGGCAGTGAGGGGTGCTTGGATGGGTGCTGCGTGCAGGATTAGACACTTGGATAGAGTAGAGGGACCTGGGGCTGAGACTTCAGAGGTGCCGGAACACACAGTCTTTACTTATTTATTAGGGGTTATGGATTTGATGTCCGTCCCTAAGGGGAGTTTGAAAAATCCCTCTGTCTTTGGATGGTTCTGGACTACTGCTTGTTGTTAAACCACCCTGCAAGTGTGAAGTTTTAGCTTTTGTTAAAAAAGAGAACTTTTACCGAGTGACAAGGGACTGGGCTTGGGGAGGGTAGTTGAAGATGGTGGTGGGCTCGTTCCACACAGGGGTCAGACCGGCTCATGAGCATCACCAGGCCAACAGGACAGAGACACAATCTCCCCACCTTGGGCTCGGGTCTCCCCTCCGCAGCCACTCCCAGAAGGGAGTTCAGTTGAATGGGGGCCCCTATAGCAGGGTGGTGTGTGAAGGTGGACACCCAATCTGAGTCCCTGCTCTGGCTTCTTACAAGCCCCTGAGACATGCTTGTCAGAGAGCTGGGAGTGAGAATTCTGGCGAAAGCAGTGGGCAAGGTTGGAGTGCCAGGCCTCAGAAACGTGCCCTTGCTTTAAACATTAACATTCATGTGGACAGTATGGAAAGGTTAAGGAGTAGGCTCTCCTGTTCTATCTCCACAGAGAGATGATCACTTTTGACACCTGGCAGTCTCTTTTATGTCGTCACTGGAGGGGTGACGCATGTGATGTGATGCAGAGCTGCTGTCTACACTGACCTCTGGCCAGGCTCCCAGCCTCTGTCCACACTGGCCCAGGCCTGGCCTGCCTCAGCTCCTGGTAGCCCACCCTGGGTTCACATCCCCTGACCTCCAGGCATCTGGGGCCAGGCTGGGGGCAGGGCAGGGGGTGCCTGGGCAGCCTTGTCCACCCACAGAAGATGCTAGGGCCTCCCCTGCCACCGGCTTCAGAAGTTCGGCTGCTTCCAGTGCTTTCCCTGTCAATCACACTGCTGCTCCCCAGCCCCTGCCTGATGATCACTTCCCATTTCAATGACAATCTTGCTTCCACCCACGCCCCGAAGCAGCCCAATTCCTGAGGCAGCCAGGGAGGGGGCCGCGTGGGCTGCGTTAGCTTCCCTCCTCCAGCAGCCTCTAATCTTCTCATCCCCAGGCAGATCTACTCGGAAGTCGCAGGCTGTGTGTGCGTGAGGGCAGCTCAGCCTGGCCCTGGGCTGAAAGCTCTGTGTACTCGCATCCTCCTTGGAACACACAGAGTCTGGCAGTCCCAGAGCTGTGCCAGGGGCTAAGTGAGGGGCTCCCTGAGGGGCGGCAGGTTTGAGGGGATGGGAGGGGGGTTGCAGGGCCCGCCAAAGAGCTGGGTTCCACTGGCACTGTGCACTCTGCTTCCTCTCTGGGCTCCACCCATGGAGGCTGAGGAAGACCGACCCCGACTTGGCCTGGTTAAGTCACAGGGGAGGAGAAAGCAGGCAGGTCTGGAGAAGGGCTCTGGAATCTGCAGCCCACAGTACTCACATCACCTAAAATCCCTCTATGAGCCGCTGTGAGCCTGAGCTGCCCACACCATGGGCAGTGGTAGCCAGACACTGCAGGTGTGACGTTGGAGCGTGTGTGGTCCCCCTGTGTACCCAGGAAGGTGGCTGCATGTCCACAGTGGACACTGACCTCTCCCTGAACAACTGACCCCTCTCAAACTTGCCTCTTCCAAAGGCTCCTTCTCTGGCATTTAGATTTTGATCTCTCTCAACTCCAGAATTGCCCACATTGTAAAGACACAAGGCAAGATGCACTTTCCCTGGGACAGACAGGTGGCCATGGGAGCAAAGACCTGGGCTTCTCATTACAGGACAGCAGGGACTCTCACCACAGCTATTCAGGATGACATACAAGGTTCTCTCGGGCCCCACCTCACCTGGACCACCACTACCTGCCTGAGCCTGTGCTTTGCTTACCTTGCTTCTTCCCTCTCTAGCATCACCTGTCAATCAGGTCAGCGGGAAACCCCCTCCACCAGGAAGCCTTCCTTGATTTCCCCAGCTGAAGGGGCTCAGCACCCATGGGCTCTCTCTTAATGGCTCTGACCATTCTGACCAGCTTGAGAGTTATCTCAGGCCTGTTTGAACTCTCCACCTCCTCACTCACTCAAGGTGGTGAGCAATGTCAGAGCCACATTCATCTCTGTATGCCCAATAGCATTTGGCACAATATTCTGCATGCAATGGGAGCTCAACAAATGTTTGTTAAGCTGAATTGAACCAGGTGATAAATCACTGACAGTGAATAACTAATAAAACAATGAGTAGATGAGAAAATAATTAATTAATGGATATAAAATGAATACATAATGAATAAATAGGTAAATAGATGGGTAAATGGAAGAATGAGGAAATGAGTGATGTGCATGAATGGATAGCTAAATGAGTGAGTGAGTAGATAGTTGGATGGATAAATGAGTAGATGGATGGGACTGATGAATGAGAGAATAGATGAGTGGGTTGACAGATGGATGTAGAGGTGGATGAATCAATAGAGGGATAGATGAGTGAGTGGAAAGATGGGTGATGGATGAATGAATGGATGGATAGGTGGGTGAATGAATGGATGGGTAGATAGATGGGCAAATGGATGGATGAACAGGTGTGCACATGTGTGTGTGAATGGGGGTTGATGGATGGATGGTTGATGGATAGATGAATGGATGGGTAAGTGAATGAGTAGATGGACGTTGATGGATGAATGACTGGGTGAGTGAGTGCATAAATGGGTAGGGAGATTGGTAACTGAGTAGGCAGATCGATGAAAAGGTGGACAGGTGGATAGGTGAGTTGGTGGGTGGGTTATTGATGAGTGGATCGATGGCTGGATAAGTAGATGTATGAATGAGTAGAGAGATGAAAGAGTGAATGGGTAAGGAATAGATGGATGGATGATACATGGATGGATGGGTAAGTGGGTGCACAGATGGGTGAATGAATGAACGGGTGAGTAAATAGATGGAATGATGGGTAAATGAGTAGATGGATGGATGGGTAAATCGATGGATGGATGAGAGATTGATGGGTGGATGGATTGTTTGATAGATGGCTGAGTGAGGGAGTGGATGGATGGAAGGAAGGGTAAGTGAATGGACAGATGGATGACTGGGTGGGTGGGTAGCTAGGTAGATGAATGGACGGGTAGGTGAGTGAGTGTGTGTGAGGCCACCGGCCAACTTACCACGAGATTGCCAATGACCATAACAAGCAAGAAGACCAGCAGGCACAGCGACTGCCCAGACACCTCCATGCAGTCCCACATGGTCTCGATCCACTCGCCACAGAGGATGCGGAAGATGATGAGGAAGGCATGGAAGAAGTCCATCATGTGCCAGCGGGGCAGCACACCTGGGTCACTGATGCGGTGCCTCAGCTCTGAGTAGTTCTTGCCAAAGAGCTGCATGCCCACCACAGCGAAGATGAACACGATGATGGCCAGCACCAGCGTCAGGTTGCCCAGTGCCCCCACTGAGTTCCCGATGATCTTGATGAGTGTGTTCAGGGTGGGCCAGGACTTCGCCAGCTTGAAGACCCGAAGCTGGGGAGGGAGGGGTCCTTGTGAGGGGCTCTGGCTCCCACTGCCCATAGACACCCTCACCCCGACAGCTCCTGCCTGAGAACCCAGGGCACCCTTAAAGGTCACCGACACCTGTTTCTCCTCGTTTGTCCAAGAGCACACACTATTGCTTCTCTCCACAGCCTGAGGGCAGCTTCATCGGGCCCTGCTCTGGGAGTCAGGTCAACAGCTCCAGACTCCTCCCCCCAACCCACCCCATCTCTCTGTCCCCACACCAGCCTCCTACCCACCTTGGTCTCACTTCCAGGAACCACCCAGTAGATTCCCCATCATGGAATGTCCCTCTTCCAGAACCCTCCTCGTCAGGTATCCTTCTGGGCGAGCTCAAACCATCCCTGACTTGCCCAGTCACCTCCATCTTTCCCTCCTCTCAGTCATCACAGAGAAAGGGAGCTGGTGTTTAGCATTTATTGAACACCCACTGTGCCAGGCCTTATGTTTAGGATGGATCAGCTCATTCAGAACTCCAAATAACTACATGAGGGTGGTACTATTATTATCTCATTTGACAGATGAAGAAGCCAACCCTTAGAGGTGGGGTATGGTGTCTAGGTCCCTCGGCTCTTGGCAGTGGAGTCGGAATTAAAACCCACAGCCTAGGCTTTCTATTTTGCCCCCAACAGCCTGCCTACCTAGCCCCAAGTGAAGCCACTTCCTCCAGAAAGCCTTCCCTGACCTACCTCTAGCCCCATGCCTGGACCTCTTAGACATTTTGAACTCAAAGCATGGTCCACAGACGCATAGCTTTGACATCATCCGAGACCTACTGAATCCACATCTGCACTTTAGCAAGATCCCCAGGCAATTTGTGTGCACATTAAAGTTTCAAAAATGCAGATTCCAAAACCAGCAGGTAGAGCCTCAGCAGAATTGGCTCCACCTGTTGCTTGCCATGTGGCTTTGGGAAATCGTTTCATCTCTCTGAGTGTGGAATGGGAATGTAGCAATACTAGCTCCTCTCCTGGGATCCTATGAGGACTAAAGGGGGCACGGTGAATCACAAAGGGCTTTGCAAATCGTCAGGATGGATGGGCACCCCAATTGCCCCTCTGGAGGGAGGGCTATCTCCCTCTGTCTTGCCCACCTCTGTGTCCCCCACATCACCAGCCCTGGGGTACCTAGCAAACAGCTGTTGGGTAAGGCATGAAAGATCACAGTAGGGGTGATTGAGTGGTGACCTCGGAGGGGGTGTGGCTCAGTACCCAAGGCCCCCACCCACTCGCCCCCTGCCGGGCCCAGCCGTGTACCAGGCGGAAGGAGCGAAGCACCGACAAGTTGCCCATGCGGGACAGGCCCAGCTCCATGAGGCTGAGGATGACGATGATGCTGTCGAAGATGTTCCAGCCCTGCTGGAAGTAGTAGTAGGGGTCCAGGGCGATGATCTTGAAGGTCATCTCTGCTGTGAAGATCCCTGTGAAGACCTGGGAAGCAGCGGGAATCAGGGGTTCCCGACGTTTAGGCTGGAAAAAGCCTCTGGCAGCAGGGGCTCCCTGCCTCCTGACTCTTGCTCCTGTAGGGTCCCCCTTCTGGGCTGCCAGCTCTGACTGCGCCCAGAATCCCAGTGGGTGCCTGCTCAGCCACGGCCCGGTCCCTTGGGGACACCTCCAGCCTGATGCCTCCAGCCAACTCTGCTGTTCCAGGCATGACCCACCAGCCTGGGCCTCAGAAACAGCCGGGCCCACTGCAGGCTCTGCAGGGACTCACAGCTCTGGGAGGCACCTGGGATCAGGGGAAGCTGGGGTGGGCCTTGACACCACAACTCTAGACCCCTTCCAGCCCGTGTGGCCACAGGAAGTTTCACACATGCCAAATACACACATTCCCACAAACACGCTTTCATGGCTCATGGCTTTTGCCCATGCTGTTCCCACTTCCTCCCTGTCCACATGCTGACTCTTCTCACTGTGATAAGAACCAGCCACCATCTCTTGAGGCTTGACTATGTACCAAGAGCTGGGCTAGAATGCTTTGCATACATTGTTTCTTTTAATCTGTCCAACAACCCGACGAGAAAGGTATCATTAACCCCATTTTCCAGGTACAGAAACTGAGGCACTGAGAGGTTAAGTAACATGCCTGGGGTCAAGTAGCTCATAAATTTGAGAACCAGGAGATGAACTCAGTGCAGTCCTTCAAGATTTAGAGCAACCACTCTCCCTTCTAGAAACGATCCTGAGGTGGGCAGGGGCTGGGCTTCACCTGGTTCACTGACTCATGAGTCCCTGAGCAGCCCAGCTTCAGAAGGCAGAGACTCAAGGTTAAGGAGTCCATCGTGTGATGGGCCAGGCAGCCCCGACCATGGCCTACGGCTCTGAGCTGTGTCAACTGCTATGGCAGGAAGGCGCATGGCTCTGGGAGGAGGGGATATCCCCTGAGGTTGTGGCTAGCAGGAAGTTGGTGCCTGTATATCAGGCCTTCCTGGAGCCAGGTGGGGTAGTGGGTGGGGTTATCCTGAGAGTGGTGAGGAGGCTCTGCGGTCTTCTGCAGGGGAGGCCTGAGGTCCGAGGGCCTCAGTAGCTGTGGAGGTCAGAAGCAGAGGCATGGCTGAGGCATCTCACTGAGGTCAGCACTCAGGAGTGGGGGTTACCTTGTCCTTGGCACCTGCCCTCAGGAGACTCTGTGCTGGAAGGAAAGAAGGAGAGGCATCTGCACCTGTTGGTGGCCCCAGCGCCAGCCCTTTCCCTTCTCCGGAAATGAGGCCCGGTAGCAGTGGGCTGGGGGGCAGGGGATTGCTGTTGGCCCAGGGAGGGCACTAGGATGGCAGGTGGGTGGGCACCTCTGCACTACCATACAGGGCACCACCCATCAGCCCAGCCCATGTGACTTCAGTGGTCCCTTTAGTGCTTGTGCCCAGAGAGAACTGTCCTTCCACCAGCTGGGGTCTTAGGGAAGGGAGAGCCCCCGAAATCCTCCAGCCTCTGCTCAAATTCCTAGGCTGCCCTCACATGTGAAGAGGCATCCTTGGGTTCTGCCGCTTTCCCTGCCCCCATAACTTTTCCATCTCTCTGACCCCATCTCCCACTACTCTTCCAGCCACGCTTGCCTCCTTGCCATCACCTCCTCAGGGCCTCTGTACCTGCTGCTCCCTTTCCCTGGATCCTCCCCTCCCCAATCCACAGGACTCACTCCCTTCAGGTCTCTGCTTAAAAGCCACCTAATCAACTCAACAAAACTTCTCAACACTTAAAATCGGGGCCCCGCCCACGATTGTGCTTATCCTCTTCCTTGCTTTATTTATTTATTTTTATTTTATTATTATTTTTTTCCTTGCTTTATTTTTTGTTCCCTCATATGCCACCCTGACATACTGTACGGTAGTTATGTGTTTGTATATTGAGTCTCCTCTGGCTAGACTGTAAACTCCACAGTAGGAGGGACCTTTCCTGTCTTACTGTACCTGGAACAGTGCCCAGCCTATAGGCGGGCCATCAATATTGGCTGAATAAGCATGCAAGTGGTTGGGCCTTAGACCTCCTGCAGCACCCAGCTCCATGTCCCTGTCTTCCTGAGGCCTTCCCTACTCAGCAACGGCCCTCACCCAGCTGCATTCCCTGCGTCGGGCTTTGCTGAGAGCTCCTAAGGGTGGGGCTTGGATTTGCCCTTCCTTGGCCCCAGCCCTCTGGTCTCCCCGGCCACTGCCTGAGGATGCCAGGGTGAGTGAGTGTGTGCTTAAGACCCACGAGTGCTAATACGCATGTCTCGGTAAAGGAGCTCAGGAAAGACCCCCCACCTCACTTTGCCCAGGTTCGCAGCTGTTCTGGCAGCAAAACAACAGATACAAGGTGGTGTTGGAAGTCAGCAAGAAAAAGACAGCAGAGGGAGGCTCTTGGGGATTGCCTTTGGGGAGGTGATGAGCAGAAGAACCAACAGCATCACCTGGAAGGTCTTCAGAAATGCAGAATCTTGAAGGCCCCAGACCTGCTGAATCTGAATCTGCATTGTGACCAGACTCACAGGTGATTTGAAGTTTGAGAAGTGCTATTTTTGAGCAATGGTTCTTAAACTTGGTGCGCTTTGAACCCCCTAAGGAATTTTAAAAGTATTGATGCCTGGGTCCCACTTCCACAGATTCGAGTTAAGTTGGACTGGAGTACCCAAGTAGCGAGAGTTTTATCAACTTCCCAGGTGATTCTAATGTGCAGCTAAGCTTGAGAACCACTGCTTTAGAAGTACATGAATTTTGGTGTGACTCCTTTCAAAGGATCACCACTGGCATTGTAAGGACATGAGATCAAAGCCGGATGGTTTAAGATGTGCAGAGAATGGCAGCCAGACCCGAGTTCCAAAGCAGGGTCTGCCACAGTGGGATCTTGGGCCAGTTTCCCCATCTCTCTGAGCCTTGAGTGTTCCCATATGTAAAATGGGGATAATAATAACACCATAGATGGTGTCTAAGAGTTAGAGCTAATGGATGTCAAGTGGATACTGCCTAAGAGAGGGCGGTTGTTGTTCTCATTGGCCTCATTTATTATAGCTGCTGAAAACTCCAGGCCCAGGCAGGGGCTTCAGATACAAACGGCTCTGCATGATTTATAGGCTCACTGGGATCTAGCAGGCAGGCTGTGAGTGTGGGCACCCACCTCCCCCGACTCCTGGCAGGTGGCACATGGAGTCATCAGTGCTAATGGTGGCTTCCCAGAAAGTGGGAGGACTTTTGAGAAACCCCAAACTCTCCTGACCTTGGCTAATGTCTTTAATGGGATCATCCTGTACACACTGTAAACTTGCTTTTGAAATGTAACACCTTGTGAACATCCTTCCATGCCATTTAAACATCACTTACAGCATTATTTTCTTTTTCCTTTAAAAAAAAAATAGTTGTGGGATATTCCACGGTACAGATGTGCTGTAAGTAGTTTAACCATTTCTTTGTGATGGGCATTCTTTTGTCCCTATTACAAACATTGCCAGGACTTCCCTGGTGGTCCAGTGGTTAAGAATCCTCCTTCCAATGCAGGGGACGCAGGTTTGATCCCTGATTGGGGTACTAAGATCCCACATGCCTCGGGGCAACTAAGCCCGCGCACCACAACTACTGAGCCCGCGTGCTGCAACGAAGAGCCCTCGCGCCAAAACGAAAGATTCTGCATGCCTCAACTAAGACCCCGCATGCCCCAACTAAGATCTGATGACGCCAAATAAATAAAATAAATAAATTTTAAAAAACCATTGCCATAATAGATATCCTTTCACATACATATTTTAAAACTACTTGCCCAATTATTTTCTTAGTATAAATTTCTGGAAATGGAATTGCATAGCCAACAAGCATTTTTAGAGATTCTGACACATAACTGCTAAAAGATCCTCAGAGATCGGTTTTAACCAAATCCATGAACCACATGGGATAACTGTTTCCCTCATAAAAATGTTAATTCCTGTCCCACTAACCTTTCCAATCCAATAGGACAAAAGCCATCTTTTACTGTTGCCTTGTTGGATATTTCTTTGATTTCTGTATTTCTCCTTTTGTGAAATTGCCTGTTCATATCCTTTACTTGTTTTCCTATTAGGGTGTTTGCCTTTTTTTGTTGTTGTTTATATATATACTTTATATATTAAGGGTATTATCCCTTTACCTACTGTGTGCATTGCAATTTTCTTGGTTTGTCATTTATCTTTGTCGTTGTACTTTCTAAAAATTATAAAATATTTCAAGCATATAAACAAGTATAGAATAATATGATGCGTCCTTTGTACCCACTGCCAAACTCTACCAAATATTAACATTTTGCCATATTTGCTGCAAATCTTGTTTCATTTTTCCCTCAAAATAATAGCAAAGACTTAAATAGCATTTACTATATGCCAGGTACTGTACTAGTGCTTTACATATATTGAATCACTTAATCCTCACAATAACTCTATGAGATATTATTGTTATCCCCATTTTACAGATAGGGAAACTGAGATACAGAGAAGTTAAGTTACTGGCCCACATGATGGAACCTGACATGAACCTAAACAGTTGTCTTCTTCTGCATAGTCTTGATCACCACCTGCCATCGCAGGTAAAACCCATAGAACTACATTCACTCCAAGGTAATCACCATCCTGAATTTGATGTTTATCATTCCCATGCATGTTTTTACAGTTTTAATGCATAGTATTTTTGCATTATTTTAAGGTTTCTATAACGACATGTGTTCTTTTTTGCAAGTTCCTTTTATTCTTAACATCACGTTTGTGAGATTTATCCATACTGAAAGATGTGTACATATTCCTTCTAACTGTGCACAGTATGAAAACACCACAATTTATTTATCCATTTTTAAGTGGAGGGATAGACATTTAGATTGATTCCAATTTTCCCTGTGACTAACAATGCAGCAAAGAGCTTTCTTGTACATGTCTCCTTATACAGACGTGTGGGACTTTCTGAAGAATATGTATATCTGAAATTGTTATAGGGTATGCATATCCGTGACTTATCAGATACTGTACAACTGTTCCCTGAAATGGTTGTAACAAATTGACACTCTTACAAAGTGTGAGTTGCCGCTGTTTCATATCATTGCCAACACACAGAATTTTACTTCTGATTCTCTAATGGGTGAGAAACAGTATCTCAGTGTTGATTTAATTTGCATTCCTCTGTGTTTCTTTTCATTTGTTTATAACTATCTGAATTTCCTCTTCTGTCATTTCTTCTGTCCATTGTTGTGGTTGTGTTTTTGCCAGTGGATTGTCCCTCTTCTCTTTATTGATGTGTAAGCATTCAATGCATATTCTGGATTCCATGTCTTTCCAGTTAAATACTTCTCATAACATCAATTTCCAGTTTGGGGTAGTGATTTCACTTTGTTTACCATATCCTTTATTGTACACATATTACAAATATTTTAACATAGGTAAATTTAGCAATCTTTTCTTTCATGGTATAAACTTTTTGTATGTTGGAGAAAGCCTTCCTAACCTCCAAATTTTAAATATTCTTCCACATTTTTATTCTAAAAGCTTTAAAATTTTATTTTATTGCTTTTAGGTGTTGAATCCATTTCCCTGCAACTAATTAATGAATATGGTATGGGGTAGGGATCTAATTTATTTTCTTCCATAGAGATAACCATTCTGGGGACTTCCCTGATGGTCCAGTGGTTAAGACCCCATGCTTCCAGTGCTTCCTCTGCAGGGGGCGTGGGTTCGATTTCTGGTCCAGGAACTAGGATTCCGCATGCCATGCAGTGCAGCCAAAAAAAAAAAAAGGAGATAACTATTCTTCCCAATCTTATTTATTGAATAGTCGGTCATTTTCATATTGATTTATAATGCCATCTCTGATATTTATCAAGTCTCCAAATATGCATTTCTTATTTCTGAGTTCTTGATTCTGTAGTACTGGTCCATTTTTCTATATTGCACCAATACTATAATGTTTCAATTACTATAGCTTTATAATACATCTTATACATGGTACGGTAAGCTCCCCAGCTGATTCATTAATTTGTTTCGTAGACATTATTTTTCCATATTAATTTTAGGATCGCCTTTTCAAATCCCATGGGTAAAAATGTGTTGGGATTTTGATCAGAATTACATTAAACATCCAGGTTAATTTGGTAAGAACTGATATCTCTACAGTATTCAGAATTTTATCCATGAAAATGGCATATCTCTTCACTAATTTATTCTTTTATATTTTTCAATGGTTTTGTAATTTTTTTCATATAAAATTTACAATCTTCTGCTACATTTATTCCTAGATTCCTCACAGTTTTTATTGCTATTGTAAGTGTTAACTTTTAGAAATTACTCTCCAAATGATCATTGATGGTGGCTAGGAGCAGAATTAATTTTAGTATGCAGAGTCTGTACCTACCAACATTGCTGAACTCTCTTACTGGTTCTAATTGTCTTTCTGTAGATTTTCTTGGATTGTTTCTATAGATAATTCTTCTTTTTCTTCTCTTACCACACTGACAAGGACTCCAGTATAATTTGGACTCGAAGCAGGGAGATGGGAAAAAAGCTAGTGCTGCAGCACAGCAGTGTAAGGCACTAGGTAAGAGGATGAACTCTAGATACAAATGGCTTGGATTTGAATCTTGGGTCTTTCACTTCCTGGCTGTGTGACCTTGGTTAAATTATTTCACCACTCTGTGCCTCTGTTACCTTATTAGTAAAATAAGGGTAATAATAATACCATCCCCCTTACTGGTTGTTATAAAAATTAGGTGTTCAACAAGTATTAGCTATGATTGCCAGGATCACTTTGTGTGTTAATTTTTCAGACATAGCTTCCAGGAACACCGAGGTATAAATCTGAACTCCAAATCTGTATAAGGTCAAATTCATAGTCACAAGCTTCTGGAGGTTACCTTCCCCATCCCCTCACCCCCCTCCAGCCCTGGCTGAGACTGACAACCTTCCTTCCTTATTGTTTCCCAGGGTCAGTGTGTGGATTTATTTGAGTTCACCACTTTACTGAACATAGGGTCATATTCTTATGGGGCTACTCAGTTCCAAACCCTACCTGCACTGTCCCAAATATAAGTCCTGTCCCTGCGTGTTCACAGAAATCCAAGCCCCCAAGATTACTCAAATCAGCACCCCTCCCACCCCCTAGGGCAACTACAGAACGATTTCACACGATTACTGCTATGGTTTTTAAGTACCTCTTTGTTTTTGGCACTTGGGGGTTTTTGTTACTTTCTCATGAACTTTATTATGCATGTCAAAGAATGTTTGCTGTATTTTTGTTTCACAGTTGGAAACATCTCAGGTTTCCTTGTCCACAGTATTGCTAGGAACAGACGTTTCATTTGCCTTTTGCCTTTGTTTATATGATGGGCTAAACATTAGTGAAATCTATCATTCTTCTCCTTTATGGAATTTGTCTTTAGTGACATGCTTGGAAAGAATTTTTTCACACCAAGATTATTTACCCATGCTTATTTTTGTGATTTTGTTTCTTTACATTTAATATTTAAACCATCTAGAATATATTAACTGCAAGACAATCGAAACCTTACATACTAGCAATAAAGCTATCCAAACAGAACAAAATAGAGCTGTAATCCAATGACATGACCCATTACTAATAACTGAACCACAAATTTAACACGACTGCAATTCAATCACAACTTAATGCTCCAGGGAAGCCACCAGTGCTCTTCATCACCTCGACTGCTGCTCAGTCCAACCCAACGGTCACATTCCATTAAAACTGTATTCAACTGAAATCCTATGTACCCACCCTCTGAAGACCACCCAACACAAGGCAGGCACAACTGTGCCACAAGACTCTTACAGACTGATATCTAGCTTTTCCTTCTATTTGTATACAGAAGAAGAAAAGAAAAGCAGAATCACAGCAAAACGGACCCACATTTGTGAAAAAGTTTGAATAGACCCTGTAGAGAACTATCTAGAGTTCTGGATATGGTAAGTAATAAGGGAAGAAAATCCTCACACTCCACAGTGTAGGAGACATGTCTACGTGTGAGGGCCACCTGTGCAGCTGGGACCAAGACAGGGCTGGGTCTGCAAGAGGAGAGAGCTTGGAATGAATGACCCCCTCCCCCCACTCAACCTCAGTGATGATCCCAGGAGCTCCTTTCAGAGGCCAGTGGGCTCTCTGCAGCTTTGCTCTAGGATCTTCTGCAGAAGGGTCGACCCTTTGTTTACCTGGACAGAGCCAGTAGGACCCTGTCCCCCAGAGTCAGGAGACAACAGCTACATGCCCAGCTATGCCATCACTATGTCACCTCTCTGGCCTCAGTTTTCCATCTTCAGAGTGAAGAGCTAGGACTTGATTTGGTGTCAAGAAGAAAAAAATCAGAATTAGAACCCAGACATTCTGACTTCCAGGGACAGTCTCCTTAATAACAACAACGAAGATAATAACCACAGCTATCATTTATTTTGAGTGCTTATGGTTTATCAAACTCTGAGCCAAGCACATTATACACATTATCTTATTCAATCCTCATTAGCTTCCTATGAAGTTGATATTGTCATACTAATTTTACATTTATTAAATTCAACAAATACTTACTGTACCAATTACTGAAACTAAGTAATTTGCTAGAGGTCACATAGTTAGTAAGAGCTGAGTCAGAATTCAAATCTGGCTCTGCCTGATTTACTCACTCCATCCATCCATCCATCCATCCATCTATCTCTCTATCCTTCCCTTCCTCCTTCTCTCCATCCAGCCATCCATCCATCCTTTCCCTAAGAGAACTGCCTCTTTTTGCATGCACTCTCCTCCTCCGTTACTAACTGCCACACCTCATGTCCCCACACATTTCAGGCTCACACTCAACTCACTTTTGTTTTCTAGCTTTTGGGCATCTTTATCCCTAACCTCTCACTCCCAATTACATCTGTCACGAAAGCTGATCCTGAGGCTCCGCCCACAAGGTCTTCCACAATGACTCCTATCTTCAGAAGATCCTTTCGTGTTCTGAGTCACTCCTCCCTTACCCACAAAGGCTGTGCCAGCTGGCCAAGAGCCCTTCACAACACGATGCCCATTTGAGAGTCAGCTGCCAGCAGCCCTTACCAGGTTTCCGACCTGCAGCATCTCCTCAAATTCAGTTGTCATGTTGTAATGCTCCAGTGCCATGAAGAGTGTGTTAATCACGATGCACATGGTGATGGTGAGGTCGGCGAATGGGTCCATGACCATGATCTTCACTCTCTGCTTGATGGACATCCACAGTGGACAACACTCCCAGATCAGGTAGCGCTGGGCAAAGCGATTCCAGCATGGCGGATACTTGCGGTGAGACTCCAACTCTGGGTGGGAGGGGGCGGGGCAGAGAGCCAGTGAGCTGGTTTGTTTTTGTTGACCAACTCTTATATAACTCGTGGTATTCCAGAAAAGATGTATGACCTACCCAGGAGATGACAGGGCTGCTACATGACAGGGGGACAGAAAGAGGGGCAGGGATGACTAAGGGAAAGAGTGGCCTATGTCCTGGCTCCTTACTCTGGGAATACGGGAGAAGAGGGCCACAGGGACAGAAAACCAGGATGGATGTGGGGAAAACTGGGACAAGATAGATTTGGACAAATGTGGGCTCTCTTGAGACAACACTCCCACATAGATCTGCGGACACTCAGGGGAGGTATAGGCTGAGACAACATCTGAGACAGGCGAGTTCAGATATAAGGACACCCAGGATCCAACAGGTAGGAACAGATGTGGATATCTGAGACATGTCAGGACAGATGCGGGGGGGATGCCTGGGACAGAAATCATGTTGGACAGGAGAGGACAAATCAGGGGGTGCCAAGTTCAGGATGGATTGGATGTGAGGTTGCCTAAAGTGGGACAGGCTTGGACAGATGTGGGAGGCTTGGAATAACCTGGGGTAGATATGGGGATGGCTGGGATAAGCTAGAACAGGCATGCTTGGGATGGGATGGTCCCAGCAGACATGGGAAAGCTTGGGAGAGGACAGGATGAGACCAATGAGCCCCTAGGACAGGCCAGGACAGCTGTGGGGATGCTTGGAAGAAACACAGACATGGCTCCTGAGGATGCCCAGGAAAAAACACGCTGGAACAGACGAAAAGACACCCAGGACAGGCCACAGAGACTGAAAAGTCTGGGACAGCTGTGCGGATGTCCAAGGCAGGCAAAGCAGCTGGGGTGAACTTGGCTCAGGCCTGGCTAACTGTGAGGGTGCTCAGACTAGAAGTGGGGAGTGTTTGGATGACACCAGGGCTGACCTTCCAGTACGCTGGTGAGGACGCTGACTGCACTGAGGGTTCGCCGCCGCTCTCCTGGCTCCTCGAAGCCATCCACACACGGAGCCTGGGGGGTCAGCATCTGAGGCCTGCCTGGCTCCTCCGACGGTGTGGTCTGGGTGTAACCGGGAGATATGCATCAGCCTGGGGACGGGGGTCTGCCTGGATCTGGGGCAGCTGCCCCAGACTCAGGTTGGAGAGGTCACAGGGGGCCACATGGGGGACTTGATGGGACACTGGGTGCTGGGCTTCTTTGCTCCCAACTCCCTCCCAGCTAACAACTCCCCTCTCGCCAATCATTATCTCCTTCATTCTCTTTTTTTTTTCACCATCTCTCATTAGTGGTGATTCCTGAGTGTGGACGGGAAATGACATGTACCAGGTTCTTTTAACCAGATGCTGACATATACATTAGTACATGCAAAAACAATCTGGGAGTCTTAATTGACCCCAAGCTCCCCAGAGTCAACAAAAGCTGAAAAAAAATCCACCGTGCTCTAAGGTGACATTAATGCAAGCATAAAGCACAATGTTCAGACACAGCTGGTGGGAGCTTTTGTGGAGGCAGGTTGGCTACATCTACCAAGAAAATTTTACATTGGCTCTGCATTTCCTTGTCTAGTAATCAAACTTCATAAATAATTATACACGTGCACCAAAAATACGTATGCAACAATGTTCACTGCAGCGTTGTTGCAAATACCGTAAAAACAAAACAACTGATCAATAGGAAGAATATTAAAATCAATTATGGATACAGTCCAACTCGGGACTCTGACGCAGACAATAAGGAGAAGGAGGCTGTTACACATATGTTCCCATGGGAGCACTTCCAAGACAAACAGTTTGATGAGAAAACAAGAAAAAGATCTGGAAGATAACACACTAAATTGTTAAAGTGGCTATATCCGGGGAATGGGATTGTGTGGGAAGGGCAAGGAGTTTTACTTCTGCACTGTTGGATTTGTTTTCAACGTGCTTGTGTCATTTTTGTAAGTAAAAGAACCAGGCCTACAAATGGAGACGGGGTGTGTCCTAATGAAGGGGGTGGCAGCAGACATTCCCGAGGCTTACTTCAGAGCCCCCCACAGAACCAAGAGGGGCCCGCAAAGACGTCATGTCAGCATGGCCGTGCATGACCACAGTCCGTGAGCCCAAGCTGGGGCTGCTAAAGGCACTGCGCTGTTCAGCGTGCAAGAGCGAGGCTCCATAATCTGTCAGAGGGAAGATGGGCCTAGACAACGCAGGGTGGCAGAGCCAGGGCCCGGGGTGGGTACCAAAATGATCTGGGCTCAAGTTCAGGTCAGCTTTTGCGATTGGTAGGACTGCCTTGAACTGTTGCCTAGGGAGGGAGTGAGCTCCCAGTCATTGAAGTATTCAAGCAGAGGCACCTGAGAAAGCTGAGATAGCTGGTGGAACAGTAGTACCCTAGGTCCAATGCAACTACAAATCTGGCCAGCTTAACTCACAAGCATGTCTTAAATTCTCCCAACTTCTCTCCTTTACCATCTGTGATAGTTTGGGTTATCACTCAGCAAATATTTACCTTTTCCTCTCCCACTGTGACTGAAGCAAAATTCCCTGTCTTATTGGTGACACGCCTGCTTTGGCCAAGGGAGTGTTAGTGGACATGATGTGAACAGAAGCTTTGAATGTGCTTGTGCCATTTGCCTTGCTCTTGTGCTCCAGTAATCCTCCAGGAAAAGAGCTTCCCCAAGTAGCTGCCACACTTTCAGCCCGGGACAAAGACAAGGGGAGCAGCCCTGAGCCTAACCTATAGTATGGAGCCAGGCCATGTGCAGTCTGAGGCAGAGCTGCCCAGCCAAGGTCAACCTAGACCAGCCAAACCATGGTCAACTTGCAGAGAAGTGAGCGTGAGAATAAAGGCTTGTTGTTAACCGTTGACTTTGGGGGTAGTTTGGTACACAGCAGTATTGTGGAAATAGCTGACTGATACACTGTCCTAGTGCAAGCTGTCATCATCTCTTTCCCAAAACTACTACAACAGCCTCCTAACTGGCCTCTTCTCTCCCCTCTATTCTCTACACAGCTGAAAGGGATTCCCTTAAAAAGTAAATCAGATCATGATAATCCTCTGATCAACAACTCCCCCCATCTTACTCAGAGTAAATCCAAACTTTTCTATAGTTTACAAGGCCCTGCATAGCCTAAATCCTAACTCCTCAAACTCATTTGATATCCCCTTCTGTTTCCACCACACCCAGCCCTGCCTGGCCCCTCTCATCCCTTAAACATGTTGAGCTTATTCCTCTTCAGTGCCTTTACACTTTCTGTCCCTTCTGCCTAATACACTATTTTTCCACATCTTCGTGGCTGGCTCCCTAAAATCATCTGTTGGTCAATTTTAACGTCACCTCCACATAAAGGACTTCCCTGCATATTCTAACTAATAGCCCCCATTCCCAGCCCTCCCCCTAGCAACTATCAATCACATGACCCTTACTGGTCCCTAGAAATATTGATCAGTTTACTCTCTGTCTTCCTGCCTATGATGCCAACTCCATGAGGTCAGAGCTCTTGTCTGTTCTGTTCACTGTTATATCCTTGGAGCCTTAAAGACTGGCACTCTACGCAGAGGGCTGGCACTGGATAAATATGGGTTAAATGGATAAATACTTGGCACTCAGGGGCTTGAGTTAAGTTCTAGCTCTGTCCCTAAGATGACAGGGGCAGGGAGGGGCATGGGTAGGAGGGAGAAGAATCTGTTCAAGGTGCCTCCCCCACTCCCTCTGCCTTTGGGGCCAGGCACACACACAGACAGCAGGCAAAGTAAACCTTCACCCTCTGCCCCAAATTAAAGTGAGCTGTCTGTTGGGCCTGCCGCCTCCTATGTTGATGAAGAAACCACTATGTGCCCGACACTGTGCTTTGTTTTCAGACTAGAACTGGGCAGAGGTGTCACCAGGCACCCAGTTGAAGCAGGGAAGGCATCCTCAGAGGCCTACAGCCTGCTAATCTCTTTAACTTTTCAACATCTCCATCTTGGTCCACTAATTCCTTTAACTTTGCAGATAACCCCCTTGGCCCGCTAATCCCTTTAAGGTTATAAATGGGCCCCACAGAAGTGAGAATGGGTGAAGTCAGAGTTCCCAGTAATGAAGTGTTTGAACTTGGATTCCTCCGGACATGTGCAGTACAATGAGATGATTTTCTCCCTAATGAGATTAGGGAATTCTATTAGCGCTCCAGCTGTTGACCTGATTCCACAAGGCTGAGGCTCCAGGGCTGGACCTGCAGCAACTGGGAATCTGTGTTCTTGGGAAGCCAGACCCCCACCCTCCAGGTAATGGCCAGGTGGGTCCCCAGACCCACCCAGAAGCTATGGTCTGCACCCAGTGCATTCCCAGGACCCTCTCCTTGACTCCCTGCTCCAGAGGAGCACGAGGGCCCCAAGTCTTCACTCCTTCTGTCCTGCTCAATAATAACAATCAGAGATAATAATAATTATTATTGAACATGAGGCAAGTACTGGTCTAAGCACCAGACAGGTATTAACACTTTTAGTCCTCACCACCACCTTCTGATGTGGATATTATTTTTATTTCCACTTAACAGATGACAAAATTGAGGCAGAGAGAGATTAATTGCCTGTGCAAAGTCCCACAGCTAGAGCAAGTGTCTGAGCTGGAGCAAAACAGGCCATCTGGCTGTGAGCACCCTCTTCAGCCTGCCTCCACCTTCCTGATCAGGTTTCCCTGTCTTGCCCTGCTTCCTCAGAAGGTCTGCCCTCCTCCACCTCCTGTAGGCCTCAGGGTCTGAGACCCACATTTGCCCTTTTCCTGGGTGGGCTGCTCTGAGCCCTGTGCTGGGGGCAGGGGTCAGCAAGGGCACTCGGTGACTGGTTGGGCAGACATCAGCCTGTCATGGGATAGGCTGACTGAGCGATCAAAGCTCTGACTGGCCTCTCATGATCTGGCCCTCCCTTCCCGTCACCTTTCTGACAATTGCTCCAACTCCCCTCCCGTTTACTCCCTGGTTTCCAGCCACACTGCCCTCGTGGCATTTCCTCCAATACACTAGGCATGCTTCTGTCTCAGGGCCTTTGCACTTGCTGTTCCTTAGGCCTGGAACATGTTTCCCACAGATGATGCAATGACAGTATGTTACTACAACATTATCACTACATCAACGTACTCGTGCGTGTCCTGATTGCTTTACGCGTTCATCCTGGCTTCGATCCTGAGGTGGGTATTTTATTTTATTTTACTATTTTATTTTATTTTTTGGCTGCACCGCGTGGCATGCGGGATCTTAGTTCCCTTAGCAGGGATCAAACCTGCGCCCCCTGCAGTGGCAGTGTGGAGTCTTAACCACAGGACCACCAGGGAATTCCCTGAGGTGGGTATTTTAAATCCATTTTACAGACAAGAGACCTGAGGCACAGAGAAATAAAATAACTTGCTCACAGCCAACCAGCTGGTAAGCAAACCCCATCTGTCTCCAGAATCTGGGTGCTAACCCCTCTGCTACACCACCCCTCACCTGGTTCCCCGCTCCTTGCCTCCTTCAGGTCATTGTTTAAATGCCTTGTAATAAGGGGGTTTCCCTTTCCCTCTTCCCCACTTTCGTCCTCGCACAGTACTTAGAGCTTGGGCTAATATTACTTGACATGTATCAGTTTGTAACGTGCCAAAATATTTTGAATTTGATGAATAACTGTCGCCCAGAAGCTCAGAAGTGTTCCCTTGCCACTCTGGCCCTTCTCCAGATTCTCCATGATCCGCAACTCTCCAGGGCTCACACCTGGCACACACAAGACCTCTAGGGCGCTGGTCCTGTGTCACCACAGTGTCTCAGTGCCCATGCCTTACTCGCTGCTAAATATTTAACTGTCATCCCTGTTTATCATCATTACATACCATATATGCATACATACACACTTGTCTTCTTTCTTTAACTTTTGTCTGTCTGGAAGCTCTAGGAAGCAGAGATTTTTTGGTAGGCTTATTCACCCCCAGAGCTCAGTACACAATAGGCGCTCAATAAATACTTGGTGAATACTTGACTTTACTCTAAAAGTACTTTACTCTAAAAGTAAATACTTTTAGACCTGGCTCTGGTGACCAGTCTGGGAGATGGGACCCGCCCGACGCTGCATGGCGGGGCGGACTCACCGTGTCCAGGGGCCGCTCCAGCATCATAGGGCGGAGGAGGCGGCTCCCTGGGTAAGTGGCCTCAGGGTCGCCTGCCCCCAGCAAGGAGACCACCCCGTTGCAGTCCACAGCGCTGTCCCTTTTGCCATTGAGGACGTGGCTTGGAGTTGAGGTTCCGGGACTGGGTTGTCCCTGGGCACTAGGCCGGCGCAGGGGCCAAGGCACCAGCAGTGATGTGCGGCGGCTCTCACTGTCCCCGGCTGTGCTGTTTTCATCATCTGCAAAATCTGTCTCAGAACCCACGTCCCGTCGGTGGAAGGTGAAAATGCTTCCATGGCTGGAGCGTGGCTTCAAGGAGGTCCTGCTGAGGCCGTGGGTGATGCTGAGATGATTCTGAGGGCACACAGAGAGGGGACATGATGAAGACGGCTCTCCCCGTGCTCCCAGCTTATCACTTGTGGCTTTGGCCCCAGCTCAACTTGGAGCATTGAGGGCTTTTGTCAGCCACATAGGAACTGGATGGGCTGAGCCGGGGGTGCTCAGAGGAGGGGTGCAGCGTTAGAGGCAATCCTGCATCTTCTGGGATCTCTGCTTACCTGAAGCCTGTGCCTCTGGGGCTTTGAGATTGAAGCTTATCTGGGGGAGAAGGGGGCAGGAAGGCCCCTGCAAACAGGCCTGGCCCGAGCAGGGCCTGGGGCAATCAGTCATGTCCCTCACTCATTTGGGCACATCCTTGAGCTCCTACCAATCCACACCATGGGGAGACCCTCAGTCCCAGCCCCAATGCTGGGGACTTAGCTGAGGTTGGGGATATCCTAACACCCAAACCTACCCTATCCCTCTGCCCAGGGCTCCTCCACTCTAAGAGTGGCCATGGGAAACAGGAGGGGCTGGGAGGGGGCTCAAGGAATATTCTCCTTGGGGAGCAACCGTGGGGGCTGTGACAGCACCAGGGGACTAGCACGATGGCCTTTTGATGCCGGATCCACCCTGAAAGGGCCAGAGCCACGGCCGGAGATTACCACTGCTCGGGGACCATCCTCCGAGTCGGACTTGGGGAACCTGTCATCCCCACACTCCTCCGACCCTGAAGACATTTGTTTTCTCTGCTTGCTCCTTCCCTCGTGGGAGATTACTGCGGCCAAAGGGGACATCTCCAAGGAGCTGCGGGACACGGTGTCCACACCCCTGATGGTGAGGGCCTGAAAAACGGTGGAAGAAGGGATGTCTTGGTCATTGAGACATGATGCAACCTCAGGCCAAGGTAGGCCAGGCAACTCTCAGCACCTCTGTTTTCCCCAACAGTTAAGTGGACCTGCCCACACCCCCCCAAACGAGTACATCATGGAGAGGTGAGCTCAGACAGACCCAGGATGTTTTGAGAAAGATCCAGATCCAGGGATGAAGAGAGTAGTGGCTTAAGTGGGCAGTTCTTCCAAGAGTGGAGGGTTGGGGCAGGTGGGAGAGGGGGTGTTGATGAGCCGAGGTAGTGACAGAACTAGAGGGCAGGGGATCTTCGAGAAGGTTCGGCTGGTCAAAATGGCTGCTGCAGGATGTGGCATGGAGCAGTGAGAAGGAAGTGGATGTCCTTGGCCTAGCTTCTAAAAAGTTTGCTCTGCAGTTAGCCTCCGGCACCCACCATGTGTGGAACTGTGGGGACAGCCATGGCAGCATCGCCAGTGCTCATTTGCTGAGCCTGTTCAGGCCTCCGACCTTGGATCTTCCTCACTACCCCATCAGAAGGCATCCGTTGACTAGGATAAACTATGTCTGTGGACACATGGTTCTCTCCTACCCAGCATGCACTAGGCTCACGGCGACCACCTTTAGCCAGGAGCTACCACCTTTACCCACCTGGCACCACCATCACCCAGAAGACACCACGGTCATAGGGAAGAGCGTTCCTCAGCAGGCACCATACTCACAGGACCCACCTTTACTCAGCAGGCACCACTTTTACCTCCCCATGAACAGGCTCTTGTCTTTACCCAGCAGGTAACAAATTTTTACCCAGCAGACACCACGTTCACAGGAAATACCTACACCCATCAGACACTTGCTTTACCCAGCAGGCGCCAGTTTTACCCAGCATGCATCACTTACAGCCACCAGCTTTTACCCAGCAGGCGCCACACTTATAGGCATCCACAATCAGATGAAGGCTTGTTCTGGAAGCTCCTTGGCCACACTGCTCACCCACCTCATGCTCTTTCTTGAGCATCTCCATGGCTTCCTGGAATCGCTTTTCCTTCTCCTCTGTCTCAGCAATGGTGGCTTGGTTTTGCTCCTCGTAGGCCATGGCAACCACAGCCAGGATCAAGTTCACCAGGTAGAAGGAGCCCAGGAAGATGACAAGCATGAAGAAGATCATGTAGATCTTCCCTGCAGACCTCAGGGTCTGGGGGAGCAAGGGGGCGGAGGTCATCTTCACTGCGGCCCCTTCCGGGTCAAGGTCATAAATCCCAAGTTGCCCAGCCTGGCTGTGCCAGGGGTTCAAATGGCCACAGCCTGGAGAACAGGTAGAGCATGTCCCACCTATAGAGGGAAGTGTCCTAACCTACTGAAGAGAGTGACCTGCACACAGGGGGCAGTACCCCACCCATGGAAGGAGGCAGAACATTTCAGTTGACACAGGAAGTGTCACATAGGGTGGACCAGTGTTCCACTAACAGAGCATGGAGTATCCTATATAGAGGGCTGGGTACTTGGTCACCAGCTAAAGGAAAGTTTCTTTGCTTGCTGAGTCCCCATCCCTCAAACGTCCCCTGTGCCTCCTCTCTTCTGACCAGTGGGGAAGCTGCTGGGGCGCTTGTGACTAGTCATTTGTGCAGCCTGGGCCCTGGTGCTAGACACTGAGCCCATTCCTGGCAGCTCTCTGCTGGCCCCATGCACCCACGTACCTGCTGGTAGAGGCGCTCCCAGTAGTCCTGCGTCATCAGTCGGAAGAGTGCAAGAAAGGCCCAGGCAAAGGAGTCGAAGCTGGTGTAGCCGTGGTCAGGGTTCTCTCCTGCCTTCAGGCACCTGTAGCCCTCGGGACATGTCCTACGGCCAGACACACAGACTTTATCCCATGCTGTGGGGGGCCCTCTGCCCCTGAGACGCTAGCTCCACAAACCTACTGCCACATTGCGGGGTCCTGCCGCCGTGACTTTTCATGCTGTGCCTCCCACCCGGGACACCGTCTTCCTCTTTTCTCTACCCATCTGTATGCTGCTAGGCCTAAATCCAGCTCCCTCTGCCCATGTGACACACCATCCCAGCTGCTGTCTGCATTGCCTCTCCCCTCCCAGAGGAAGTGCCAAGGGCCTGGCTCAGATTTCTTCCCTGCCTGCCTACCCCAGGGGAGCTGGGCACAGTGCAGACACACAGGGGGAGCATGAGGCTGAGGTGAACAGGATGGAGCCCAAGGCAAAGGTCAGGCGGCCGTGGGGCTGTGGGATGATTCTAGGGTGGATGGGCTGGGGCCCGGCCATGTCTGGAGGGGACAGCCTCTCTCCCAAAGAGGGAGCGCTGGTATGGAGTCACGAGTGGAGGGAGTGTGTGAGAGAGAGGATGGGGGCAAGGGGAACTTGGCAAGGAGGAGGATGCAGCCAAGGGGACTCTGTGTCTTGCTAATGTCCTAAATTAAGAAATTAAGACTTTTTCTTTAGAGATAGGAAGGGCTCTGCGGCCATTTGAACCCCTGGCACAGCCTTGCTCCCCCAGACCCTGAGGTCTGCAGGGAAGATCTACATATTCAGAGATGCGGGACTACAGCCCCGAAGAGCACCTCCCTTAGGTGAGCCTGTGTGACCCTCCCCATAACAACCTATGACACAGTCACACTGACCCAGGTGCCGGTGTGCACAGGGCCCTGGAAGCTGCACGTGGCTACTGGGCATCTCTGGGTACCACACCCAGGCTGCAGGTCCAGGCCCTGCTTGCCCTGGAGGAGAGTCTAGGCTGCCAGGGGAGGCCATACTCACTTTTGACCTAATGGACAGATGAGGAGGGAGGAAGTGAAGACAGGAGGGGGTGGGTGCCGCCCTGGGGGGCTTTGGGAAGGGAATGGAGCCAGGGTTGGGCTATTGTGGGGCCCTGCAGGGTTTCCTGGGCTGCCCCCCAAGTCCAGTCCCATCTTCAAGGCTCTGTTTGCCTTCCCTGAAAAGCCAAACCCCCATCTCTTTCTTCACCCCTTCCCAGCTGTCTCCCTGTGGAGGTGGGGGGCAGCTGCCATGGGCCTGGGAGGGAAGGGAGGCAGGGAAAGGTCTTGCTGTCCCTGGGGTCAAGGGCATAAACTGAAAGCATAGTCAGCTGATAAAGCACTGGAAGGAGACTCCCCCAGCTGGGTGAGGTGGCCCTGGGGGGGTGGGTGCTACGTACCCAGCGTCAGAGCTATTCCCACACAGTAACACATCAGAGGTGCCATTCTTGAGCAAGTAGTTTTCTGGAAGAGAAGCATCCAATGGTGAGAGGCACGTGTGGCCCAGACTCCTGGGGGTTCCAGACTGCACCCTGGGATTTGGGGAGGTAGACACTGCTGGGGGTCTTCCATCCGCTCCTCTGCCCTCTGCCTGACCTCTGCCCTCTGCCTGACCAGGTCTGAGGCAACTCTGGCTGATTCCCTGGGCTTCCTCTGGCTCCTCCTCCGACGTTCAGCTGCCAGTGTCCCCAGGTGCACTCAGGAAATCCCCACGAGGAGCTTCCGGACCCTGCCCCAATCACTCAGGGGGCCAACCTGGGTCAAGAGAGGCCCCGAACAGGAGGCAGGGGTTTGTTCAGACATGGCTGGGGCTGGACCAGATGAGACGTAGGACATCAGTCCTGTCGCCTCCACTCTGTGACCATCCATCAGCCCCCATCACTCCCCACTACCTGCCTTAGTCTTAGGTGTCAGTTCTCCAAGTGTGGTCCCCAGACCAGCAGCATCAAGCATCAACTGGGAACTGGTCAGAAAGGGAACTTCCCAGAGCTACTGACTCAGAAACTCGTGGGGTGGGGCCCAGCAGTCTGTGTTTTCCAGAGCCTTCCAGGTGACTTTGGTGTACACATACGTTTTAGAACAGCTGCTATGTGGCCACACTGAATCACAAGCAAATTTACTCATTGAGTTTCCATCTATTTCTTTTTTCTACAGTGGACTGCTGGTGTATGTTAGAGGCCTTAACTTCAGAATGGCCCTCGGGGTCCTTGTGGCCTGGAATCTGGCCTTGTACCAGCATCTACCTTTGGCCTAGACTGATGGCTCTAGTCAAGAGAGGTGCTGGTCATCAGCCCGGAGGATGGAAGTGTAACCCATGGGGCAGTGAAACAACTCGAGGGGCTCACGTGGCTTTGTACAATCACCGAGCTTGTCCTGGGGTGCATGGGTATGGACTTAACATCCTGACAAGGATCACTGAAGTCAAGTGACAAAGCCCATGCCAAGCAAATGGGGCCTCTACTCTGAAGCCTCACAAACTACCCCAGCTCCGTCCCCCCACCCTTTCCCAAGCGAAAGCCCTCTCCCTGCTGGCAGGCTGGTCTCCTCACCATTCCTGACCCTTCAAATGTTGTAGCTGCCATTCTCCTATCTACCTCTCCATACTTCCCATTCTTCAAGTGTTATCTCCCCATCTAGCCTGAGAACTCAGGAGGATAGGTGCTGAGTCTGCTCCTCTCCTGTCCTCTCTCCCAGAGCCCCAAAGGGCAGGGGCTGGGATCCCTGACACGCAGCTGGGTCTCTGGGGGAGCAGGTAGGGCCTGGACATCCTCAGAAGGAGGCCTGTGTGGGAGATGCTCGGCCCTGGTGGCCCCACAAAGCCCTGCCTGGGCCACGGAGCCAGTCAGCACCTGGGTCGTTGAGGTAGAGGTCCAGCGATTCCCAGACCAGGCCGTCGGCTTCCACGGAGCCGTTGGTGCCGCTGAGCACCGTGAAGTTGCGAACGCACTTGTGCCTCAGGTTGCCCATGAAGAGCTGCAGGCCGATGAGGGCAAAGACGCTGAGGCAGAAAACCGTGAGGACCATCACATCGGCCAGCTTCTTCACAGACTGGATCAGGGCCCCCACGATGGTCTTCAGGCCTGGGGGAGACGAGGAGGAGCTCGGAGTCACCCACGGCACCCGTGCTCCCCGCTCCAGTGGACAGGGGCCAGGCCTGAGGGGTGCCGGGCTGGGGGAGCCATCATGATGGGGGGGCAGGGGAAGGAGGCCTCTCCTGGGCTTTTCAAACCAAAACCTCCCTTTCCTCTGCTGCTGAGAGTCTGTCCTGGTCCCCCTGGGGCGGGAGTCCAGTCTGGCTGTGTATTTTCAGAGGGGCCTAGTTCTCTTTGCTGTCCATAGCCAAATAAATGAAATAAGTATGGAAAATGCTGTTTCCTTGCAGGAGAAAACACTCAAAGCCTATCCCCCGCAGTTAGTCCCAAGTTATGCCAGGCCTGTCCCTTTAAATGTAGTTCCTGGAAAGGAGACAGAGGGCCAGGCCCCCTCCAGGGCAATGGACAGCCTTGGCCTTGATCCTGAGATGGGGAGAGACTCAGCCATTCTTGGTAGGGGAATGTGGTGTGTGCACTGGGGAGGTTGACGGGGCGGTGGGGGGGGGGGTAGGTGGGTCTGGCTAAGGCCATGGTGGGTGATGTCCTAAGGGGCCTACTCTGGCTCAGGCCCCACTTTTGGGAAAGGCACAGGGGTACCTGTTTTGTATTTTCCTCCTCTGCCCTGTCCCCCTGGAACCCACCCCCGTCCATCCCACCCCCCAAAGCTAAGAGGCCGTGATCTGTTAGCTGCACGGCCCAGCTCCCTGCAGAAGCCAGCGCCGCACAGAAAAGCAAGTGTAGACGCCTCTGGTCTGACACTTGGCTGCGGTCCTACAGCAAGTTCACAAGTTCGAGCAGAGCATTGGGAGCGATGGGGCTTCTCTGCCAGCAGCAGGGACTCACCTCCCATCCCTCCTCCCCACCCCTCCCCCCCATCAAAGCGGCCAGATCTCAGATTAAGCTCCATCCATCCATCGTCCAGCCGGTTAATGTGTTAGGAGCACCTGTGCGGCCGTGCCCGCAGCTGCTGTGCCCATGACTCAGAGACAAGGAGGCAGCGATGGGCAAACATGGGAGAGGGGAGAGGAAGTCCTTCCCACAGTGCCGCCAATGCTGCTGCCTGCCCAGGGCTCGGAGGCACTCAGCGTTCTCTGTGAAATCATCCTGGCAGATGTTGGCAACCGCCTGGGCACTGGGTGGACCTTGCAGGGGTCTGGGCCCAGAGTGGTGGAGGTGGTGATGGTGGTGGCGGGGTTCATGAGCCCTCTGTAGTCCAGAACTACGCTTCATCTCTAGCAGAGCTTCTAGGACCCTCGGTGGGCATCTGGTTCTCCTCACCACGCTTGGAGATCCACCCATAGTGTGGGGCATGGTGGGGGCAAAGTGAGGGGCCGTGGGCAGCAGCTCACATACCCAAATTAAACTCTGCCTCCAAAGTATCTGTGGCCTGAATCACTCAGTCCAAGGCTCTGAAAAGCACCTCCTGGTCTGTGGAGATAGTGTCCTTGGGGACAATCAGTTGGTGACCCATTCCTTTAACCATTTCTCACATTGATGAGAGTCCACTTCTGGCAAGAATGATTCCAACCAAGTAAAGGGATTCTTTCTGAGAAGACCCAGGAAGAGAGGGGTGCTGGGGGATCAAGTGGGAAATTCTCCCTCCACTGAAGTTCTAACAGGCTGGGCGAAGAGCCCTTGGAAACTAACCATTCCGATTCATTCCCATTTTAAAGGAAAGGAGACTGAGGTCTGGAGAGGGTCACAGCTATTAAGCCTCAGCTCAGGGAACACCTCCTCAAGGGAGACGTCGGTAATGCTGTGACCACAGCATCTTCCTAATGACCGCTTTCAGCAGCTGCTGTGTGCTGCCTCACTGGGCTGCTGGCAGCTTTGATGAGATCCAGTGGGACTCGGTTGGGGTTGGCTGGCTCCCTCCCTTAATCCCGGACTGAGAAATATTTTCCTTTGTCAGCCTTATTTTTTTTTAATAAAACAAACTGGAAGATGATTTTTCTTAATTGTTGTGGTCAGTGTGCTTACCTATCCTTGCCAGGTGTGTGCTGTGAAGTCCCCTAGAGGACAGACCCTGGCCGATGACGCCTGTCACAACGTTGGGGGGCTCCATGGGGATGGGAACAGAGTGCCCCACTCGCTACGGGCTCTTAGCAGAGGTCTGGGCCATGTGCGGGGAGTGTGCGGGCAAGTGGCTCCTGTGCTCACTCCATGGTGGCTTCAGAGCCAGGAGGAGTATTGAGGCTCAGTGTGAAATCAGCATAAGTGCGGGCTCCTCTTATTATCTAATTAGCCCCACCGGGGGAGTCTGAACTCCTTCTGGGAGCTCACAGCAGGGCCCCTGCCTCCCTGGGGGCAGCAATAGCAAATGCAGGCCAAGGGCCCAGGATGCCCGGGCTTTCCAAGTCAGGAGTGGATACAACCATCTGGCTCACCAGCTCTGACATCTCTCCAGATCGGTGACATGCAACCTGTTTCCAGCTGCCTTCTTAAAAGAAATGCCTTCTCCAGCTCTGAGTGGGGATGCACTCAGAAAAGTTTCTGGAAGGGGCCTCTAGGCTCTGAAATCATTATAGTCTTTGAGAGCTTTCCTAGATGGATGGGGTAGACTGGCTTTCTAGAGAGGTCGTCTGGGCCTCAGAAGGTTTCCCGGGACAATTGCCAACATGCGTCAAGGAGAATTTCTTCCCGAGGCTACCATGCACGGTTTGCTAAACCTCTACTGCACATGCAGCAAGGGCTGTTAGACGCCAAGGCCCGGTGACACCTGTCCACAGAGTACTCTCCGTGTCACAGAATGGGGTTGCGGTGTCGGCTGTGTGTGTATCACCAAAGGGGGCTCAAGGCAGGGAACGGGCACTCAGCCATGAAAGGCCATGCCTGAGCTGTCCTTTTTTACTCTGGGTGTGGTTTCCCTCACAAACAGTACTTTTAGTTTCCTTATCGGAGGATGATGCTTCAGGCTGAAGCAACTCACATACAAGCTTTCAGCTATTCCAATAGTTGAGTTCAGTTTGGGAAATAAATCACTACCTTGGGAAGAATTTGGGTTCAATCCAGGACCTGCCATGGAGTACTCTGTGCCCCCGGGGGTCTGTGGTAGTGGGCTTTGCTGAGGTGGACAGTCCGAAGCCCATTCTGAAGCACGGAGGGGACAGCCGTGTCCACTGAAGACAGCCCCCATACCCAAGCTCTGGGAAAGGTATTCTGAGGACAGGCACATTTGAAGGGGCCTTCCCGAGGGTCGCCTTGGCTCCCAGGTAGCTGGAAAGGCCCAAGCGTGTCCCTCCAGCCTTGGCGTTTAACCTGATTTTCACCTGAAATGACCGATATAGTTTTCAGGGCCCGGAGGACTCGGAAGGTACGTAAAGCTGAGACATTGCCCAGGTCCACAAATTCAGTGGTGTATCTGTAACAAGGGAAATTCACACACAAGACAGTGACAACACGCCAGTAGGACACACAGTCAGAGGAGGGGGGTGGGGGAGACGGAGAGAGAGTCACTAGTAGCTGAGATCTGGGAGGCAAACCTGGGCATCTTACCTGGGATAACTGAAATAGTTTTTAGAGCTCTCAGGACTCTGAAAGTTCGAAGAGCCGACAAATTGCCTAGTTTTATATTTTCTGATACATACCTGTAGAATCAAATCACAGTTATTGGGAATTACAAAGCGGCACCTCAGCCCGCCCCCCCCCGACCAGCCCTCTCCCTTCTCCCCCTCCCACGGGGAGGGCTGTGCATGACTCGGGGCCTCCCCTAGGTTTTCTTCTTGTTCTCAACCCTCCTGCCACGGGGAACCTCAGTGAGGGTGCCTTAAGGATGTCCACAGAACAAGCTCCCAGGCGGCTCTCTCGGTGATGGTCCTGTGAATAACCAGCGCCACGAGGGAACGACTCTGCCACGTTCTCCATGCCACTTGGGGACTATGACACGAAGCCACATGGGGGGGCGTCTGAGACTGGGGATGCAGCAAAGAGGGAAACTCCATTTTCCAGGAGGCTCAGGCCAGGTGATATAGGAAGCAAGCGGGTTTCTGGTCCTGGTTTTGCTCTATGTCTTCTGCAGTGTCACCAGCTTGTGCCTGGCAGCTCTGATCCGTGGGACCCTGAAGTCTAGCTGAGACCGCTGTGGAGCCATGGCTGGGTGTCCGAGGGCATCCCACTCCCTCCTTCCAACCACAAATCTCTGCGCAAGGCATGGCTCAGGAGTCCCTGAAGTCAGGAGGTGGAGGTGACTTGAGTACTCAAAGGGAGAAGAGTTCCCAAAATGATGCTTTGGAAGATGAGACGGGAGGTTGCCCAAATATTTAGCTCTTAACTACTCACGGGCAACGGCCAACACAAGAAAAGAAAAAAGCAGGTTGAGGGGTCCTAGGGATGTGCCAGCCCCTCTCCCATGAGTCCACCCCAGTCTTGGTGTCTCCTCACGATGGCCCTGGGTGTCCACAGGAGTAGTGACCTCGGGAAGCAAGCAGCCCTCCTCGGTGTGTGTCCTGCTTGGGCCCGAGTGGTGCTCAGCAGGGTTGAGTGGCCATGGGGCTCCCACCTGCAACTTGGACAATCGTCCATCCATAGCTTCCACAATCACAGGAGGAAGGAGTCGGTCTCTGGCTGGCAGGGACCCGCCCAAGCAGAGCGTGAGGACACGCGTGGATGGGTCACATGACCAGGATGTCTGCGAGATGGATGGATAGTGTGTGACCAGGGCTGTTGGGACAGTGGCAAGTGACTTGTGATATTTAACCAAAGGTTTCATATCCAGGGTGTCTGAGATTTAACCAAAGGTGTCTGATGTTTGACAAAGAACAGCAGACTCAGGATGTCTGATGTTTAACCAACTGTGTCCGACCCGGTGTCTGAGTGACGTCAGTCCAGGGACACTGGCTGAGTGTCGACGGTGGGCTGACAGTGCTGACAGACTCACTCTGCCTATCATTGTGGACCTCCAGGCCCTTCCAGTCGGCTCAGAGTTTCTGAATCTGCCTTCAAGCTCTGGGGTCTGCAGGGAGGGACTTGGCACGCTGTGACAAGGGACTCAATGTCCTCGGGTCAGCCGGGTCCAGCTCTGACTCTGGGCTGACACCAGCTTCCTCTCCATCCACTCATGGGGCTATTCCGTCTTTATGGGGCCCCGTGGACAAGGCCTGCTCCCTCCTTACTCTCCACATCCTTTCAGAGCTGGGAAGTCAGCAGACTCCTTCTCAGCAGAGCTTTCCTTCTGTCTACACCAGATCCTTTCCATCGTGTGGTTTCCATTCCTTCTGCTGGACGCACTGCAGCTTGCAAATCTTTCTTGGGCGCGACAGTGAGATGCAGCCCTGTGTTCTGGGGGGCGTAGAAGTCACCTCCCTTGTTCTGGCCCATATACATCTACTGATTTAGTCGAAGCTCCCTCTCAACTTTTGATGGCTATTCTACTTTCTGTGAGGGCTCTGACCCTCAGACCTCTGTCCCACACTCTCCTCTCAGGCTTGGACTCTCTGTCCAGACATGGTGTGGCCATGGGACTGCCAGGTTGAACCTGGACCACTGCCGATGTCGCTGTTACATGGAAGCCACAGTTTCAGCCTGTGGATGGCTCTGGATCCATTTTCTGCTGCTACTCCAATGGGTGTGGCCTGGGACAAAGTTTTCTTGTTCAGGACACTGGCTTCAAGGCTGTCTCTTCTGGTTACAGGGAATGGGCAGAGAACTGTGCCAAATGGAGAGGGAACCAACCGTCCCTGCTTCAGCCTCTTGTCCCTTCCAGACCCTGCCTGTCCTCTCGTGTCTCCAGTGAAGCCCTGCCCATCTGCTTGGATTTAGCCTGTCTTCGCCTGTCCCAGTGTAGACCCTGCCTTCCCCACCCCCTCAGGGCCCCCAGCGCTGACAGTGCCCTTTGCTCAATACCTGCTGGGCATAGGAAAGCTGAGACCCCAGGGTATGTGCTTCCGGCAGCCTTCAAGGCCAGCTGTGTGGCTGAGAACAGGCTGGGGCCAGTGGTTGAGTGTGGGTGAAGTCAGGTCACACGTGGGAGAGCAATACTGAGGGGGAAGAAGACTTGACGGTGGGGCACAGAGCAGGGTGAGGACAAGGTGTGTCTGTGACCGTGTCTGTGACACGGGGGCTGCTGCCTCTTTTACTTGACCCAGAACCTAGTGCCTGGCTACTTCCCGTTTGGGGGCCCTAGACCCCCACCAAAGCCTCTCTTGGGGCCCCGGAGAATGGCAAGGCAGGAGAGACCCTGTATTTAGCAAAGGGCCAGCTTCAGCAGTGGCCCAGGTCAGGGTGGAGCTCTGCTCCTGCCAAGCTGGCAAAACGCTCCTCCAAGTCCTTCTACTCTTTCTGCTGTGGCCAAGCGGCTGGGCAGGGGCAGACAGCTGCGGGGGTGGATCATGGGCCCTGACACAGAGAAAGCAGCCGGTGGGGGGTGAGAATTCTACCCCATCACACCAGCCCCAGCGCAGGAGGGAGCCTTTTGGAGGCCGAGGAACCATGAGGAAGGCAGACCCTGGCCTTCTTCCTGCTCTGCCCCTATCTTGCTGTGCAGCCCTCCCATTCCATGCAGACGGCCCCTCCTGGGCTGCCAGGCAGAGGTACAGACAGCACAGCACGTTAGCTACTGCGGTGATTGCCACCCTCTCCTCTCTGCCCTCCCTCCCTTCCCCTCCATGTTTGGTTTCCATAACAACCCCAGAAGGTGGGAGGCTGCGCTAACTAGCAGGTAATGCCCAGCTCAAAGGGGGCGACAGGAAGAGCTCTGGCTGCAGGATTGCAAGTGGAGCCTGGCAGGCTTCCTGGCACCCCCTCCAACCCTCCACAATTCTAAAGTGGGTGGGGTTGGGGATCAGGTGGAGGCCTAGCCAGAAACATCAGAATAGGGGTGCTTCTCAAGGTTACGAGTTAGGAGACTTGGTTTGAGCCCCAGCATTGCTGCTGATTCATTCTACAATTTTAGGCAAGTGGTAGGCTCTCTTTGAGCCTCGGTTTCTCCATCTGTAAAACGGAAGGTGGGATGGGGAGTTTCATCGAATAGAACTTTGTTGCCACTTTAGGCTCCTCTGATGATTCTAAGAGCCCCTTATTATTGAATCATTTTGGCTATAGCAGAACACTTATCACAGCATTACCATGGCAGTAATTCATTGTTTTCATAAGGTAGGAGCACTGTCCATCAGAGTGCCAGGCCAGTCCAGCCCAGAGCACAAACCTGGTGTGCCAATGGGCCCAGGCAGCCCAGCCCCAGGGGAAGTCAGTGGACCATTTCCGTGAGACGCTCAGAAACCTGGAAATAGTCTCGTGGCCTCTGAGGCCCCGTTCTGCTTTTTCTCGCCTGGTTCTGGTCCAAAGTGAAGGCAGGAGGGCTTGGTGAGGAAGGGACTCCTGCTCTGCGATTCCCAGTGGAGGGAGACGTTTTCTGCGGGATTCCACGGGGACTGACCAGCATGAGACAGGACAGGAGGACTGGCTAAGGGCTGGATGGGGAGGACTCAGAGCAGCTCCCAGAGTCGTGGGCTGAGGACAAGCCAAAGCCTGGCTCCTGCCATCAGACAAGGGGCCCGGGTTCTGGGAGCATTGCTGCCATGACACAGTGCTGCTGAGGCTCCAGGATGGGAAGGTAGAAAAGGCTCAGGCAGATGCTCTATCCTCTTGAAGCCCCTTCGTGTGACTTCGGGCCCTCAGGGGCCCACGGATCACTGCCCACCGCACCCCCACCCCACCCCCGCCGTAGGGCACCTTGGAGCCTGGGCCCGCCTTAGCCATCCTACTCCATTCCCATGAGTGCAAGCCCCTGGCTCTGACAGAGAATGCTCCCCCCGTCCTCACACATCAGACCTGCCTCCCAACTCTGTGTTCTCAGATGATGATCCTGCTTCTTACCACTGAGAAAACAGAGGCAATCAGAAGAGAATTCCTCCTCTCACTATCGGCTCTATCAATCTACCTCCACTGCCACTTGAAATTCTGCCTTCCCTGCTCTTACGGCCAACACTCCACCCAGTCCCTGGATTCCTACCCCTCGGGCCAGCTCAAGGGCTTTGCTCCTGCAACTGCCCCCTCTGCTCCATCACCAACTTCCCCTCTCTCGTGGATTGTTCCCATCAACTTGCAACGATGCCTCCCTTCTTTAAAGGTCCTCCCTTCACCCATCCTCCCCTCTGGCCACCACCCTACTTTGGGTCCTATTTTAGAGCAAACCCCACAAAGCAGATGGGTACATTTGCCTACCCCCGCCCCGCCCTCTTCCCACCCTCCCTCAAGCCTTCTCTCATCAGCCACGTGTCCCCCACTCCCCTGGAAGCCATCTTGTCAAGGTGAAAATCGTCAACCATTTTTATGTTGTTGACTTCAACGGTCCATCTTGGTTCTCACCTTCCTCAGCCTCCTTGTGGTTTCTTTCAAGTCGAGTCACACTCCCCCGCTGGTTTTCAGGATACTGCTCTCTCCTGGTTTTCCTCAGCCCTCCCTGGAGGCTCCCTCCAGTTTCTTTGCTCCATTCTCCTTTTTCGGAACTTCAGGATGTTAGAGCGTCCCAGGGTACAGTCTCCAGGCGGCTTCCCTTCCCTGGCGACACTCCCAGATGATCTCATCCGGTCTCCTGGCTTTAAATACCATCTGTATCCCGACAGCTTCTAAATTTATACCTCTGAGTGGACCTCTTTCCTGAACTCCAGGTTGGAAGATCCAGTTGCCGACTCGATATCTTACCCTGGATGCTTTCATACCTAATACATTCCAGACCGGATGTTTGATTCTTCTCCTCCCTCTGTTTTCCAGGCCAACGAATGGTCGCACCAGCCACCCAGCTGCTCAAGCCAATAGCCACCCTGAGGTCTCCTGTCAGGCCTACCTTCAAATATACTTAGAATCTGACCACGTCTCTCACCTTCTCACTGGGACCCTGGTCCCAGACACAATCCTCTCTCTCCTGGCTAAGAAAATAGCCTCTGAGCTCCTCCATCACTTCCGCCCTTATCCCTCCACAGAGTCCTGTCCACAGAGCAGCCAGGGTGATCTTCCTAGAATGTAAATCAGACCACGTCCCTCCCTGCTTTTAACCCCCACAGGCTCCCATCACACTTGGCTTTGATCATGGCCTGTAAGGCTGCACAATCTGTCCCCCACACCCCACTACTCTTTCCCTTGTTCACTTAGCTCTGCCCAGGCCTAAATCTACACTGGCTTCATGGCAAGCGGTAGCCTCTCTCTGAGCCTCAGTTTCCCCACCTGTAAAACGGCAGGCTGGAGTCAGCTCACAAGCAGCGTGCCTAGAAACAGGGGTTCTGATGCATGTTCTGACCACCGGGCAGAGAGCACCCCATCAGCAGGGTCGTTTCCCTCTTCTCCTCTCTCCTCCACTGCATGGATGAGCTCAGAGCCGCTCACATCCAAGGGTAAATAAAGACTTTGTCATGAACAGGTGGGTTCAGTGAATCTGATCCTAGAAAGTGGCAGTTGAACTAAACCTCTGACACCACCCAGCTCAACACCGACCTTTCACCAGTGGGGAAACTGAGGCTCTATAAGGGTAGGGAGTATAACCCTCATCAGCTCTGCTCTTGCCGAGGTGCGGTGCCCAGCCCTGCACACACTGGGTTCTCCACACACATCAGGCTTTCATAAAGGGTTTGACGGCTGAGCCCCTGACCATGACTCCTGCATGGGAGGCCTGCCCTAATCGTTCACCCCCACCAGAAACCAGCATCCGTTGCCTGAGACATCCAGAGTGGCGTGCCTCAACCCAACCCCTAAGCAAGGGTCCCTTCCCTGGCAAGGAAGTGGGGCCTCAGCTGGCATGGCAGCAGGCCTGGGGTCACATTTGCTTACTGTGTCCCTGGCATCAGTTTTCTCATCTGTAAAATGGGAGTAAGGAACCCCCATCCAGGTGACCTCTCTGGCTGGTGTGAGGACCCAATGGATCATGTCAGTGACCAGGCATCTCACAATGTGCCAGACTCTCTGAGTGGAGACTGCAGCCATGCTGGGGCACCTGGCATAAGCTCCTGGGGATGCCCAGCCACTTCTCCAGCTCCTTTGCTCTCTTTCCTGCAGTTTAAATCACCTTGGAATCCAGATCACTGTTCATAGTGGTCCAGAGATTTCAGGTTGTACCATTGGTTTCCCTTGACAGAAACAGCAGAGGATACTAAACCAGAATCTTAATGAAGTTCCTTGAGCAAAGGGCTGCCACGGAGCCACAGATGAGCCAGGGGGCCTAACCAGCATGGCCGCGTGAGCTACTCTGAACCCGTCTCTCCCCACCAGGGTGAGCCGAGGGCCTCCACGCCATCTTCCTCCTGCAGAGCTGATGTTGCCTCTGCAGGGAGGCAGAGAGGGCTGGGCAGCCTGGGGCCGGGAGTGGCGCCCACGCCTGTCAGTGTGGCCGCACCCCGCACAGCACAGGGGCGAGGTACTTACGCCATGACGATCACACTGAAGTCCAGCCAGTTCCACGGGTCCCGAAGGAAGGTGAACGCATGCAGGCAGAAGCCTCGAGCCAGAATTTTGACCAGACACTCAAAGGTGTAGATGGCAGTGAAGGTGTACCTGGGGAGGAGAGACCGGTGGGCTTTCTCAGGGAGGGTGAGGCCCGCAGGCCAGGTTGGCAGGAGCCCTATGCAGCTTCCCTCTCGAGGGCTCTCAGACCAGGCTCCCAGCAAAGCCCCCATGGCAGAGCTGGAGTTGGGGGCCGGAGCTTCGTTCCAAACACCTGGTCAACTTATGCATCTTCCCGTTTACTCAGCGTTGTGCATGCCCATGTGAACCCTCCATCTTCTGTCTCTCGGTTGTCTTGATGTAAGAAGACCCTCCACGTATCTCCTCACCCCAGCCCTGGGGGTCCAGGTACACAGGCATACGGTGGCCACTGTGGGACAGTTAGGACACTCAGAGTTCTGGCCCCTCACTCTTGTTTGTGGATCCTCAGTGATGGGAGGCTTCTCATCCTCAACCATCTACAGGTAGGTGGGTACAGCTGTCTACCTTGGGCTCGGAAAGGGGGTTGATGTTCTAACACTTGAGGCTGGGAGGTTGCTGTTCTCTGTGTCCGGGGTCAGCTGAGCAATCCCAAATGTTCGGATGCTGGGACTGTGGCCCACAGGGCCACAGCCATGCTTGTCTCCAGGTCTTAGCAGCTGGATGCAGACCCCAGCACCGGCCGTGCTGCTGGGTCCTGTGTGAACAAGGAGCACCACCAGGCAAGCCACTTAGGTAAGAGAGGCTGTCCCCAACATTTCATTGGTCCCCTAAAAACAAGGCCTGTTGGGTTCCACTTAGAACCTATGGGTCAGGTACGTTCATGTGGGAAGAAAGAACCAGGCACAGTTTTCTAAAACTGTGCAAACGGTTATAGGAAGCAGGACTTAGGGAAAAGAGGCAGCAGAGTGTGGTGTTGAGGTCGGAATAGTCCTGGGCCTTTTCCCGGCTGCCACGCCCCCTAGCTGCAAGGTCTGGGGTGGTTACTTCTCCAGTTTTGTCTCTCATCTGTCAAATGGGCATAGTGTCTGTACCTGCCCTATGGGGTTACATGATGCTTATTGCTCCAGGATAGTGGCTGGCATGCACTAAGTGCTCAGTTATTAGTAGTATTGTCTCAGAGCCTTCTCCAATATCATCAGTCCTCTTTAAGGTGGGTCAGGGGGAAACCCTCACTTTGCCAACCTGGAGAGCTTCCTCTCTTGAGGACATAACTCAAAGCATGAATTTGGCAGGACTGGAAGCAGCGAAAGAGGGAAGGGCTAGGGCAAGGACCACCCCCCCCCCACCAGGTGGGTGAGTCCCTGGGCCTCTGCTGGGGTAACTTTGAGGCCAAGAGTCTGGAATGGAAAAGGCAGGGCGGGAGGGGCTGGCTGGAGAGGCCCTGAAGATACTCACTCGACATACTTGGTCCAGGGTGGAGGGTCGCGCTGGGCCATGAACACGCAGTTGGTCAGGATGGTACACATGATGAGCATGCTGAAGAGCATGGCGCAGGGTCAAGGAAAGCCGCCTGCAGGGGGCCGGACAGGCTGCCACCGCCAGGGGGTCCTGTCCCAGGTGTCGGCACCGCCAGGCCAGGGCTGCCAGATCAACGAGACAGGGGCTCCCGGGAGACACACTGGGGCTCTGCCCAGTCCTTGCCAACCCCTCCCCACCGAGGCTGGACACCTGCCCTGTTCCACAGGCCCCGACAGGGACCAGACACCTGAATTCAAACAGCAGAGTCCCTTGTAGGGCCCATCCTGGAGAGAAGGGACGAGGGGCCGGCCCCCAGATCTCAGAGGTTTTTACCCATGGCCTAGTGGGAGCCCTGTCCTTGGCCACAATTAGAGGGAGATGGGTGTTTATAAACAGCTCCTCAGGCGCCACTGTTTCAGGGAGAGGAAAGCCACGGTGGCAGGGCCCCGAGTTCCCTCCTCCACTTCTATGGGAGCAGCCCACGCTGACCTTTGAACTAGGACCTCTGCCAAAACGTTCATGCCTTGTCCGGACACAGTGACCTGAGGGGAGGCAGGGGACCACATCTCTGGCTGCTTCCTCCTTTGCACATGCTCTTCACTCATGGCCTCTTCTCCACCTAGTACACTGCTTCCCTCCTTCAACGAGGGCCTCCTCTGAGCAACCTGCCCTGACTTCTTGCTTGCTGCACCCCCATGGCACCAGGCATCCCTCTTTTAGCATGTCTGGCTCCCTGAATGGCAGTGCCCATCTGTCACCACCAGAAGGGGAGCTCTTCAAATGCTGGGATTGCGTCTCGGGCATCCTCTGGGCCCTTAGCCTCACGCTGAACTGCTCCAGGCCTTGTCTGATCCCTGAGTCTTTTTTTTTTTTTTAATATATTTATTTATTTTTGGCTGTGTTGGGTCTTTGTTGCTGCGCGTGGGCTTTCTCTATTTCCAGCGAGCGGGGGCTACTCTTCGTTGCGGTGCGCGGGCTTCTCATTGCGGTGGCTTTTCTTGTGCAGCACAGGCTCTAGGTGCACGGGCTTCGGTAGTTGTGGCTCATGGGCTCAGGAGTTGTGGCTCGTGGGCTCTAGAGTGCAGGCTCAGTAGTTGTGGCACACGGGCTTAGCTGCTCCGCCGCATATGGGATCTTCCCAGACCAGGGCTCAAACCCGTGTCCCCTGCATTGGCAGGCGGATTCTTAACCACTGTGTCACCATGATCCCTGACTCTTTGGCTCCAAGTCCCAGACACTGCTTCAGGCTGAACAAAGCTCTGACTGACCGCCATGGCCTCCCTTACCTCTACTGGACCTGCAGAGGAACAAGGGCCAGACCCTGGGCCTCTTGTGGGTAGGAGCACCCCCGAGAGGCCCAGCCTAGAACAGGGACACTCTGCTGCCCCACAAATCCTCTCCCCAGCCCAAGAGAGGAAACTGGGCCTCCCTTCCCTGCAGCTGCCCCCAGGCTCACCACCTTGTCCCGGCCTCAGCCCTGCGGGCAGCAGCTGCCAGCCAGGCGATTCCCACCGGAAGCCCGGGAGCTGCAGTAATTGAGCTCCGGGGGCCTGCCTCTTCCCTCCCCATCACAGTTCCACCCTTTCCCATGGCTTGGCCCAGCCTCGGGCCCGATGGGGAGCCCCATGCAGTCAGACTGGAGATGGGGCTGAGCTGGGGTACTGACTTTGGTGGCCCAGCTGGAGAGAGAGGTGGGATATCTCAAGGAATCTAGGTGAATGCCCTCCACACCTCCAGCACTCCTTCTAGGGAATCCAGGGTATCAGGCAATAGCATGTCAGACCTGGCCCCCAGTATATAACGAATTCTCCAATTTCTCATCTGAGATGAGAGGGGTCAGGTTTTGGGACACCCCAGGGTTTGGATACTCAAACCAGAGCTGCTCAGCTCAGCGGCCAGGGCCTCAGGGAACCTTGATTCCTCCCCGGCCAGAGGGTGTCTCTCCAGACACCGAGGTCCCTCCCTCAGCTTGGTATCTGTGCATCCCTCTGCCCGGGGGAGGGTCTCCACGGCCAGGCCTAGTTCCTCTCCAGCTTTCAAGGGTAGGATCAGATACCCAACTCAGCAGCCCTTCTCCCCTACACACGTGCGCATGTGCACACACACATTCCCATTCCTCACACCCCAGCTCCCTGCCAAGGCGTTCCTCACTGGGCAGTTAACAAGCCCCTCAACCAGACTTTATTCATCCCCACAGATCCATTGCTAAACCAACTGAGGATCAGATGATTCCTGAAATATGAAAGTAATGATGCTAAGAGCAAGACTCCACCAGCTGCTGTTGACTTCAGAAATGGAAGGGGGCCAGAGCCGAGGATTTCCCGTAGCCCTCAGAAAACAGAAAAACCTAGAAAACAGACTCTCCCCTAGAGCCTCCAGAAATGATTGCAGCCCTGCCGATACCTTGCTTTTAGCCCAGTGAGAACTTTTTTGGGCTTCTGACCCCCAGAACTATAAGGTGGTAAGTCTGTGTTGTTTCAAGTGGCGAAGTTTGTGGTAGTTTGTTACGGCAGTCACAGAATACGACTGTGGGTACAAACCACAGGGTGAAGGGCTCTGTAAAGTGTGAGCAGACGGCCACCCAGGAAGAGGAACAGAATTATTTGTCATTTTTAAGAACAAACCTCATGTGAGCACATGTGCGTGGCTCTGTGCGGGAGATAGGGAGGCCTCTTAGCCATTGAACTGCTCCAAGATAGGGTATTATGAGAAACCAGACCCGCCTCTGGCTGGGCTGGGCAGGAAGGCTTCCTGGAGGAGGCATTTAGACAGGCACTGAAGGTTGGTTAGGGTTCCTCCAGCCGTCAGTCCTGGTGAGGCTCAGAACTGGGGAGACCCCTGTCTGGGGAGCCAAGCCTCTCCCAAGCCCTCTCTCAGTGCACACACCACTCATAGCTCTCATTAGAGAGGAGAAAAGGTCACTTGGCAGACAGCAGCAGTGCGGACAGGCCGCCTTGGACCAGAGGACTTGGCGGGACACAGACAGAGGTGAATCAAGGTCTAGCATCAAGACTTAGGGAAGAACCAGAGTAGACAGCCCTGCTGAGCCCCGCTAGCCAGGGCCTGGGTCACACGGTGGGAAAAGACAAGTGCTCCCTGAATGAATTTTGGCTTTTCCAGACACAGCAATGGAGGGTGAGGTGCACAGACTCTAGTCTCTGCCACCTGACTGCTCAAAACCCTGCCTGGCTCTCCTATCCTTGAGGACAGCCCTTCCATTATTCTCAGTCTTTCCTGTGTATGTGATCTTTTCCTACCTAGACTGAGCCTTTAGTCCCTGTGACTCAGCCCAAGCATCCCTAGGTCCCCCATGGAGCCACGCACACAGCCAATACCAGAGAGATAAGTCAAGTGTACTCCTGGCCAGGGCACACCTGTTTGCACTGCCTGGTGGTTTCAGGCCGATGATTGAGCTGGTTTCATGTGTGGGCAGAGGCAAAGGCCAGCTCTCCGGGGCTGAGTTCAGCTGAACATCTTCAATCCTGCCGTGTCATTGTCCCCAGACACCCACTCCCAGCCTCATAATTAAAATGCCAGCAAGGACTGCCAGCCTGGGTTGTGGGGAAAGTCTGAAACTGGGGCTGCCTGTCTTCAGATCCTAAGGCATCAAAGAGAAGGGAATTAATGGTCGGGGTATTTTCATATATTTGTGCTATTAAATTAACACACACACACACACACACACACACACACACACACAAACATGTGGTTTGATTGCCCATTTGAATCTTCCAAGGGAATGTGGGAGGATTTTGTGAACAGATCCTATGCACCCAGGAAGGCAAAATGCTGCTTGCCATGAACGTGCGGCCTCTCTGAATGTGACTGCAGTGGAATTTGGCGTTCTGTTGGTTTCTTTTATTTAATCCTGGCAGGAACACATTCTGCAGGATTATAACAAAAATACTTCAGAAAAAAAAATTCTACATGCCCATATTTACTTTTTAGGCAACTTCCCAGGGACACGCTGCAAGCGTGGAGCCCAGAGCAAAGCTGAACTGAGGTATCGCACGATCACCAGCATGTCACTGGGAATGCCTGGATTGTCGCAAGTGAGCGGGCTTTCTTTCTGGAGAGCAGGGACTGCATTCCTGCCCCCTCGTAAGTTAGTCTTTGCCCCTACTGCCCTGTCCAAAGGGCCTGGCACAGAACTTTGCACACTGGGGACTGAGATGTTTGAATGGCTATAGAAATGTAGGCCAACAATCAGTTTCGGTTTTGCAACATGAAGAAATTCTAGAGATCTATGGCACAACAATGTGCCTATAGTTAATATGACTATACTGGACACTTAAAAATGATTAAGATGGTCAATTTTATGTTACATGTTTTCTACCACAATAAAAAAAAGTGTAAATGGAGAGAAAGCTCCTAATTCAAAACCTGAAATCTGTGGGCATTAGAAACGCACGGTGACTGCCAATGGGCATGGGGTTCCTTTTGGGGGTGACAAAAATGTTTTGGAATTAGAAAGTGGTGATGATTGCACAACCTTATGAATATACTAAAGTCCACTGAATGGTACACTTTAAATGGTACATTTTATGGTATGCGAACTGTATCTTGATTGAAAAAAAGGGAAATGCATGAAGAGCTTGTAGATTTCTAGGCCTCACACTGGTGATTCTGGTCTGGAAGGCGCTAGGAATCTGCATTTTTAACAAACTTCCCAGGTGCCACTGGCAGACTGACATTTGGAAATGACTGCCTTAGAGCAGTGTGTGCAGAAATCATGGAGACCTTCTTGAAATGCGGGTTCTGGGCCCAAGTTTCAGCAATTCCTTTAAGATCCTTGTGATACTGCTGCTGCTGGTTGGTGTACCACACTTTGATGGCAAGACTCAAGGACACAGAGGGGCTGCTCCCAAACCCCACAATCCAGGCCCCTCTTCTCCCTCAGTGCCCCCCAAGCCCGCTAAGGGGCGCTATTGGAGGCCAGCAGTGTGCTCCCATCCCCAGGCAGTGGAGCGTCAAGGCAGCTGCTCAGAGCCCAGCACAGGGCCTCCCAGATGCTGAGCCACTTCCCTGGGACAGCTGCCCTGGGACACAAGGTCCACCTCAGTGACCTCAGGGCCAGTCCTGCCGGGCGGAACCAGCCCTACACAGCCTCAGTGCCACCGCTCGGTGGACCCTCTGGCCAGGCTGGGGACTGCATTGCCCCTACCGCCTCCCTGGCCTCAGCTGCCCCATGGCCCAGCTTTGCAGGAGCCCTGGGGCTGCAGCTTCATCCCTAGGGGCTGCAGTGGCTACCAAACAGAGCTGGGTTGGTTACATACCTGGAGGAGAAGCCCCAGGTGGGAGCCGGAGCATGCTTTCGGGGACGCCACGCCCTTGGAGTGAGGCCAGAGACAGGCTCAGAGCAAGAAGGCTGGCCTTTCCTCCCGCTGCACTGCTCTCACCAGGCTATGCCCACATGCTGGCAGAAATGACAACTCCTCGTGTGGTTGTCTAATCACGCTGAGGGGACTGTAAAATTCCCAAGGGGGCAAGGACAGTGTCTTATTCAGCTTGACACCTCCAGGGTGCCGGGCAAAGTGCCTGGCACCTACAGGGAGCTTGGGAACAGTTGCAGAATGGCTCAAAATTAAATCCAGGACCACCCTTGCCTCATAAAGTAGGATGCAGCTGTGAATGGTAGGCTGCCCCTGAATATAGTCTCTCCCCACAGTGTCTGCCCACCCTAGAGACCACCCTACTGACGCCACAGCCATGGCCTGCATGGGCTGGGAGCAGGGGGTGGTCCCTGGACATACATGTGTCTCAGCATCTCCATGAGAAAGGCAGGAGCCAGTTGGAGGGGGCTGGAGAGCGTCTGCAAGCAGAAAACAAACGGGTCCCTGGGGCCCTCTGACTGGTCCCTGGGTTTGGGATCCGGCACCGGGGCACAGGTGGGCAGACAGTGGAACCAGGAAGGAGCATCCCTCATCCCTGCCTGGACAGGAAATGTCCCCCGAGCAGTCAGCATCTGTCTCTGTTACTCAGTCCCCCACTGAGCAGCTGTTTTCCTGAAGCCTCCTGCCCTGACCAGAGGTTAATGGGTGAGACCTTCGCCTTCGCCTCAGAAGAGGTCCATCCGGAGGGGGGAACTGAGGGGGGACCTTGGGGAGCTCTCGGGCCAAGCCACCAATCTAACAGCTCATCACACCACTGAGCCCAGCATCATCGATTCAATTAACAGGCAAGTCAGCTGCAGCTAAAGCAAAGCTGCCCAGGCCCTCACAGTGAAACACAGATGCCTCTGACTCCACAGCCAGATACCTGCCCCCCCGCCCCGAGAGGCTCCATGCATAGGGCCCTTTTTCTGAAGTCCAGAGAACAGCCGTTTCCCTGTCCCATGCTCGACCCGAATGGGGTCCTCCTAGGGCCCAAAGACCAGTACCCGTCCCTTACCATACTGCAGCCGTCCCAGAGCTCTCCTCCGCAGCCTGAAGATTTTTTAGGTTGTGGTTTATGTAACTTAACGCTAACCAGAGTTCTTTGAGATACTCGGAAACTGCAGACATTTTGTCAACACCTAATCAAAAAGCAAGCGATGCCTCCCTTGGAAGAGGCCCACATGTGAATAAACCAGAGGCCTCTTTACTGGGAAGCGTTTTCTCCTTGGCTGAGCACCGGGGACCTGCTTGAGGTCCCAGCCGGTAGGCGGGGAGGTGCAGGCCTGGGGGTGCAGTGGGAGGGGACATGTGGAGCCAAGACCAGAACCAGGGGACACTGATCGGCCTCATTTCTTCTGGGATCCTCAGTAGCTGAGCTTCTAGGACATTTCTCTCCTGAAGGATCAGAGCCGAATCTCCCAAACTTTCATGGGTCCACGATCCCCTGGGATCTTGTTAAAATGCAGATGCAGATTCGGGGTGGGGTCCGAGAGACTGATGTCCAACTGCTCCCAGGTGAAAACTGTGTGCTCGTCTGAGGACTGACCGGCAATCAGCACCACCCTCAGCCCTAAACGCCCCATCCACCACCCGCCCCCCTCTCCCGCCCTGTTTGGGGCCCACACAGCGGGGATGGACTGCCAAGGATATGAATGAACGAGGATCTTCACGGCCGCTCTCCGGATGGGGTGGAAGGGGCTGAGGACATACAAGGCGTTGGTGGCACTGAACCGGAAGATGGTCTTGCCTTTGTTCAGGACGATGAAGGTCTGTGGACGGAGAGCTGCTTTAGGTCGGGTGGCAGCCCTTAGGCCCTTATGGAGGACAGAGGCTTTTGGGGGGCAGCTGTTGGCTCAGAGCCCTAGAACTCTGGAGAAAGGGTAGGGTGAGAGGAAGAGGAGAGGGCCTGAGGGAGAGGTGGCGGGTAGGGGCAGTCGGCACATTTGACAGGTGAGTGGACCCTTGCTGGGTCACCCACGGCTGGGGTGGGATGAGATCAAGTTTAAGGGATTGTCAGGTTGGGTGGATTTAGTTTCGTTTGAAAATTACAGTCCCAGCCAGAAGAGGCCTTTCACGATCCTAGCCGAGCTGTTATCATAGCGGAGGCCAGGACCCCGCTGATGCCCCCTCCTTCCCCTCTCCCTTCTGACCCCTCTGTGCTTCCCCATGAGGCCCACTGAGGAGCGAGGGTCTGATAAGGGAGCTGGGTCAGCAGGGAGGACTAACGGGTGAGAGTAGGGATGAGGAAAATGCAGAGCCCAGCCCAGGAGAGTGAAGCTTTCCCGGGGACCGTGTCTCCTGGAGTCCAGACAGATGGCAGCCCCACCTGACCCCAGAGGACACAACCTAGTGTCTTCCTCGGGGGATCATGTGCAGCCCAGGGTAAACCCGCTCCCTGTGCTTCCAGAAGATTCTATCTACACAGCTCAACGGGGCATTTGAGCGGACAATGGGTGCTAGAGGCTGAGCCACGAGCACATCGAGTGGGCATTTGAGCCAGATGCCACCCTTGAGGACAGCAGTCCATTCCCCCTGCCCTGGCTCAGCGGGCACAGCTGAGGTGGCATAGCCTGGGGCTGTGCTTCTCCAAGGGCTGAGCTGTTGAGATAAGGTTCTTTTTACTCGGGGCTGGGGAGAAAGCTGACCAGAGAGATGAGGACTGAAAGTTCTGCTGTGGTGCCTGAATCACCCGGTGGGGCTGCAGGCAGTGTGACCGGGGGTCAGCAAGGGGAGACGGGAGGTTAGAGACCAGAATCCTACCTGGGGCCACCACTCAAGTGTCCCCGATCACAGGGACAGGAGAGTGTCCCTGACTCCTCCCAGGCTCAACTGCCACCAGCTCCCCAAAGCCCAGCCCAGCCCTGGCCTACTCTCAGCCGGGTCCCCGTGCCATGACTCCTCCTGTCCCAGCTAACTTCAACCCCATCGCCACTTCGATGCTCCACTCAAACCTTGACTCGTCCCCAGCTGCGGCCTTAACCCGACCCTAATTCTCACTTCCAGCTCTGACCAACCAGGACCTAGGCCCACCCAACCTGACTAATCCCAATGTCTAGTCTAACTCTGACCCCAACCGTGGCCCCAGGCCCCCACCTTAACCCAGCCTGAGTCACTCGAACTCTGGGGGGAATCGAGACCAGGTTCAAGGTCTCTTCTCCCGCCTGTGCATATAGCCTGGGTGGGCTTTCCTTCCACCTACCCACTCACATGTGCGTGTACACACGGAGACAATTGGCACCTCTCCCACCCTCAGACTCCTGGTCTCCTGAATGCAGTCTCATTGCACAGTGACACACAACTCAGACGCCCGGTGACACTGACACGCAACACTCATACCCGCCAGGTGCTCACATTCACTTCCTCAGCGCTTCCTCAGCCCTGGACCAACTGCAGTGACGTGGGTAGGAACCATCCTCCTCGGCACCCAGCCTTCTGGGGAAAGGCCTCCCCCAAATTCAAACCCGCCTTCTTCCGGCAGTGAGGCCCGAAGTGTGGGCAGCTGGGGTGGGTACCAGGCCTCTGCAGGAGCCCTGCATGCCCGTGGTCTGGCTGGGTGCAGGGCTGAGCACACGGTCTTGAGAGGTGAGGCCGGGCAGGGGACCCAGATGGGGGAACTGACCTCCTGGGCAGAAATCCACACCTGAGGAAGCCTGGGTTACCCTGCCCTAGTGGACAAAAGCCCCTTCCTCTCCCTACACTCAGGAGGGACAATGGCAGGACCACCCCTCCCTACCCCTCTCAGATTTCCCACTGGCCATCAAGGTCCCATCACCAGCCCACAAGGCCCAGGATGCTGCTGCCGTGGCCCCCAGCCTGAGCTGTCATTACACAGCCAGTGCCTAGCAAATTCCGTGGGGTGGGGGATGGGGGCTACATGCTGTCTCTGGTTAGGAGAGGGATCACATGCTGTGCTCTGGGGCCCAAATTGGACTCAGGGCCCGACTCCAATTCACACATACCACGGGACCGGGAGGAGTCCTCCAGGGGTGAGAATAATCTAACCACAGATGATTCCCAAAGTAGATACTCCACAGGGAGGCAAGATTTCAAGTGTGGCTGCCTGCTCTTTCTTTCATAGCACCAAACCATCTCAGGCTGCATAATTCTGGCCTTTTATTCTGGAACTCTAACATTAAGGTGATGGGAATATAGATCACTAATGACTCACTCTCCCAAGGCCCAGGGAAGCCAACCCCAAACAGAGCCCCCGTATGCAGGTGAGGCCCTCTCGCTGTCTGCTGTGCTGACAGGGATGCTGCAGGGAGGTGGGGGTGGGGGGTGGGCAGCAGTCACCTTTTGGGTGCTATAGAAGGGGTCCAGGTCCTCCAGGGGCTCCCCAATGAGCTCTTGGGGTGGGTTGCCATAGAGATCCGGCAGCTTTTTGGAGGCCTGCAGGTCCAGCTGGGGCTGGGGAACCTCCTCCTCGGGCAGCCCGTCTCGGCTCTCCTGCAAGGCGGCCGAACCTCGGGCCTGCTTCTCTGCCATGCGCTTCTCAATGGCCGCCAGAGACTCCCGGGTGAACCTGCGGAAGCTGCTGGTGACCCGAGGTAACAGGAAGTCTGCCATCTTCTCATCCTGCTTCTGGGGCACAGGTTGTCCTCACGCTACCTGCAGGGAAGCTGAAAGACACAGACATGGGGCTGATGCTGTGCCCACGGCCAGGGGTCAGGGTGGCCAGACCTGGGGGGAGTGGCTGGGCTGGTGGAGGCAAGGACCAGCACCTTGGCAAAGATGCTCCCCACCTCTCCACAGGCACACTTGGCGGATGCTGGCCTGGGCAAACCCAGAGCCCTCCAGGCTCCAGGGAATGCATGGGGACCTGCAGGAGGGTCGTTCCTCCCTTTCCCATCCCAACGAGCACGTTTGAATGCAAGTAGGCACGAGTGACTGGGTCATCGGGGACCCTTCATTCTACCCCACTTGATATAAAAGGGCACACTCACACCTGTTGGTTCCTTAACCAAGCCCACTCTGAGACACTTCTCACAACTGATCCCGACACACCCTGGGCTGAAGGGGACACTCCATGGGGCAGGGAGGGGGCCTGTCACCTTTTTATTTCAGATCTCTGGCCAGGCTGGTCCTGAACAAATGAAGGATGGAATGAATGACGAATACGTAGATGAGGGGCAAGGGCGTTAGAAGATACCCACTGCTGCCCTTCCTCTCAGCTTGTCTCTTCTACAGGAAACCCTGGGACCCTAGGAGGGTGATCAGAGCCCTCCTGGGCCAACGTCCCAACCCTGGGCTTCTTTTTCAGGCAGATCCTCGGCCTGAGTGGTGGGACCAGAGGGTGGAGGACAGTCTGTCTGGTCTTCCCATAGCACCACGCACCTGCGTGGGGGAGGGTGCCCAGACTTCACCTGGGGCATGGAGGTTCCAACATCTGGCCACTGAGGGGGTATCTGGATCTGCTCACCGAGGCCCAGGCAAGTCCTGCAGGTTTTTGGCAACAGCTGGGTAACAACCTGGCAGCTGCCATCCAGATGTTGGCACCGCAGAGCTGTGTACACAGCTGCCACAGAGCCCCCTGAGAGGATCTCAAAGAAATCCCCAGAGTGAGGCATCCTTCCAGAGATGGAAAACGCTGATGGAGCATCCCAGACTCCTCACTCCCCTCCTCCTGAGTCTGAACAAACCAGGGCCCATCTCGAGTAATAGCAGAACCAGAACATGGTGACCGCACTTCCGCTAGGACGTCCAGCCAGCAGCTGCATGTGACGCCAAACAGGGAGAATGTGGCCCCCGGTGGCCTCAGATGATCCAGGACCTGGTGTGAACAGGCTCTGACTCTGACACGGAGGCCGGAGAATGTGTACCCGACTGCCCCACCAAAACAGGATGTGGTCGGCGTAGCTCCTGACTGGGACGCCACTGCCACTAGGAGGGGGAGGCCGTGTCACTAATTACCACATCAAACCCGGGCAGGGCCGGTCACCTGTTGGAGATCTCTGCCAAGACAGAATCCCTTTCTGTCAAAGACAAGCTCTGCCTTGATCTGACTCCTGGGACACATGTCACCAATGACCCCAATGAGTGGCTGCCACCCCGACCCCTGCACACACCCCGCCAAGGGCCCAGGCTCCAATCACCGTGAAGTAGGCACCTGGCCAGGTAACAGGTAAACAGTGAGCAAACACAACACAGCCGGGTCTCAAAAGGCCGCCTCTGGTCCGCAGGGAGATGCAGCACGGAATGTGTGAAGGGAAGCCAGAGGAGAGAGGTCCCGGGACAGACACTGTCAGAACCACCCCATCCTTCAGCCTCTTGTTCTTCTGGTTCACTCCAGTAAAGTTAAAGGAACATCTTTGTTGAAAACAGCAGGTGAAGGAGTAGATCCCTATTTAATAAAAGCCTGTCCCTGTCTAACTCCATCTTTGCGTGAATAAAGAGAGGCGTCCGTAATACTCGCCACCAAACATGAATGGTGACGTTTTTTCCTCGGCTGGTGGAAGTTTAGGTAATTTTAAACTTTCTTCTTCGTGCTTTTCTTCAGTTTTGAATTATTTATGATGATCTTATATTATTTTTCAAAAACAATAAAGTCATTATTCTTTTTATTAAAAAATAAGGCAGCCTGGATGACAGCAGCCCCTTCCTTGCAGGGCAATCCTCTCCACTGTGAGCCATCACTAGTCCTGTAAATCAAGAAGTCTCCTCGTTTACTTGGAATTATTTCCTAAAAATAGTGTTCTCTGTCTCACTGTATCCATCTGTGTCCACATGCCTGCGAGCGTTCTGGAGACACGTGGACACCCATGGACCTAGGGCCCCTGGTACATAGCGGCGTGTGTGTGTGTGTGTGGTGGTGGTGTGTGTATGTGTGTGGTGTGTGTGCATGCATGTGTGTGTGTGCGTGTGCACGCAAGCTTGCACCTGCATATACATCTGTTCTGGTAAAGGTGCTTTTAAAATTTGTATTGAAGTCAACTGTTCATACAGATTGGTGCCCAAATCCTAAGTGTACACACAGGTGGATGAATTTCCACAGACTGAACTCGCCCAGTCACTAGCGCCCAGGTCAAGAAATGGATAATTTCCAGTCCCTCTGACTAGGGTTCCCCTCTAGTCAGCAACTGGATAACCACTCTCCCGACTGCTAACAGTCAGGAGACTAGCTTTGTTTGCCTCTGCAGCTCAGAGGAACCTAACAGACCTCTTGGAGTGATGGGGAAAAAATCTGGGGGGAACTGCATCTCGTTCTCATTAACCTCTATCTGAACTTTAACATTTCCTTCCATTACGAATGCAGGCAGCAAGATGGAAGTGTTAGCGATACCTGTGACCAATAGAAATGCAGCTATTTCTCTGTTCCATTACAGGGGCTGCAGTATCTCAAATAGCATTAATGCCATGGCTACTTCAAAATTACAACACTTATTAGATATTATTATTTAATATAGTAATAACGAAGCCCCAATGACAGGGCCCCGGGTCCTCGGAAGGGTCTTGCCCCAGCTGGCCTCCAGCAGGGCACCAGAACCCCTGGGACTCGGCAGTTTGTGAAACCAGATTCCAGATGAAGTTCCCTGCTCCCCAGCAGCCAGGCAGCTTCAGGTTCCAAGGTAAACCTGCCAAGAGTGTCCTCTGTCTCTGGGTCCCCACAGGTGGCTCACTGTGAGTGGGTGGGATCTGTTTTCTCCCTTGTTCTCCCACTGCCTGCACCTGGCTCTGGCCCTGCCCTTCCTTCAGCAGCTCAGGGCCCATGCCCTGTTGAGGCTGAGACTGGCTGAGCCCTGGCTGCAAGCTTTCTGGTGATGCCAGGGTAAGGAGAGATCGGGGTAGACCTGAGGACACTCCAGGCTCAGGCCCAGCCATACCCCTCAGGCCTGGGAGGGCAGGCCCCCAGCTTTGCAGGGAAGACCCACTTCTGGCTGGGGAAGTGCAAGGAGCCTCTATCTCACACAGCTCCATCACGTAGGGGAGCCTGGACGAGATTTGACTCAAAGATCACACAAAGATCATACTCTTCTAGATGCCGGCACCCCATGACTCTCACCCTCACGCAGGACAGCCTCTCCACCTGCATCAGCTTCTCCACCAGCAACAGTCTCTCCATCTGTACCAGCATCTCCATCTGTACCAGCTTTTCCACCTGCACCAGCTTCTCCACCTGCAACAGTCTCTCCACCTGTAGCAGCTTCTCCACCTGCACCAACTTCACCTTCACCAGCTTCTCCATCTGTACCAGCCCTACACCTGCTCCCCAGGCTGGGACAGCTTCTTCCTGATGATCCCTCTTCTTGGGCCAGTTTCCCCTGTCCTATTGGTGTCCCCTGAGCTCTAGGGACCCCCTACTCCATCTTGTCTCAAGTTCATCAGCTTCTGTTACTGGGTGCATCTCTCCCTCAGTTCTGCTGGCTCCTGAGAGTCACTGGGAGCAAACTGTGAACCCTCCTTTTCAAACTGGCTCCTCCTGACACCGTTTCCTCTGACACTGGCCACAATTCCCTAGCTCCACCAAAAATCAGGCCTCCATCCCCAAGGCCACGGCCGTGGGATGGGCCTCCTGGCCCCAGCTGGGACCAGTCTGATCCCATTGCCACCGGCCTCCTCCCTCTTTCCCTCCACCCACCATGTGCAGCTCCCACCACTTCCTAGTTCAGACATTGCCAAACACTGTCCATGCCCTGTGCAACGGCAGAGCCACCTCATGCTCCCCTCGCTACACCACCTCCTCCAGGACGCCCTCTCTGATTGCCCACCCACACTGACCTCCCTCCTTTGGGTCAGGAGGCTGAGCCCCACATCCAGCCCTGGATCTCTTCCTGGCCTCGGCTGCTCTCTGACACTTGTTAGCGTGGGTCTGGTCTCCCCAAACATCTTGGAAACCTCATCTTAGGGCAAGGCTGGGTCCCCCCTCCTCTGAGTCGCTGGCCTGTAGGTGTGGGAATTCCCATCAGGGCGGAGATGCTGTGGGGGGAGAATATGGACTGTTCACACCAGAAACTGGACCGCCCCAGACTGTCTCATCTTCTTGTCTCCTCCTGAAAGACGATTTCCTGAATGCACAGGGCACACAGCTGGTGCTCAGTCAATGGTGGTTACAATGCCGTGACACAGGACACGACAGCCCGGCAGCCTGCAGTGCAGCCATGCAGTGCTGGGGTGGAGGAGGGATGCGCAGGACTTCCCTGGTTTTAGCACTAAAATTCCTGCATCCCAGATGCCCTTCAGTCCTGGACAAACCAGGCCAGTTGGCCGTCCCTGGGGTGAGGAGGGACCAGACTCCAGCCTAACCCCTCCTCGCAGCCCCTTCCTGCTCACTCCCCTCCCGGCTCCTGAAGGCAGTTCCTGAGTCACTTCTGGCATTCTGCTCGCCTTGGAATCGGAGCCTCTGGAACGCAACAGGCAAAGAATATTCTTTGCCATGTAAATTTATTCAAAGAGCTCTGTGGAAGTGATTCCCTGGCTTCCTAGAAAATCTCTGCTGGCTTCCTCTGCTCTGGGCGCCTCCTTCCCGCCCTGCAGTCCAGGTGACCTCGGGCTGGAGCACCCACAACCCTGGGCACTAGTTCCACCTGTGCCCTTCCACTGCCCCTCAGTCCTGAGGGCTCAGGGAGAAGGTGTGGGTGGCCCTGAAGCAGGGGCTCACTCCCCACAGGTGTGAGGAGTATCAGGAGCCACTTCATGTCTCCCTTGAGAACCCGCTGAAACTAATCAACACCTCAACCCATAGACTCATTTTGATGACTCAGTGAACATTTAATCAGCACCCACTGTGTGCATGGCCCTACAAATGACTTCTTAGAATACTTTCCTTCCCTAAGTGATGGGTCCCAAATCAACAGGTGTGATGACAAGAAAGGGGGAAGAGTCATCAGCAAGGAGAGTATGGTAGCTTTTAAGGAAATTTCTACTCGGTCTTGTTGAGGTTGGCAATGAGGAAATGCCCTGGGCCAGAGAACCCAGCCCTGTGACCGGGTCTGCTCACCCCTCTTATCTCTGGAAGACTTCCTAGTCCTATGCGGGATAGGGGCATGGTTAGGGCTATGGCTTGGAAGCAAGACTGCCTGTGTGAACCTGGGTCCTGGCCACTTGTATGTTCTTGGGCAAGTTAACTGATGGTTCTCTACCTCAGTTTTCTCATAGGTAAAATGGGGTTAATAATAGTACCTATTTCACAGGGCTGTTCTGAGGCATAAGTGTATTAATACTTGCACATGCTCAGCACACAGAAAGTGTTCAATGAGTGTCATTTGCTATAATCATTGTGGCTATTGTTGCCATTCTTTTTCTCCTAAGAAATCCAGCTCAGAAGACCCTTCTCTGAAAAACCTTGTCGCTGCCCACACCAGTCCTCCCCGCCTGGCTGGCCCTGCCCTTCTCTGCGTTCCTGGCACACTGCGTTCCTATACTGGCTTCATCACAGGGTAGAGTAATTTGCTTCCACATCTGCCTCTCCCTCTGGCTGTGTCCTGAGCTCCCAAAGCACAGTCTGGCCTCAGAGAGGTGCCTATAAGGGCCTGGTGAATGAAGGAATGAACGCATGAATGAATGAGTGCCAGATTAACCTTCCTACTGCCCAGCCACTAACCCACACTGTGACCTTGGGACAAGGTCACACCACTCTCCCTCCCCCCTTTCTGGACCTCAGTTTCCTCAACCATGAGCTGGGGTGGGTCATCCCAGCAGCATCACTTGCTCGTTATGTGCCTGGGACTGCGCTTATTCCATCCTTATAACAATCCTAGGAAGAGGGGACGTTATTATCCCCATGGTACACATGGGAAATCTGATGCTTCAGTCTGTCTGAAGCCAGGCCTTAAGCCTAACCACTGCACGACATTGCCTCCCACCTCTGAGGACATGGAGAGCAGGGAGGAAGGGTCAGGGCTATCTGTGGCCTGCCTACCTGGGCTGAGTATGTCTGTGATCCTCGCTCCAAAGCTAAGAGCCGGCCCATCAGCCTCCTCTGAGGCTGGCCCTCCCTCTTCGCAGCCTGTGTGGCCAGATGGTCCCAGGGAGACCTAGCCAGTTTCTGCCCTTGTCTCTCCAGCTCTCCACACCAGATAGAGCTGCCCAGTCCCATAGGAAAGCCACTCTGCACCTGTGGCTAGCGAGCACCTGGCAGGCGGCTAGTGCCCATCCAGATGTGCTGTTACATCCACACTGGTTTAGAAGGCTTAGCATGATCAAGAATGTCACCTATTTCACTATTAACTTTTAAATATCGATTAAAATGTAAACTGCTCATATTTTGGATATATGTACTGGGTGAAATAAAACATATTAAAATTAATTTCACCTGTTTCTTTTTACTTTTTAAAATGCAGCTAGTAGAAAATTTTAAATTGCATATGTGACTTGCATTTGTAACTCAAATTATATCTCTATTGGATGGCACTGTCGTAGAGTTCCAGCCACGGGGCCCTAAACCCTTACAGAACTCCACCTGCTTTGGGGCTGGGCCTCAGGCTAGCCTGGGGGTGGGGGAGGGGAGGGAGCAGAAAACGGAGGGGAGGAGGGCTGGAAGGTGGGGATGGGTGGAAGGAGGGTTGGAGGGCGGGGATCCCACAGGTTGGGATGGTAGGGGGTGAGGGGAAGGGGAGGAGTCGACAGTGTGTTTCAGGCCATCCCTCCTGCCCAGGCAATTATATGCACAGTCCTGGCTCTCCCGGGGTAACCACTTGGACAAAGGCTCAGCGGGGGTGCCAGCTGGTGCCCGTGGCCTGTGCATTCAGGTCCCTGCTCCCAGATCAAAGGCACACTGGCACATCCCTGTGCGGGCAGGGCCTCAGCTAACCGGCTCCCTGCAGCCTCCTCTCCTTTGAGGCTGCACAGGCATTAACCCTGTCCAGTCTGGACCCCAGTCCTCGGGAAGGGGGCGAGGCATCGTGAAGGGGCTTTCCTTCTCTAGCTGCCATCCCAGCCCCCAGCAGTCTCGGGAAGTCCTGCAGAATCATCCCCATCCCTCCCAGAGGTGAACACACCCACCCCAGAAGCCGGGGATGCCCTCATTTACATGCATTTGCATCTCATTTATTCCAACAGTCAGGCTGAAGCCGAGGCTAATTCAGCTGACAGTAAAACCTCACCCTCTTGCTCTGCTGAAGTGATTCTCCAGGCAGGGATGAAAAGGGGGTCCCTGAGACCAGGCCCCCTTCTGGACTGGGAGCTGATGGAAGAGCTGTATGGAGGGAGGGGCACTTTTGACCTGAGCCCTGAACTCAGCCCAAGCCTCCTTCCTGCCTTTTCATCCCCCTTCCCCATTTAAGGATGGGGACCTGGGGGCTGGGAAGTGCCAGTTCATCCCATTATCTCATCTGAGTGTTCAGTGGTGTTTTGGTGCCAGGCCAGGGGAAACACAAACTCCCCAGGTCATGTAGGGCCCCTTCCACCGGGCACACAGCACCCACTTCCCCCAAGCCCGAGTCTTCCTCCGAACACCCTGTACCACTCCATGACTAAGGGAGCTATAATGTGCTGAGCAGCTCTGAGCTGTCAGAGCTGCTGGGGCCCTGGGTCTCCTGGGTGGAGACCTGGATGATCTACTATTCCGAGACCACAGAGCCCAGAAGTTGAAGAGCTGGCTCAGTCAGCCTGGGGCACTTCTGCCCCAGACCCTGTAGAGCTACACCCACACAATACATACAATCGGGCCAGAAAGGTGATCACTTGTGGCCCAGGAAACACCCTCCTGGAACAGAGGTGCCTCTGAGACAGCAGTCAGCATCCCGTCTCTCTCCAGCCCAGTTCCTTCCAACTCACTTTCTCCATCTGGGCTGAAAAAAGGTTCCGCAGTGGAACTGCACAGACGCCACGGCAATCTAGGCATTTTGGGGCCACCTACTGCATGCACTGAAGGAGACAGAAATGCGCCCAGAGAAACCTAGGAACCCTATGCTACAGGGTCATTTACCTCCAGAGGGATAAGCCAATCCACTAATCCACAAAGTCCACACGGCAGAAGTGTCATGACACCATATAGCCAAATGTGCAACCCTTGTGCCTTGATACTCTTTTAAATTGAGGTATAATACATATACAAGAAAATGCAGATTTTAGGTGTACAGCTGGATGAGTTTTAATAAATGTATACGCCTGTGTAACTACTACGCCAATTAAGACGGTTCCCCACTGTCCCTTTCCAGTCAACTTTTCTGACTTCTATCACCATAGATTAGTTTTGCCTGTTCTGGAACTTCTTATACATGGAATCACACCGTATGGGCTCTTGTGTGTCAGCTGTCCTTACTTAACATAATGCTTTTGAGAATTTTACTTTTTATTTGTCGGTGAGTACCATTTAAGTTACTTGTGCAATACACTGGGAAGACAAGTGAACCATCTGGGGACAAGTCCTTGATTCAATCATAAAACTCGAGGGCTGGAAGGGACCAGAAGTGCAGCAGTCTCCGGGGACAGGCGGCCCCAGGGGATCCTTAGGGAGTTTTTTTCTCTCCTTCTCTCAGACATTTCCTGAAATGGAAGCTCAGCAATTACACACCTAATAAGCACCCAGGCCCAGCAAGTGAGTGGGGGCTTTCCCTACGTTTCCAGTTTTGTTATCAACTAGCTGTCGCTTTATTTCACTGGCAGTCTGTGCTGCTTGTGACCCAGCAAGGTGGCAGGGTCGGCGCCGCAAATGGCCGGTTGAGCTCCTGTGTCTTCTGCTCAAGTCTGGCCGTGGTGGGCAGGCCTCTGTCGCTCAGCCTCCCTGCACCCACACACCAGTAGGGTGTCCCTTGGGTGGGGCCCTGGGCCCAGCAGGGAATGGACCCAGGGCTGGTATTCTTCCGAGGAAAAGCCCCAGAGGCAGGCAGCAGAGGGAGGGCACCTGGGCTCTGAGGGGCTCTTTGGACCACTTCTGGGCTATCGGTCCAGGTCGATGAGGCTGGGACTTTGATGGCCAGGCAGGAGGTATTGATTGGGCTGGGCTGGTCCCTCCCATGGTCTGATCTCCCCCTGCCCCTCATCTTAGATCCTCCCGGGGCACCTCCCAGGCCAGCCTGGATGGAGGGATGCTAAGGTAGCCTGAGAACTGAGTTGGTACTTCAAGCCAGATTACCCTTCCTGCTCTGCTGTCTCTCTGAGAACTGCCTCTTGAGCCAGGTCCTTCCTTCACACAGGCCTTCAAGGAATCAATACCCGCCAGAAAGGTGTTTACCACCCTCCTGATGCCACGAAGAGCCTTTCTACTCTTCAAGATCCATTCCCAGAAAGCACTGGGAATACCTGGGCAAGGCCTGGGTGGGGCAGGGAGTCACTGGCTCTGGGCTTAGTGCCACTTGCATGCCTGTGTGACCTTGAGCCTATGGGGTGACAAGTACCAGCCCTTGGCCTCTCAGGGCTGTAAGGAGGGGAGTGAAAGCCCTTGCAGATGACAACAGCGGGATCTCCAAGGGGGTGAGGCATCTTCTCGGGCCCACACAGACTCCGTGAGAGCAGCTTTGTCTTTCAACTCAGCTAATACCTCTGTGGGGACGTGACTTTCCACTGTCTCCCTGGGAGATTTAATCAGAAGAAAAACTGAAGGGGAGAGAAAGAGAAAGAACTCCAGCCTTGGAACATAAACATTCTTCCGAAAACAGGCCTGAAAACTTGATCTGATCCCTTTCACCTCTCCAAATGCTGTGCATCTTCCATGGCTGGGCTCCAATCCCACCTCCTCCAGGCAGCCTTCCCTGGCTGCTCTGGGCCACACTGACCTCCCACTGGGAAGGCTAAGCTTCCAATGCCAACCTCACATTTACTCCTGGGCAGACCTCTTTCTGGCCAGTGGGGTAAACCTGGGAAGCTCTGAGAGTCCTCTTCTGCCAGTAAACAGAGTGAGGAATGAACAAAAGATTGACAAACTGTCCCATCAGACTCTGGTTTCAACAATCACAATGAAGTTTTCTGTTGGGCTTGGGGCACACTGGATACCCCTCCAGGAAACAGAGCTGGAGATGGGTGGACTATGGGCATCCAAGCTCCCCAGCCCACGGCTGTGGTAACTCTGCAGGGATGGGATGAAGCAGGCCTGGCAAGGGAGGTGATACGAGTTTCAGAGTCCGTGAATCAGATGTCTCCAATGCTCTGCCAGATGCAGTGGCTGCCCCAGAAAAGCCCGGTCCTGGATTTCCTCCACTATCTGAGGGCTCCAGGTCCCAGGAATTCACTTGGGGTCTCTATAAATAGCACCCATCCCATATTGATCATCTTAAAAATACACAGGATGTTCCAGGACCACAGAGAGAAGGGTCTAAATATAGTGTCACCCTCAGGAACCGCTGGCAGTCCGAGGCGAGTGGTGTAAGCCGCGCATAAGCAAAGGGGCAGTCTGAAGGGGCTAACGACTGGGGGGGGGGGGGAGGTGGAATGGAGGCAAGGGACCTCTCCATCTCCACCCCAGTCCCTTTGCTCCAGCACAGCAGCCAACCCTGTTCAGGAGCTTGGCCCTGCCTCAGGGCCTTTGTACTGGCATTCCCCTCTTTACAAGACATTCTTGCCCCAGATCTCCTCAGGATTGCTTCTTTCTTGCTATTCAGGTCTCAGTTTAGTCTCCTCCTTCAAGATGCCTTCCATGACCAGCCAGTCTAGCGTCACTCCCATCTCTCCATCACATCATCCTGTTTTATTTCCTTCATAGCACCGGTCACAATCTAAAATTATCTTCTGTATTTAATTGTTTCATGGTACCCAGACTGTCTTTCCCAACAGTATGTAAACTTCATGAGAGCAGTTATTGTATCTGAATTGTACAGCTTCTAGAATGTTCCATGACAGAGATTAGGTGCTGGATGCCCTGTCTAGGCTCTCTCCGACCACCTGAGGCTGAACTCAGCCTCAGACCTCTGCTGCAGGTTAGTCTGGGCTGGCAGAGGGCAGTGGGCATCAAATCCTGGGCTCACTTCGAAGCCTCACCACCCCTGTGACCCCTCCCTGCATCGTCCAGCCTCTCTCCACAGGCTGCCCCTGGCTTCACCTTCTCTTCTCTGTCTCCTTTGTGGATTTAGCCACAGGACTTTTAGCCCAGGCCCTCTACTCCTGGAAACCTGCTCTAGACGACCTCATCTTATCCTCAGACACTGGCTTTCTGGAACACTTTTCTCTCCTCAGAGCAAATCTCCCTCTCCTTCCTACTCCCTGCCCCCAGCAGGAGTCACAGCTCCTGCCATCAAAATCACCCTCTCAGAGCTTCATAGGAAGAGTCATTTCACCCCAGGCCTTCCCGACCGGCCCACTGGACAAACCAGAGCAACTGAGACCCCACGGGCACACTTTCAACTCACAGATCTCTGGCCCTCCCTGTGAAGGAAAGCATCTTCCCCACAATCTCACGCTCATGGACGCACGGCACGGACGCACACGCCTACAGTGTCCACTCCGGGCTCTTCCTACAGCCCTCCCTCGACCCCACCCTCCCCCCAGCTCCCCTCTATCTCTCTCTTCGCTCTTAAACCATCAAACTCTTTGGAAAAGCTGTCTACACATGCTCTCTCCACATCCTCACCTTCTGCTCACTCCTCAACCCACTCCAAACTGGATTCCATTCTCACCAATTCATTCATTCATTCATTCATTCATCAAAATCCATCTCTACCCAGCACCACATTCCGTGGGTGCCAAGAGGAAAATTTCTGTTGTTAAGGTCACCAGCACCCTCACGGTCGCTCAGTCTAATGGACACTCATTTTTAAATTATGCATTCTTTTTCATCTTCCCATGAACTTCTCAAAACGTATCTTCTTAACTCTCCCAGCACAGACAGGAGACTTCCGGGACGCGCGCCCTCTGTGCTTTCTGTGACACCTCCCACTGCTGGCTGTCCTCCTACCTCTCTGACTGCTCCTTCCCAGCCTCCGTTGCAGACTTCTCCAGCCTCAAGTGTTGGAGTGCCTCAGGGCTCCAGACTGAACTCTCTTCCCTCCCACCCTCTTCTCCACATTAGGATCACCTGGGTGCTTTCAAGACTACTGATGCCTGGGCCTCACCTCAGAGTCAAATGAATTAGAATGTCTGGGGGTGGAGTCTGGGCATAGGTTGGTTTTGTTTAAAAAGCTTTCCCTGGGCGCCTGCAGCCTGTGCTCTGCAACAAGACAAGCCACCGCAATGAGAAGCCCAAGCACCGCAACAAAGAGTGGCCCCTGCTCTCCGCAACTAGAGAAAGCCCGCGCGCAGCAACAAGGACCCAGCACAGCCAAAAATAAATAAATTTAATTAATTAATTTAAAAAAAAAACTTTCCAAGTGATGCTAATATCGCCAGGGTTGAGAACCACTGGTCTGCATTCTCACTGGAAAATCTAATTCACTGCCATGGCTCCAACAACCAGCCTCTGCGGATGATTCCAAGTTCCTACCTCCAGCCCAGATCTCCCTCCTGGACCCTGGACCCTTCCCTCCAACTGACTGCTAGATATCAGCATCTCCCTGGAAGCACTACACGTTCAGATCAGGACCCTGAAACATCCATCACCTTCTCTGTTCTGCATCAACCTTGCCAACCCAAACTCCACTTGCCCATCCACCCCACTCCCCACCGTGTGATACAGCAGCAGTGAATCTCACTTAGTGAGCAACCGATGTTGGGGATGGGAGAGCGCCATATCCCTTAACAGGGAAGGAAGTTGGAATATCACAGGTTGTATCACCTGTGATCACCTGCCTGTCCCTCTCCTTCAACTGAAAAACTTTGTACGGCATCCATGGTCTGCCCTGGAGAGGCAGCACAGTGCAAAGCAGATATACTGACACCTGGGCTCAAACTGAAGTCCCGCTACTTAGTAGATGTGTGACAGTGAGCAAGTTACTTAACCTTTCTGGGCTTTCAGTTTCACCACCTGCAAATTGGTCATTATTATGGTGTCTGCCTCCAGGGTTGATTCAAGGATTCAGCGAGATGAGTCTTATAAAGTGCTTAGTGCCGTGCCTGGCTGGCAGAAAGCACTCAGTGAATGTTAGCTATTTTTAGTACCATTACTGAGGATAAATTCCCAATTCCTGAGAGGAGCTCCAAGGGTCCCCGTGACTGTGACCTTGGCTTTAGCTTTTGCTCTTCTCTTCCTCACACCATGGGACCCAACGGGTCACTGAACGATTGTACTGTTTCACATCTCTGTGCTTTTGTACGTTGATAGTCTTGATGGCTAGACTGCACCTTCTCTATCTAGAAAACTCCTATTCATCCTTCAAAATCCAGCTGGAAAGTTATTTTTGTTAGATAGATACCCTTGACTCTCCTGGTCAAAGGCAATCACTCCTCTTTTGAGTGGTTTGTGGGCACACACTTCTATCGTTGTACACTTTTCCAGTAAGTTTCCCAAGGGTCAGCAGGAACCAGCCTCCTATGAACAGAACAGAGACTGCCATTTACCACTGTCCCAGGCTGCCCCCAGGACTCCCTTCTCCTTGGAATCCCTGAGCACCAGCCTCTTGTTCTCCCCAACTCCCAGTTGTCTCTGGTACTTCCTACCACTCCTCCGAACTCCATCTTCATGTTGAGCGAGTCAATCCTGGAAATTTTCCAGAGGGGCTTCAATCACCACCGCGTCGGGACCAAGCACCCCAAAGGCATAGCAGCTTCCCATGCCACACTGGGCTGAACGCTAGTTCTTGGCACCTCAGGACCACATCCCTTTCTGCTCAGATTCTCTGTGATCAGTCCTAGGTCAATTTGGCTCTCAGAAAGTAGATCTCAAGGCATCTTCACCCTGAGTGGGGCCCCCAATCCACTGACTCTCTAGGTGACCTTGGTTTAGTCCTTGACCCACTCTCAGCCTCAGTTTCCCCCCTGCCCCCGCACGATGTGGTGGTGATGATAGGGTTACTGAGGCTCATTTCAGCATGGGGCTGAACACTCTAGTGTAAAATCTGTGTTCCGCACTCTGGCTGTTCCCTGACCTTCCCCTCCCCTCGCTCCTGTGACTGCAGCAGGGCTTGAGCTATCAGCCCGTGCCAGCCTCATTCCACCTTCCAGCTCCATTACCACCCACTCACATGCACCTGCCCAATTCTAACTGTGAGAGGCTGAGGTCAGCAGCAGGGGCCTGGCCTCCTGATGACCTGGGCCTCTGCCGCTCAGGGCCCCTCTGGATCCTGAAGGGAATCGGGGAGAGAGCAGATGTGCTGTGGCAGGCACGGTGGGGTCATGTGGAGTGCCTGTCTCTACCGGGCAGTCTAGCCTCCCAGTGGAGGCGCCTGCGTTCTCAGCAGGATGGGAGGAGAGAGGTGGGGAAATGGAATGGCAGCCCAGAACCCCAAGAGGAAACTGATCCCGTCACCCACACTGGTCTCAGAGCACTAAGGAGAGAAGATCGACTCCTGCCACAACCTCGGCCACGGCCTCCTGATTCGGGGCTGTGCACTGGCCTCCAACAGGTGTTTGCAAGGCGGGCCTAAGGCCAGGGCCTTGTGCCCAGCACCCCACCACCACCAGCACTCTCCACACCTCCATCCCCCACAAGGCTAGGCACCTCTACTTCCTTCCAGGGCACCAACAAAGACGATCAAAAAACAAGTAGAAAACGGCCTGGCCTCCGGCCTCCCGGGTCAGAGCTAGGAGGGCAAAGAACTCTCCCCATCCCAGAGCACAGATATCTCCCCCGTTGAGGGCACACGGAGATCTCTCCACTTCAGGGCTCACAGAGACCAGATGTGTCCCCATTAGGGCGTCAAGAGGGCACAGAGATCTCTTTACGGTCGGAACGCGCAGAGATAGGGCACACAACATAGATCTCTCCCCCGTCAGGGTGCACATAGATCTGTCCCCGGTCAGGACCGGCAGAGATCTCACCCCAGAGAGGACACCCCCAGCGGACTGCTCCGCGGGGCCCAGAGAAAGGGGGGGCATAGCCCCTTCCTCCATTCCCAGCCCTTCTCGGTCAGTTCCCCCACTCTCTACGCGCCTAGTCGCTGTTCTGACCTTGGGGTCTCTGGCCTCCGGAAGCCGGGTGCCAATCCCAGACCCTCCCCGAGCTTGCGCCAGGATCGGCCGGGAAGCCGGAGCCGCAGCTCCCCCTCCCCCGGCCCTCGACAGCGCATTGGGAAACCCGGAAGGAAAGGGAAGGGGAGGGGGCGTGCGCCGATTAGCAGACGCCCCCCGCTCCCGGGGATCCCCTCCAGCCAGGCTGCTCTGCGCCCCTTCTTCTCCCCTTCCCACCCTCGGGGGCAGAGATGGGGGAGGGAGCCTGCCTGCGGACTCGGGGCAGGGGAGGGGGCGCGCAGCGGTTGGAAGCTCTAACCCTCGGGGAGGAAAGTTGGGCGGCGGCAGGCAGAGGGGGTTCCGGCCGGGCCGGGGCCGCCGAGCGCGTGTGTGCTCGCTCACCTGCTGGTCCCCCGGCCGGGGCCCCGGAATGGGCGGCTGAGGCTCGGCGCGGACTCGGCTTGGCGCGGGGCTCAGGGCACTGGGCGCAGGCTCAGCGGCCCCGGGGGCGCGATCCCCGCATCCCACGGGCGCCGCCGCCGTCGTCTCGGCTCCGCGGCTGGACTCGGGCGCCTGGGCTCCGCAGGCGGCGCGGGCTCGTGCTGGGGGCGGGGTCGGGGGCGGGCCCCGCCTGGGATCGGCCTGGGGCTTGGGGCCCCGGGCTGGCTCCGCCCCCGAGCAACGCGCCCGGGGCTCCGCACGTGGCGCTCCGCCCATTCTGAGGGTGAAGCCCTGGGCACCCGCTGGGGCGCACACCCCCGCGCTGACCCGGGGCCGCCCCGCCACAGAAAGCGGCCCACGCGGACACGGACAGACGCGCGCAGACCCGGCACACGCAGGGGTACACACACAGCGACCTGGCGACGCTTCGCTACAGTTAGCCGCCGACGGCCGACGAGGACAGGCACACACCCCGGCACACGCGGAGTACGCACGCACACATCCTCACTGACTTGGTAACCTTACCCAAGCCACCCACCCCTGTGGACACAGACATACACTGACACTCGGAGACACCTGCTGTCACTGACACACACAGACTCCCACACGGGCACAAGCAGACACATCATTGACACACACCGACACTGAGGCAGGCATACTCTGACAAACTCAGGGACACCTGCATGACTCAGAGACACACATCCACTGACACACTGACACAGAGACACACACATAGAACCACAGTCAACTAGAGACACACACAGAGCACACAAGTCTGCACAATGGTAGACACTTATACTGATATATAGGCACTGACAGAAACACACACCCAGACCAGAAACAACCAACACCCAGACCAGAAACAACCAACAGACACACCCACACTGAAACACATGCACTCACTTCACCCTGTTGAGCTACAGAAAACCTACACCTTGACACACACGGAGGCACTTACATGCTGACAATGAGATAGACTGTCTCTCATACATGGATGCAGAGACCCGTACACTGACAAGCACAGTCGCTCACACATGCAGACTGACCCACAGGGAGATATACCCAGGAACACACATCCTTGTTTAAAAGAAACAGGCCACCAGGTTTTGCCCACAGGCCAGTAACATCATTGGAAGGGACCGGCTGTTGCCCAGAGTCAACACAGGAGTACACACGTAAACACACATACACACACACACAGCGTTTGTCTTCTTCCCCAGTAGCCTTCTAATCTCTCCTGACACACTTTCAAGGCTCCTAAATCGTTCTCAGAGGGCACCCAGGTGCTGTGTTTGGGAGTTCAAAGGCTATGACCTTCCTCTCCAGTTTTGGGATCTTGGAGAGGTCACCAGGGGGCCATCCTCCTTTTGGGACTTGGGAGAGGGGCTCCTGGGGCCACTGGGTGCCTTATGTATATGCTGAGGAGCTACCGGTTCCTGCAGGAGGGGGCGGGTCAGCCAGCCCAGAGTGCGGGAATCAGTAAGAAAGCCAGTCTACAGAAAAGATCCGGACACAGGACCCTTTCTGGCCCTCGGTCTGGTAGGGTGGCTGGCGACGGACAGATAAACCACGTTCTGGCCACCTGCTTCTAGCCCCATGGTGGGCCTCAGGTTGGCCAGCATCTCCCACTAGCGGCCAGAGAGGGAAGTGCAGACAATGTCAATTTTTCAGCCCAGTGTGGCACCATCTGAACCCACCCCTCCTAGGTGGGCGGAGCGGGCAGCAGACTGAGAGAGAACGGAGACTGCTGGGGGTGGGCTTAGAGAGACCCACTGCTTCATCTACATCTAGCAGAGGTGAGGTTCTCACATTCCTCCTTGGTGCTGGGCACTTGGATGTTGCCCGCCGGAGAGGCACGCACCCCGGATTTAAGCGAGGGGAGAGAAGCTCATGAGAAGGAGGAAATAGAACTCTGATTCGGTTCTAATTTGGAGATTCAGCCAACGTATCTGGTGGCCTGAGAGTGGCGGCAGAGGGCAGGAGAGGTCAACGGGCCAAAGACAGGGCACCTCCTACAAGGAGCGCTTGCCAAGATCTTGGAGACTCCCTTCTCTTCACCAGACCCCATTTAATTAAAGAAGAAACATGCAGTCGGCAGTCAGAAAACAGTCCAAGGTTTTTAAAACTCCTATTGCTTTTATTCCGCCCTTCCCCTTAGCTCAGGTTCAAAGTTGGGTTAAGCACTTTGCTGTTGTGCATCCACACAGGATTCCTCTCTGGTATCACTTCCTTTTATTTCTGCTCCCTGCTACTACTGTCATCTACTCCCTCGCTGTCCTCTCTCTCCCCACACAGGCACCCATTCTTATAGCTAGATCTTTAAATATGTACACATCTTTGTAAAATATGCAGTATTGTTGTTTGTGTCTATGGATTTTCTTATGCGTTTTTACTGCCCCAGGCTTTTCTTTTTTATTTTTTTGCGGTACGCGGGCCTCTCACTGCTGTGGCCTCTCCCGTTGCGGAGCACAGGCTCCAGACGTGCAGGCCCAGCGGCCACGGCTCACGGGCCCAGCCGCTCCGCGGCACATGGGTTCCTCCCGGACCGGGCCACGAACCCGTGTCCCCTGCATCAGCAGGTGGACTCTCAACCACTGCGCCACCAGGGAAGCCCCAGGCTTTTCTTCTTATGTTTCACTTCTATTGAACCTACATATAGAAATGTGCACAAACCCGAAGGCTCAGCACGAGAGGTGTCGCTAGTTGAACCCATCCCTGTAACCAGCACACAGGTCAAGAAACTAAACAGTACCAGCACCCCAGACATCCCCTTCCTGCCCTCTTCCTGTTACCACCACTTTGTCCCCAGGGTTAATTACTATATTCACATTGAATTCCCTAAGTTAGTTTTGCCCACTTCTTATATTTATTTAAATAGCGTCATACAGTACAGACTCTTGTATCTGATTCTTTTGATTAGCTTTGGGTTTGAGAGCTTCATCCCTGCTGCTGCTTGTAGTCGTATATATAGTTTGTTTGTTCTCATTGAATAGAATTCCACTGTGTGAATATCCCACACTTTATTTATCCACTCTTCGGCTGATGGGCGTTTGGTGGTTCTAGCTGGGGTTACTATGAATAGCACTGCTATGAACATTCTAGGGTGTGAATTTTGGTGACCGTCTGTGTGCATTTCTGCCAGGTGCCTGCCTGGGAGTGGCATTCCTGGGCCATGGGAGGGAGTATGCTTGCTTTTAGGAGACACAGCCAAACAGTTTTCCAAAGTGGTTCTACCAACACACACTCTATCAGCAGTGAATGTTAGAGAATTCTGGTTCATCTGCATCCTCTAGCACTTGGTATTTTTATCTTTTTCATTTTAGCCACTTGAGTGGGTGTGAAGAGGTTTCATATTGTGGCTTTAATTGGCATTTCCCTGATGAGTAATGAAATGGAACACTTTTTCACGGTTTATTGGCCATTCGTGTGTATGTGCTTTCCATTTATATAAATGCGCATTGTTCTAACTTTCATCCTTTTTCTTATGTTTCTCCCTCAACACTTTGCTTTTGAGCTCTATCCATGTTTTGGTGTGGGCAGCTAATTCTTTGCTTCTGATAGCTGCAGAGTGTTCTGCGTTATGCACCCACTGAATTTTATTTATCCATTCCCCTAGAGATGGATGCTAGGTAGGATTGAAGATGGAAGAGTAGTAACTGGCTTGTGTTTCTGTTAGCTTCACTCTGCTAATGCCTGAGGCAGGGGTAGGTGAAGGAGCAAGCTGATTAGGGGTTCAGAACCCATAAGCACTCAGGACTAGGCATCATAGAAGGTGGAGGTGCAAGTTGGGGGCTAAAATCAGGAGGCGTGGTGGAAAGCTCACACCAAAGCCCGTAGACCCAGAGACTCCTCCTCCCTACGCCCTAAGACAGAGGCTGGTCGTCCCCCATCCAGCCGACTAACTCTGGCTCTGGGAGGGGGCATCTGGCAGGAGTGAGGAGCTTTCCTGAGACTAAGGGGATCTAGTGAGATCCCTGGTTCCCTCTGCTAGGTGCCACAACTCTGGCAAAGGATTGGGGAATTCCACATTGAGAAAATGACCAGCCCAAGAGAGAAGACCTCTGATCGTGGGCACCCACCCAATCTCCCCCACTGGAAGCCCTCCTGTCCGGGAGCTCTGCTCGCTCCACATTCATTCCCATCTTATTTCTCCTTGCCTGTCTCTCCTATGAAGGCTGGACAAGCTAAGTATTTGCATGTCCAATTTTCCCTGTACCCGGTGCTGGCCACGTGACTCTACAACGGCCTCGAGCCATAAGCAAAGCTTGGCTGGGGAACGGTGGTTTCTGGGAAAGCATTCCCCCTCCTGATAAAAGAGGACAAGAGCACTGGAATGAGCTGTCTTCCCTCTTCCCCTTCCTCCTGCCTTGAACAAGGGCACAGTGCTTGGAGCTGACGAAGCCATCACACAACCACGGAGGTAAGGCCAGGAGATTTGCAGCTGTTGGCCCCAATGACAGTGAACCGCAGAGCCCACACCTTCATATTTTCTTTGAATCTTCGTGTAAACGAATGAGACTGAATTCTCTGTGATTTGCAGCCAGATTGTGTTGGGTGGGGAGGGATCTGGAAGCTCAGGTGCTCTCAATACTGTTCTCCAGCTCTCTTATTTTTGGTCCCAGCCCCCTCCCCACTTCCAGAGGTACCCAGTGTCTGAGTCCCAGAAACGTCCCAGGGTTTCGAGGCGGAGGGGTCCTTTGCTCTCCTTGGCACCCCTCCCTCCGAGGGCTCTTTGAATTCAGCCTTCCCCTCTCTGCTAAGTCAGTTACCATTCAAACTTCCAAAAAGTTGTTGTCGCATCCGCTGTTACTTCCGCTTCCGGACTTTCTGCCTTGTAGCGTTTATGCCTTTTAAAATTATTTCACTATAATTTTAGTGGAATTTTAAGAGATGTCTTCAATCCACTATATTTTGAAGAAAGTCCTCCATTTTAGTGTCTACCCCAGATAAGTTTAAGTAGTAATAAGATGGTACCCTTGTGGGTGGTCAGCATTCTCCTTGGAAGAGACTTTGCTCACGGTCAAGGGCAAGAACATGACTTGCTTCCAAAGGGTTGGTGACCTGATGCCCCCTTTATACCTAGATGATGGGCAGGCTAACGCTTTTATTGAGGGACTATTGCCAGGTGGGATCTGCTGTGTCCTACATCTACCTTCTGCCCTAGTCAGACACCCACCCCCTTACTCTGCCAGGTCTCCACCAGCCCAAATGATGCTGGCCTTCGAATGGTCCCCTTCCTCCAGACAGTCGACTGCCATCTGCTGGAGAGCTGAGAGAAAATAGACATAAACCTCTGATGCCTAGGAATGCACATTTTGCCCCCAAAATGTGTGAAGCACAACTGTACATGGCAGCCTGCTCCTGCCTCCACCTAGCCCATCTCCTCCTTGTAAAATGCTGTCCCTCACCCATCAGCTCTGGCCAGTGTAGTGAACTAGAGAGCAGGGCTTGGAGGGTCAGAAGTTCAGATCAGATCAATTACTATTGTCCATGTGACCTTGGATTACACATATAACCTTTCCAGACCTTACTTTACTCATATACAAAATGGAATAATCATATACCCACCTGATTGAGTTATTGAGAGAATCAAATGAAATAACATGTGAGAAACAGAATAAATATTTTACAGGCTGAACTCGGCATTCGTACTTACTAAAGCCTATTCACTCTTTGCCTTCAGTTGGGTTCCCTGGAAACACTCTGAGATGGAGATTTGCGTGCAGGAGGTTTCTAGGGAGCGCACCGGGGAAAACATCTGTAAGGATGTGAGGGAGACAGGGTTAGGCAGAGGGAGACATTGATCTCCAATGCAGCTGCAACAAAGGCTTCAGCCAAAGGCCACGGGAAGCTCTGGAGCTGGGTGACCCCCGTGGAGTTGTCCCCAGTTGAGACCAGAGGAGAGGGAGCAAGCTTTTCTACCTGCACTTCAATCAATCATTGGTGGTGGGCCGGCGAGGCAGCTCCCGCAAGGTAAGGGCAGTGCTCAGAAGGGGGTGCAGCTGCGAGCTGTCAGCAGCCACACTCCTGGCAGCTGGAGGGACAATAATACCTCAGCCCTAAAAGGCGCTCTGGGCAGCTTGCCGCAGCATCCCCCTACCCTGTGTCGTATATGTGGGGTGGTGGGTTGGTCTCGGTGGATGCGATATGGCAGGTATCAGAAAAGAGCCAAAGATTGATTCTGTGCACAGAAGAACCTTCCTGGGTTTGGTTTTGTGGAGTAAGAAGCACTAGACTGCTGTGGCCAGGGTGGGGTCTCCATTCAGCTGCCCTTTTCCCCGGTGCAAAGCATATTCCACAGAAGCATCCCAAGTCCACATAGGGCAACCTACGTCCTGTTCCATCGCATTCCACAGAGGACACGTGGTCACCCTGAGTCCCGCCACCTTCATAACGGTGATGCCATTGCCCTGTGTCATAGTTTGCATCAACGCAATGGTGGATTTGAGGAAGAGGTTCAATGTGAGAGATTCAGAGCCTGTGAACCAGAGTCCGGGCACCTGAGTGCAGCCCAGATGTGTTTCTCAGGGGCGAGGGTGTTGGGGAGGCAGCTACAGTGTACCTAACAGTTTATAGTGTTACAAATGTCTTTAGGGAGGAAACACACTGTCCTGTTCTCTTTGGTTCCCACCATTTCTTGTTGTATTATGTTTATTAACATTACCTGCAGGCCCTGCAAGCGTTTGAGTTTTTCTCTCCTGGATGAGGGCCCAGCAGCCCCATGAGGACTCCGGAGCACCCCATGTGGTCACGTGAACGAGGATCAGAAGTAAATGGGTGCTGATGGGAGGGCTAGGAATTCCAGGTTCTGGGTAGGCTGTGTGTTTGTGGGAGCCGGCAGTTCAGGGCAGGAATGGAATTGAGGCTGATGGAGGATGACGCTGGTTACAGGGGAGCTGGGGAGCCATGCTCAGAGCTGGAGACCCCCGCCAGAGGGGCACTGTGCTTGGGCACGGAGTTACCACCACAGTTTTATTTTTCTACCTTTACAAAGCATTCTTACTGATATACATAACATGGATGAATCTCAAATGTGTTATGCTGGGTGACGGAAGCCAGCCTCAAGAGGTTACATATATCGGAAGACTCCATTTATACCACGTTCCAGAGAAGGCAAAATTAAAGGAACAGGAAACAGATCAGTGATTGCCAGGGGTTGGGGGTGGAGGGAGGTGTGGGATTGGAGGGGCAGCCTGAGGGAGGGAACGTTTTAAGATCTGGATTGTGACCGTGGTGGTGGTTACATGACTCTGCACTTGACAAAACTCACAGAACTGTACACTAAAAAGGATGAATTTGCCTGAATGTAAATTAAAATATAAATGGAAAAATTAAAAATAAAAAAGGAGACACCTTTACCTTTTTGAATAGAAGTAGTACTTCCTTCAGCAATGTGTGAGCATGCGGGTGTGTGTGTGGAAGAGAAAGAAGAGGTGTGTGTGGTTCTCGAAGAGACCATGGTCAGAGCCACTATTCTGAGCCCCAGAGAGCTGGAACAGGGTCTCTGGGCTTCAGGTATTTGATCTCACTGCTCTGTACATGAGCTTGAACTGAAGGCTCTGGTTGCCCAGAAACAGGGGTTGTGGACTTTGAAACGAAAGACTGGATCTTTTTTTTTCTCTTTTGTCAGACATTTCCTCCCCAGTGCTGCCATGGTAGAGAATAGGGGAGCGAGCCAGCCAGTGAGTCCCTGTCCCACACCTAGGGAACGTCTGAGCCTCCCCAGCTCCTGCCCCTGTCCGGCATCCACAACTTCCTAAAAATAAAATCATCACAGATACAGAAAGAGGATGTGGGGTCAGCAGCGCCCATCGACTCAAGCCCCAGCGCTGTGCAAACCAACTACCAGACTCCTCTGGGCCTCAGTTTTCCCGTCTCTAAGAGGAAAGCCTGGGGATTATGAAATCCCCTAACATTCCGCAAGAATGGAAGCCCACAAGCCCACAGGTCCACAGGTACCCAAGGAGGGACTCTGTCCAAACGCTGACATGAGTCCAGGGGCGCCGCAGCTGTCAGAGCACCCGGCACCCCAGCCCCACCCCCAGCCCTGCCACCTCCACACTCCCGAGAGAAGAGGGTGAGCCGAGGGGCCCAGGCCTGACGAGAGACTTCGGAACTTTGTAGGGAAACGGGTTTTTTCACTGGCAGCCAATGATTTGGACCAGAAATGCTCCGAACTGGCAGTGGCTGACAAAAGCTGCCTCTAGTCTGTGAGTGTATCAGCTTTTGAAGAGATAGGAGGCAGGGCTGGAGCGCAGTCTTCTCAAGTGAAGGCTGACAGGAGAACAAAAGAGCTGCCTCCCACTCTCACGGCTCGGCTCTGAGCGTCCGTGGCCGCCGGGGCGGGGACATCAACTGTGCCATCCCCTCACTGTTTCACCGTAGGAGACGGGTCCGGGACAAGGAGAGACCTGCCTTGGACCTGGAAGTGGCAGTGGCTGTTGCTGGGGTCCCTGGGGGTGAGTCCGGGGCCCTGGTATCTTGAGCGTGCGCCGTGGGAGAGTGGAGCTGCTCCGGACTCAGGCAGCCTTATAATTTCTGAGAGGTGAAGAGAACAGGAGCCCTGCGGCCCCCAATACTGGAAAGGAGTGTTGGGGACCAGATCAGCTGCACTTCGTAGGGAGCTTGGCTTCAGCCTGGGCCAATACCCAGGTCTCAGGACCTTCACAGGGGACAGTGAGACCACTGGCATGCCTTTTGTTCTTTCAGAAGTCCCTACTGAGTAGCTCTCACCAGCTCCAGAGTCCAGACCTCAGCTGTAAGTCCTTTATCTATAACTCTAGGGCCCCAGCTGGGATGCCTCTCCCAGGCAAACAAATATCCAATAGGAATGCCTTCTCCTAGGGTTGTATCCAGGCCTCTGGGAGTGGGCAGCACCTCCATCCACCTCTAGCTCACATGCATGGTCCATACCTGTTGGACCACACCAAGGAGCAAAATAGAGCTGTTGATGCTTCTGACTCCATTCAGTCCCTGCTGTGATGGACACAGTGGGTCAGGCACTCAGCTGCCACTTAATATCTTCTAGTGTGCCTTTCTGTACCCAAGCCAGAAGGTTGGTGACTAGATTTCTCAGGCTCCTTTGTAGATAGGGTTCTGAATTTGAATTTAGGTTCCACCAGTTAGATGTGCTGGCATGACATTTGGATAACAGAAACCACCTTCCTAGTGCTTTGGACGTAACTACTGGCAAGCATGGTCAGGGAGATGTTGGGCTTTTCTAGATCAGCATCCCAGTGAACCTGGGACTATATTTATGGATATAAAGAGGCAATCTGCAGCCATTGCAGTGGCTCCCGCCTATGGTAGATTAAAATGGCTGTAAATTCTTTGTGAAATCCCATCATGAGATTGCGTATGCGTTACTCCCTCCACAGTATGGGTTGTCCTGTGACTTGCTTTAACCTATAGAATGTAGCAAAAGTGATGCTGTGTAACTTCTGAGGTTTCACCTTAAGAGGTCTGCAGCTTCTCCCTTCATTTTTTGGAGCACTCTCTTGGAAGCCAAACACCATGTACCAAGTCTGACCATCATGCGATGAGGAAGTCCACGGTTGCCAAGTGGTGAGAAATAGTCCATGAAAAGGAGCACTAAGATGCCAACATGTGAGTAAAGGCTTCTTGCATTTTCCGGTTCACCCCAACCACCAGCTGAATGTAGCAGAGTGAATCACCCCACCAATGGCGCATGGAACAAAAGAACCACTCAGCTGAGCCCTGCCCAGGTTCCTGATACATATACTTAAGAGCAAACTAGATGGTAATTGTTTTAAGCCCATAAGTTTTGGAGTAGGTTGTTACATATCAGTAGACAATCAAAACACTGATCCTTGGATCACAGCTCGTGATGAGCTCTGTTTTTTAAAATAAGATATATAAAAAATAATAAGATATAATTTATATCGAGTAAAATTTAAAGTGTAAAATTTGATAAGTTTTGACATATGGATACATCCATGAAAATATTACCACAATCAACATAGTGAATATATCCATTACCTTCAAAAATTTCTTTGTGCCCCTTTTCAATCCTTCCTTCTTGTCCTTTCCTACACCCACCCCCCTGTCACAGGCGACCACTGATCTGCTGCTTTCTGCCATGACAGATTAGTTTGCATCTTTCTAGAGTTTTATAAAAATTCCCTACGGGGCCTGTCTTTCTCCAGATATTGAGTTAGTTGTTTGCCCTATAACCTCAGTTCTCTCAGGGATTTAACAAAAGTGATTAATTTCCAACTTTTCTCTTGTAAGGAGGAAAGCAGTGCTTTCTTTAGTTTTCTGCATCTCCAAGCTGAAGTTAGAAGTCCCCATCACTTATTTAGATAGAGGGAATTTAATATAAAGAATTGTTAATGAGGTAGTAAGCTGTTAACTAGGTAACGGAAAAGGTAGAAAGAGAACCCTTTCCATTGTGGATGGTGTGCCATTTCCTGAGGGTGCAACCAAAGCTGGTCTCCTGTGCTGAATTGTTACAATGGAGGACCAGAACTGGAAGGGATTGTGTTCTTGTTAGAACTTAGTTATGTGGCAACACCTAGCCATGAGGAGGGCTATGAGAAAAGAAATGTGGGCAACTTCCAATCATGCCTTTAGAAAGAGAGAAAGTGCCCTCCCCTTTCCCACTTCCCATTGGCTGGAATGTGGGTATAACTGTAGGAGCCAGGGCAGCCCTCTTGGACGAGGAGACAAAAGCTTCATGATGAAGATGTCAGAGCAGCATGATAGAAGGCTGGTTCTGGAGCTGCTTTTCAGTCCTAGACTTCTCATCTGGACTTTTATGTGACAGAGCAATGAACCTCTCACTGTTCATTCATTAAGCCTCTGTTATTTTGGGTCTCTCTGTTATAGCAGCCAAGGCTATATTCTGACTAACACAGACCTATACCTCATATACCAAAGAATAAAATTCCAGGTGAACTAAAGACTGAAACATAGAAACACAGTAAACACAGAGAATTTTAAATCTTTAGAAGAATTATGGAATAATATCTTTATATTCTCCAATACATAAGGAATGATTTCTTAGATAAATTAAAAAAGGGAAAAGCTTGAAAAATATGACTATATTTGTATTAAAAGCCTCTTTTTATAAAAATCATCAAAAGTAAAGAAATAGTAACTAACATATATGGTGAGGGCTTACTCTTTGCAAGTGATGGCTCTAAATTTCTTTTCAGTAGTTATATATTTATAGTAAAAAAAAATGCTCTGAGGTCTGTGCTCTTACTATCTCCATGTTGCCAACAATTAAATGAAAGGCACAGAGAAGTTATATCATTTACGCAAGGTCACAGGCTTAGTAAGTATCAGAAGTGGGGCTTAAACCTTGGCAGTCATGTGCCAGAGGCCACACACATGCCCACCACATTTTACTGCCATCAACTGATTTCTAAATGGACCAGAAAGAGAGAGGATAGGCTGGAAGAAGACATATTTAATCCATGTAGCAGATAAAGAATTTATATCTGAAATATGTAAAGAACTCTTAGAATTTATAAGAAAAAGACAAACAATGCAATAGACAAGTGGACAAAAAATACAGGCAGACCATAGAAGAGGTAATCCAAACGGGCAAAAAAAATTTCTAAATGAATCGTATTTACACACTCTTCCAGAAGGTAGAAAAAGGGAGAATGCTTCCCGACTCAATTTATGAATCTAGCATTACCTCAATACCAAAATCAGACAAAGACAGCACAAAAAAAGGTAATATCACTCATGATCTTAGACACAAAAATCCTCAACAAAATATGAATAAATTTAATTCAACAATGTATAAAAATCATTATTCACCACAACCAAGTGGGATTTACTCCAGATATTCAAGGATGGTTTGAAAATAATTTGAGTCTTTGAAAATCAATTAATGTAATCACCCTATTAACAGACTAAAAAAGAAAAATGATATGACCATATTTTCTGAAACCAAAAAAAGCATTTGACAAAACCCAACACCTGTTCATGATAAAAACTCTCACTCAGTTAGGAATAGAAGGAAACTTCCTCAACTTGATAAAGAGCATCTACAAAAAACCTACAGCTAACATCATATTTAATGGTGAAAAACTGAATGCTTTTCCTCTAAGAGTGGGAAACAAAGCAAGGATGGCCATTTTCATCAGTCTTATTCACCATAGTACTGGAAGTTCTGGCCAGTGCAATAAGGCAAGAAAAAGAAGTAAAAGCATACATATTAGAAAGAAAGAAAACACCCTATTTGCAGGTAACATTATTAAGAATTAGAAAATCCCAAGGAATCTACAAAAACAAACTCCTATAACTAACCAATGAGTTAAGCAAGATCACAGGATACAAGATCAACACACAAAATACAATCACATTTCTATATATTAACAATGAGCACATGGAAATCAAAATTATCATTATAATTACTCCAAAGGAAATGAAATACTTATATGTAAATCTAGTAAAACATGTATAGGATCTATATGCTGAAAATTACAAAATGTGAATTTAAAAATATTCAAGAAGACCTAAATAAATGGAGATACATACCATATTAATGAATTGTAAGGCTCAATATAGTAAAGATGTCAATTCCCCCCAAATTAACCTATAGATTCACTGCAATTCCTCAAAATCTCAGCAATAGTTTTTGTAGACATTGACAAGTTTATTCTAAATTCTACATGGAAAGACCCAGGATTTACAATAGCTAAAGTAATTCTGAAAAATAAATGGGAGGAACCACTCTCCTCAATATTCAGGCTTACTACATAGCCATATTAATCAAGACAGTGTAGCATTGGTGAAGGGGTAAGCAAAAAAAATCCCTGGAATGGAATACAGAACTGTCCAACTGATTTTTGACAAAGGTGCAAAAGCAATTCAATGGCCTTTTGAATAAATGGTGTTGGAGCAATTGGACATCTGCAGGCAAAAATATGAACCTAAGCTGAATCTTCAAAATTAACTCAAAATAGATCACACACTTAAATGTAAATGTAAGACTAAAAAACTTTTAGAAAAATATGTAAGTGAAAAATTTCAGGACTTAGACTTGGCATCAAAAATATGATCCATAAAAGGAAAACTTGGTAAATTGCATCTCATCAAAATTAAAAACTTGTGCTCTGCAAAAGACACTGTTAAGAGGATGAAAAGACAAGCTACAGTCAAGGACAAAATACTTGCAGCCCACATACCTGACAAAGGACTCCTATCTAGAATATATACAAAATTCTCTAATCTCAACAGTAACACTAACACAGACAATCAAATTGAAAAATGGACAAAAGACATGAACAGATGTTTCACTGCAGAGGATTTACACATGGCAAATAAGGACATGAAAAGATGTTCAATACCATCAACCATTAGATAATGGGTAACTGAGAAGTGTTTGTGGAATTATCATTTGTACTTTTCTCTATATATATTTTTTGACTTTTATTTCATTTATTTTTTATACAGCAGGTTCGTATTAGTTATCTATTTTATATATATTAGTGTATATATGTCAATACTAATTTCCCAATTATTACCACCACCACCACCACCCCCGCCACTTTCCCCCATTGGTGTTCATACATTTGTTCTCTACATCTGTGTCTCTATTTCTGCCCTGCAAACCAGTTCATCTGTACCATTTTTCTAGGTTCCACATATATGCGTTAATATACGATATTTGTTTTTCTCTTTCTTACTTCACTCTGTATGACAGTCTCTAGAGCCAACCACGTCTCTACAAATGACCCAGTTTCGTTCCTTTTAATGGCTGAGTGATATTCCATTGTATATATGTACCACACTTTCTTTATGCATTCGTCTGTTGATGGGCATTTAGGTGCTTCCATGACCTGGCTCTTATAAATAGTGCTGCAATGAACATTGGAGTGCATGTGTCTTTTTGAATTACAGTTTTCTCTGGGATTGCTTGGTCATATGGTAATTCTATTTTTAGTTTTCTAAGGAACCTCCATACTGTTCTCCATAGTGGCTGTAACAATTTACATTCCCACCAACAGTGCAAGAGGGTTCCCTTTTCTCCACACCCTCTCCAGCATTTGTTGTTTGTAAATTTTCTGATGATGCCCATTCTAGTGTGAGGTGATACCTCATTGTAGTTTTGATTTGCACTTCTCTAATAATTAGTGATGTTGAGCAGCTTTTCATGGGCTTCTTGGCCATCTGTATGTCTTCTTTGGAGAAATGTCTATTTACGTCTTCTGCCCATTTTGGGATTGGGTTGTTTGTTTTTTTAATATTGAGCTGCTTGGGCTGTTTATATATTTTGGAGATTAATCCTTTGTCTGTTGCTTCATTTGCAAATATTTTCTCCATTCTGAGGGTTGTCTTTTGGTCTTGTTTGTAGTTACCTTTGCTTTGCAAACGCTTTTAGATTTCATTAGGTCCCATTTGTTTATTTTTGTTTTTATTTCCATTACTCTAGGACGTGGATCAAAAAAGATCTTGCTGTGATTTATGTCAAAGAGTGTTCTTCGTATGCTTTCCTCTAAGAGTTTTATAGTGTCCGGTCTTACATTTCAGTCCCTAATCCATTTTGAGTTTATTTTTGTGTATGGCGTTAGGGAGTGTTCTAATTTCATTCTTTCACATGTAGCTGTCCAGTTTTCCCAGCACCACTTATTGAAGAGACTGTCTTTTCTCCATCATATATCCTTCCTTCCCTTGTCATAGATTAGCTGACCATTTGTGCATGGGTTTATCTCTGGGCTTTCTATCTTGTTCCATTGATCTATATTTCTGTTTTTGTGCCAGTACCATATTGTCTTGATTACTGTAGCTTTGTAGTATAGTCTGAAGTCAGGGAGTCTGATTCCTCCAGCTCCGTTTTTTTCCCTCAAGACTGCCTTGGTTATTCGGGGTCTTTTGTGTCTCCATACAAATTTTAAGATTTTTTCTTCTAGTTCTGTAAAAAATGCCACTGGTAATTTGATAGGGATTGCATTGAATCTGTAGATTGCTTTGGGTAGTATAGTCATTTTCATAATATTGATTCTTCCAATCCAAGAACATGGTATATCTCTCCATCAGTTTGTGTCATCTTTGATTTCTTTCATCAGTGTGTTATAGTTTTCTGAGTACAGGTCTTTTATCTCCTTAGGTAGGTTTATTCCTAGGTATTTTATTCTTTTTGTTGCAATGGTGAATGGGACTGTTTCCTTAATTTCTCTTTCTGATCTTTGGTTGTTAGTGTATACGAATGCAAGAGATTTCTGTGCATTAATTTTGTAACCTGCAACTTTACCAAATTCATTGGTTAGCTCTAGTAGTTTTCTGGTGGCATTTTTAGGATTCTATATGGATAATATCATGTCATCTGCAAACAGTGACAGTTTTACTTCTTTTTCCAATTTGTATACCTTTTATTTCTTTTTCTTCTCTGACTTCCAAAACTCTGTTGAATAACAGCGGTGAGAGTGGACATCCTTGTCTTGTTCCTGATCTTAGAGGAAATGCTTTCAGTTTTTCACCATTGAGAATGATGTTGGCTGTGGGTTTGTCATATATGGCCTTTACTGTGTTGAGGTAGTTTCCCTCTATGCCCACTTTCTGGAGAGTTTTTATCATAAATGGGTGTTGAATTTTGTCTAAAGCTTTTTCTGCATCTATTGAGATGATCATATGGTTTTTCTTCTTCAATTTGTTAATATGGTGTATCACATTGATTGATTTGCGCGTATTGAAGAATCCTTGGGATAAATCCCACTTGATCATGGTGTATGATCCTTTTTATGTGTTGTTGGTTTCTGTTTGCTAGTATTTTGTTGAGGATTTTTGCATCATATTCATCAGCGATATTGGTCTGTAATTTTCTTTTTTTTGTAGTATCTTTGTCTGGTTTTGGTATCAGGTTGATGGTGGCCTCATAGAATGAGTTTGGGAGTGTTCCTCCGCAATTTTTTGGAAGAGTTTGAGAAGGATGGGTGTTAGCACTTCTCTAAATGTCTGATAGAATTCACCTGTGAAGCCATCTGGTCCTGGACTTTTGTTTGTTGGAAGCTTTTTAATCACAGGTTCAATTTCATTACCTGTGATTTGTCTGTACATATTTTCTATTTCTTCCTGGTTCAGTCTTGGAAGGTTATACCTTTCTAAGAATTTGTCCATTTCTTCCAGGTTGTCCATTTTATTGGCATAAGTTACTTGTAGTAGTCTCTTAGGATGCTTTGTATTTCTGCAGTGTCCATTGTAACTTCTCCTTTTTCATTTCTAACTTTATTGATTTGAGTTCTCTCCCTGTTTTTCTTGATGAGTCTGGCTAAAGGCTTATCAATTTTGTTTATCTTCTCAAAGAACCAGCTTTTTTTTAATTGACCTTTGCTATTGTTTTCTGTGTTTCTATTTCATTTATTTCTGCTCTGATCTTTATGATTTCTTTCATTCTACTAACTTTGGGTTTTGTTTGTTCTTCTTTCTCTAGTTCCTTTAGGTGTAAGGTTAGATTGTGTATTTGAGATTTTTCTTGTTTCTTGGGGTAGGCTTGTATTGCTATAAACTTCCCTCTTACAACTTTTTTGCTGCATCCCTTAGGTTTTGGATCATCATGTTTTCATTGTAATTTGTCTCTAGGTATTTTTTGATTTCCTCTTTGATATCTTCAGTGATCTATTGGTTATTTAGTAACATACTGTTTAGCCTCCATGTGTTTGTGTTTTTTACATTTTTTCCCTGTAATTGATTTCTAATCTCATAGAGTTGTGGTCGGAAAAGATGCTTGATATGATTTCAATTTTCTTAAATTTACTGAGGCTTGACTTGTGACCCAAGATGTGATCTATCCTGGAGAATGTTCTGTGTGCACTTGAAAAGAAAGTGTAATTTGCTGTTCTTGGATGGCATGTCCTATAAATATCAATTAAATCTATATGGTCTATTGTGTCATTTAAAGCTTGTGCTTCCTTATTAATTTTCAGTCTGGATGATCTGTCCATTGGTGTAAGTGAGGTGTTAAATTCCCCACTATTATTGTGTCACTGTCAATTTCCTCTTTTATAGCTGTTAGCAGTTTCCTTATGTATTGAGGTGCTCCTATGTTGGGTGCATATATATTTATAATTGTTATATCTTCTTCTTGGATTGACCCCTTGATCATTATATAGTGTCCTTCCTTGTCTCTTGTAACATTCTTTATTTTAAAGTCTATTTTATCTGATATGAGTATTGCTACTCCAGCTTTCTTTTGATTGCCATTTTCATGGAATATCTTTTTCCATCCCCTCACTTTCAGTCTGTATGTGTCGCTAGGTCTGAAGTGAGTCTCTTGTAGACAGCATATGTATGGGTCTTGTTTTTGTATCCATTCAGCAAGCCTGTGTCTTTTGGTTGGAGCATTTGATCCATTCACATTTAAGGCAATTATCAATATGTATGTTCCTATTACCATTTTCTTAATTGTTATGGGTTTGTTTTTTTAACATCTTTATTGGAGTATAATTGCTTTACAATGGTGTGTTAGTTTCTGCTTTATAACAAAGTGAATCAGTTATACATATACATATTTTCCCATATCTCTTCCCTCAGCCATAAAAAGAAATGAAATTGAGTTATTTGTAGTGAGGCGGATGGACCTAGAGTCTGTCACACAGAGTGAAGTAAGTCAGAAAGAGAAAAACAAATACCGTATGCTAACACATATATATGGAATCTAAGAAGAAAAAAAAAAGGTCATGAAGAACCTAGGGGTAAGGCGGGAATAAAGACACAGACCTACTAGAGCATGGACTTGAGGATATGGGGAGGGGGAAGGGTAAGCTATGGGTTTGTTTTTGTAGGTCCTTTTCTTCTCTTGTGTTTCCCACTTAGAGAAGTTCCTTTAGCATTTGTTGTAGAGCTGGTTTGGCAGTGCTGAATTCTCTTAGCTTTTACTTGTCTGTAAAGCTTTTGATTTCTCCATCAAATCTGAATGAGATCCTCGCCGGGTAGAGTAATCTTGGTTGTAGGTACTTCCCTTTCATCACTTTAAATATATCGTGCCACTCCCTTCTGGCATGTAGAGTTTCTGCTGAGAAATCAGCTGTTAACCTTATGGGAGTTCCCTTGTATGTTATTTGTCATTTTTCCCTTGCTGCTTTCAATAATTTTTCTGTCTTTAATTTTGGTCACTTTGCTTACTATTTGTCTTGGCATTTTTCTCTTTGGGTTTATCCTGTACGGGACTCTCTGTGCTTCCTGGACTTGGGTAGCTATTTCCTTTCCCATGTTAGGGAAGTTTTCAACTATAATCTCTGCAAATATTTTCTTGGGTCTTTTCTCTCCCTCTTCTCCTTCTGGGACCCCTATAATGTGAAGGTTGTTGCATTTAATGTTGTCCCAGAGGTCTCTTAGGCTGTCTTCATTTCTTTTCATTCTTTTTTCTTTGTTCTGTTCCACAGCAGCGAATTCCACCATTGTGTCTTCCAGGTCACTTATCCGTTCTTCTGCCTCAGTTATTCTGCTATTGATTCCTTGTAGTGTAGTTTTCATTTCAGTTATTGTATTGTTCATTTCTGTTTGTTTGTTCTTTAATTCTTCCAGGTGTCTGTTCTTTAATTCTTCCAGGTCTTTGTTAAACATTTCTTGCATCTTCTCGATCTTTGCCTCCATTGTTTTTCTGAGGTCCTGGATCATCCTCACTATCATTATTCTGAATTATTTTTCTTGAAGTTTGCCTATCTCCACTTCATATAGTTGTTTTTCTGGGGTTTTATCTTGTTCCTTCATCTGTACAAAGTCCTCTGCCTTTTCATTTTGTCTATCTTTCTGTGAGTGTGGTTTTCCTTCCACAGGCTGCAGAATTGTAGTTCTTGCTTCTGCTGTCTGCCCTCTGGTGGTTGAGGCTATCTACTTTTCTCTATATTTTAAAGTTAGAATAAGAATCAGAAAGAAAGAAATTCTACCCCAACCAAACAAACCAACAAATAAGAGTTAAGTGAGTGGAGAGAGTGAGTCTAAATCACTGTTCAGTCAAGTTTTGCTGTGAAGGACAGCAGTGAGATGGGACGGGAGTGAGATGTGGGGAGAAGGGGGAAGGGAGTATGTGTGTTTTAAGATGAGGGACACAGAACCTATTTGAAGGATGGTGGGAATGATGACATTGATGATGAAGGAAGAGGGATAACTATAGGGTGGATGAGGATGTTATGTGATCCAGGGCACAGACTGACTTTCGATTTGAGCAGAAACTCTTTTTCCATTTTAGGAGGAGGAACACAGAGAAAATGCTTATAGAGGCAGGTGGATTCATCTATTTGCTTGTGGGAAGATGTCTGATCATTTTATTCCTTCAATGAAGTGTAACAGGATGTTAAATTGTAAGTGTTGATTGAGACACCAAAATATAATAAATCTGACATGCTAAAGTGAGGTGCTAGACCAAGATACAAATTTTTGAAGAAGTAGTTATATGACTCTTAAACTCCACCTGCATTGAGGGATAAATGAGTCAGGCTGTCTGGAGGAAGGTGGAAGAATTTTTCGAGGTCCAGGTGAGGAAGGGCCACCTGAGTCCTGCCTGAGAATCTTCTGGGGTTCTTTGGAACTAGAGGAATCTTAAAACCATGGATCACCTTTATACGCTGTGAGATGTGCTTTAGATGTTTTTTTTTTTTTCTGGAAGTCCTGCAACTACCCTAAAACTTGCATGTATTGTTGAACAGACCTATGCCAACACTTCAGAGATGGCAGAAGACAAGATGGCAGAGTAGAAGGATTTGAGCTTACCTTCTCTCATGAAAATACCAAAATCACAACTAACTGCTGAACAACCATCGACAAAAAAGACTCAAACCTACCAAAAAAGATATTCTACACCAAAAGACAAAAGAGAAGCCATAATGAGATGATAGGAGAGGTGCTTTCGATATATAATCAAATCCCATACCCACCATTTCCCACACACTGGTAAATAATTCTGTCGCAGAGGTTCTCCCACAGGAGTGAGAGTTCTGAGCCCCACTTCAGGCTCCCCAGCTTGGGGGTCTGGCATCAGGAGGAGGAGCCCCTGGGGCATTTGTCTTTGAAGGCCAGCGGGGCTTGAGTGGAGCTGCACATGACTGGGGGAAAAAGAGACTCCACTCTTGGAGGGTGCACATGAGGTATCATGTGCACTGGGACCCAGGGCAAAGCAGTGACTCCGTAGGAGCCTAGGCCAGACCTACCTGTGGGTCTTGGAGGATCTCTTGGGGAGCCGGGGGGTGGCTGTGGCTCTCTGTGGGGGCAAGAACACTGGTGGTGGAAGCCAGTGAATATTCTTCACTGTGGGCTCTCCCAGAGGCTGCCATTTTGGAGGCAAGACTTGGTCCCACCCAACAGCCTGCAGGATCCAGTGCTGGGACCCCTCAGGACAAACAACCAACAAGGCGGGAACACAGGCCCACCCATCAGCAAACAGGCTGCCAAAAGTCATCCTGACCCCACAGCTGCCTCTAAACAAACACACACCTTGACACAGCCCTGCCCAGCAGAGGGACAAGACCCAGCTCCACCCTCCAGTGGACAGGCACCCACCGCTCCCACCAGGAAGGCTGCACCAGCCTCTGGACCAACCCCACCTACCAGGACGCAGACACCAGAAGCAAGAGGAGCTACAATCCTGCAGCTTGTAGAACAGAGACCACAAATATAGAAAGTTAGACAACATGAGATGGCAGAGAAATATATTCCAGGTGAAGGAACAAGAGAAAACCCCAGAAGAACAACTAAATGAAATGGAGATAGGCAATCTGCCTGAAGGTGGAAGGATTTTTGAGGATTGTTCTTTGATGGGAGGGGTTAGAGTGGGCTGAGACAGTGTACAGAGACCCATCCCCACCTCCACTGGAGATGTATTGTGGGTCGGGTGCCTGCCTTTTATCTGAACCCTGTGAGGAGGATTTCAAGAGGCCAAATCTGGGACCCCTGCAACTGGGAGATGCACTGGCTGGTGTTTGACTCCTGCCTGGGACATTAAACAGCTAAAAATGGGCTGCTCTAGCTGTTGGTAGGGATGCTGAAGGAGAGGTGACTCTATTGTGACAGAGAGGCCCTCCCAGAATTTGTCAGAGTATTTGTCAGACCCGCAACTGTTCGCATACATCAGATGTGGGTTATGAGAGAGAGAGAAAGAGAGCGAGTTTATGAATCTATCAGGGCCTCTCAGCAGACAGAACCTGGAGGTGGACCACCTCAGGGTTTCTCAGGGCTGTGGAAGGAAGTGAGTAGGCAGATGAGCTGGAGAAGAGCATATTATTCCAGACAAAGGAACTGCAGGTGAGAGATCTCCAGGAACCAGAGCTTTTAGCTGAATTCATAAAAGCTCCCAGGGAGTCATAGTTAAATGTTGGCCAGGCTCAGAAAGCAGGAGAATTTTCCAGTTCCCTTCTCTCTCCAGCCCCCAAACCCTGTTGGAGTCAGAGACAGCATCCAGGAAGCAGGAGCAGGCAAGTGAGTGAGAAAGCAATCAACTCCCCTTCCCGGCAGCTGGCAGCCTGCTGCAGCCTGCCTCAGCTGAGGGAGGGGGAGGAGCAAAAATCTGAATGAAGTTGTAAACTGTGGCTATTACACAGGACTGACATGCTAAATATCACATCAACTGTGTTTTGGAACTTAAAGTGACCAACAGATTTCTTATTACATGAGTAGTCAGAAAAGTTCTGGGACAATCCAAGATTTCATTCAGAAGTGTTACAACTTCTGTCCCAAGGAAGAAATGCAGATGGCTAACAGGCACATGAAAAGATGTTCAACATTGCTAATCATCAAGGAACAGCTGTCATCAAAAAGAACACAAATAAAAAACATTGGCGAGGATGTGGAGAAAAGGGTACCCTCATCCGTTGTTGGTGGGAATGTAAACTGGTGCAGCCACTGTGGAAAACAATATGGAGGTTTCTCAGAAAACTAAAAACAGAACTGCCATATGACCCAGCAATTCTACTCCTAGGTATATATCTGAAATAAACAAAAACACAAGTTCAAAAACATACATGTACTCAATGTTCATAGCAACAGTATTTACAAATGGAAAATATGGAAGCAACCTAAGTGTCCATCAACAGATAAATGGATAAAGGAGCTGTGGTATATACATATATGCATATGGTTGGCCAAAAAGTTTGTTCAGGTTTTTCTGTAAGATCTTACACAATGGAATACTACTCAGCCATAAAAAAGGAATGAAATTTTGTCATTTGCAGCAACATGGATGGTCTTGGAGGATATTATGCTATGTGAAATAAGTAAGACAGAGAAAGACAAATACTGTATAATATCACTTATATGTTGAGTCTAAGAATTACAACAAACTAGTGAATATAACAAAAAGGAAGCAGACTCACAGATATAGAGAACAAACTAGTGGTTACCAGTGGGGAGAGGGAAGGGGGGAGGGGCAATATGAGGTGGGGGATTAAGAGGTACAAACTACTATGTATAAAATAAACTATAAGGATATATTATACAACACAGGGGATATAGCCAAAATTTTATAATAACTATAAATGGAGTATAACCTTTAAATTTTTTGAATCACTATAGTGTACACCTGTTATATATAATTAACATATAATTATATATTATATGTTATATATAATATTGTGCATCAACTATACTTCAATAAAAAAATAAAATAATTTAAGGAATGGTGAATGACAAAAATGAAGTTGCATCATTGAATAGAGAAGTAAGAATTGGGAGCATAGACTGAGAATGAAGGAGGGGGAGAAGTCAGGGGTTAGGAGGGTTGGAGGTTTGAGAAGAGAGAAGGAGGCACAAAATATCATTTTGGTGGGTAAGAAAATGAACTTTCTAGGGAAATACAATAGGATCATTGGACAGTATTTAGAGTCCATCTAAGGTTTGTGGTTATGAAACTGAAGTGAGACTAGCAACTCTCTGGAGCAGGATCAGAGAGGGTAGAAATTTGGGTTTAACTGGAGTAGTTAAGGTTTCACTGGACAAGTAGGATGCAGGAGAAAGTGACAAAAGATTTGAAAGTGTTCGGAAGCATGTGATTATCAAGGTAGACCATGACATCAGAGTGGGTAAGGAGAGAATGGGAGTGATGGAAAGGCAAAGGATGGAAGACCTACAGCATTTGAAGAATTATTTCGGTGGAGCTAATAAGGTAAGCGTACTGGAGAGGGGATAGTTGGCAAAATTATATGACTGGTGTTGCTGATAGTTATGACAAGGTTCGGGATATGACCACCGAGTAGGTAGCAAATGTAGGGTGGAGGATATGATCATTGGATCTGAGAAACCTGTGTATTGGACAAACCATTCTGGAACTGAGGACAGGAATAGGGTTGGGGACAGTGAGCCAGTAGCCGTCACATTGATGAATGGTGGAGAATATCCTCAGGCTGTTACTGCTGATGAGACTTCAGAGATCAGTAGGTAGGTTAGAGGCAGCAGTCATGGGGTGAACCAGGATGAGGCAAAAAGGTGTCAACGTGCAAAATTTAATTCTCAGGTTTATGCAAGTGCAAGATCAGCACTTGAGAATGAGCACTTTCCCTAAATTTTGTGCCCAGGGCACCTTGCTTGCCTCACTCGAGTCCCCACCCTGGTGAACAGTACTAGAAGAGAAGGCACCGTCCCTGCAAGAGGGGAGGAGGTAAGCCTACTTTTCTGTACTGATCTGGAAAAATATCAGAATTATTGTGTGGGGGCTTCTTGAATGGTGCCTCTGCTTCAGGGCAATCCATGATGACTGTGGGCACTCAGGGAGGAGCTGTTGCTAGATCTAAACAGAAAACATCTTTTCTGGTCCAAGAGGCCTCAGGATTCTCAGACAATATATTCTGAGTATCTGCTCTGGTGACCTCCAACTGTGGCACCTTCAGGATCTACTGTAACATTTATGCAGAAGCTATGTTCTCCCTGTGCTGCTCCCATCCATGACTAAAGATGGTGGGGGAACAAGAGCTGGGCCATTCTTGCCTAACAAAGAACACTTCACCGGGCAGTCTTTTTTCTGGGACTGCCCACCAACTTGGCTGCGACTTTCTCAGAGGTGCACTGTAGTCTGAGGTTCTTCCTGTCTCATCTTCCTTCCTTCCCTCTCTCCTTTCACAGTGGCAGACCTGCATCGCAGTCTGAGGCTCTCTCTGCCGACTCTTGCTCCTTTCCTTTTATTCTTTATAAATGTTTCTCCCGGTAAATCTCTTGCACATCTAGTTCTGACCTGACATCAGCTCTTGGAGGACCAGGATGGACACAGCAGTCCTCTCCACACCATGGCAGGGTGCTGTGGGAGAAGTTTGTCTTAGTCTATAGATTCTCTTGGGAGAGATCCAAGGAGGGATTTTGAGAACTGGTTGCTGCAGGAAATGTTTCAACTGGCAGGATAAGGACATCTAGAAGTGCTCGGTATTGTCCTCGAAGAGATCCCTATCCAGAGAGATTTAGAACAATGTAAAACATGGTGCAGGCTCTGTCCAAAGAAGGGACAGTGGGTGACTTAGGTGGCATCACAGTCCACACATAATGATGCCACTGGAATGAAGCCACCAGTTTGACCCCTTATTTTTCAGTGGTCAGGAGAGAGCTTTGGCTGCTCATTGATTTCTTTTATGGGGTGGACACCAAGGAGGGAGCCGGGGAGTTTCTCCCATAGTCCTCTGCTGCTCTGAGTGGCACAAGCCAAGCTCCTTGTTAACCAATAGTCATGTAGTATTGGGTTGGCCAAAAAGTTCGTTCGGTTTTAAGTAAAACTAAAAGACACATTTTGCATTTTCACCAAGAATTTGATTGAATAATGTATTCACTAACCGAACAAACTTTTTGGCCAACCCAATATAATGCTGTGTGCCAGAAAAAGGCACCATGACAACTTCTGGGTAAAGGCCCAGTTTGGAGAGTCTTGTTGCAAGTTGTAGAACGTCAAAGTAGCCCAATACAATAAACTGATGGAAAAGGGGGCCATAAGAGGTTGTGGACTTGTCAAGAATCTTGTCAGTTTACAAGACGTGGTGACAAACTGAAACTCAAGCTTGTAATTAAACTTTTATTCATCGTAGAACAGTTTTGATGGGGAGGCAAGGATCTACTTGCTCCCAAGGCAGTTATCACCAAAATCAAATCTTCAGTAGTGCTTGAGAAGGTGGGGAGAGGAGCCTTAACTGTCTCATCAGTCAGAAGCAGGTGGGTGATGGGTAGGGAGCTAGGAGGAGAGATGACAGTATCACTTCTGGGTGGGACCCTTTGCGCACCCCGTGTAACCTAGGGGAAGTGATTCCTTTCCTGCAGACCTTTGTCCAGGAGCCATATACAGCAAGCCTGCAGATGGGATGATGGATGTGTGGATGGCATGAGAAAACAGTTTCCTAATACTGAGCAGGGGACTGTCTTGGAGTTTGTCTTAATTTGTCTTCCCTCAAATCAGGAGCTGAGACAAGGATTTGGGGGCAAGTTTATTTCAGAGGTGATTCCAGGAGGCAAAAGTGAAGAAGCAGAGACAGAATTAGCTAAGGAAGGGAGAAACTTCCCCCCAAAATGGTTAGTGCTGTGAGCAACTGGGCAGGGCAGGGGTAGGGTGAGCCTAGAGAGTTAAAAGTTAAGGGGGCACTTGCTCTCAGGATTGTGAAAGACTGGCCCTACAACGAGGGCTCAGACTTTCTATGGATTCTCTGAGAAACTTGACTCAGAATTGTTCCTCCCTGGTATGGGAGGGTAGGATATTAATTTATCTTCCAACTCTTGTCTTGCATTGGTTAAGGACTGTCCTCAAGGTTGTCAACATCTCCCCTTCACCCTGCACTTCTGGGCTGCGATGCCTGTGTGGGGAAAAGCCCAGTGGCTTTGGAGAAAGCCCTGAGACAAAAAGTTGCATAGTTCTATTCAAAATCAGACGAGGCAAGGAATGTGGTGTGGGGCACCAATAGTATCTGCTACAGAGTCAAAACAGTAGGATCCAAACATGGCTTCCCATAGTGGATTTTGGAGGAGCTACTTTCTATCCTGACCACCAACATGCTGGTTTTGTCCAGGGAGGACCCTGCGTGTGGTTAGATGTTCCTTTGCATGTGAAGCACAGTGTTTCCCACCCAACACCCCTATACATACTCAGTGGGGGAGGGGTGCAGCATTGCCCTATGTGAGGACCACCCTGGGACACAATGTGGCAGGATGGGCTCTCTTATTTCTCCCCCTTTATCTTTCTGCTTCTTTCAGTGGGCAGAGAAGGCATTTTTTATCTCCATTAAACCTCCTTGGTGAGTTCAGCGTGGCAGGAATCTTTATTCCCATTGTATAGATAAAGAAGGTTTTCAGAGAAGTTGTGACATGTGAGCAAGAGAAGGTCTGGAATCAAAGTGGGACTTTCTGCCCTCATCCAGAGCTTGGTTCAGAGCACCAAATTGCTTAGCCGATGAGTTGAGTATTTCTGTATGGGTCATTTGCAGACATCGTCAGCTTCCAAGTGGTTCTGGGCTCACTGTTCTAACTACAAGAAGCATCAATATTCGACAGGCACACACACACACATATCTTTATATTACTTTGTAATATGATTAAATCTGTAAGCAAGAGCAGCCACATTTCTAATAATCAATTAACTCAGTTCTGCTCAGGAAAAAAAAAAGAGTCCTCTTCACGCATACTCCTTTAGAATTTGTTATCTTTGTACAATGAACCATGTTGACCAAGTTTTGTTGTGGTTGTTGGTTCTACGGTCAGAACTGGTGTTTTAAAGGGTCAACAGTAGACACAAATTTTCTTGGTATAGATTTGATGCCCACAGGCAAATCTGGGCTTTCTCTGCCTGAACTCACTTGGATGATGATTCCTCTGGGGCTTCTCAGGAGAACACACCTCAAACATATTTCCACTTCAGGCAGTATATGAGTGATTTTCCAGAGCCAGAGTACATGACTGATATTTGGGTCCTAGGGAGCATTTATTTGGAGGAAAAGGGCTTGGACCTGTCACCAGAGGTGAAGATGGAAGCTGGCACCCCTGTCCATGCTGTGGGGCTTCTACCTGAGCAGACTTGGTGACTTTTAGTCAATGTGCATGAGAAACTCAAAAATCCATTTGGCATACCCCCTCCTTAATCTCTCTGCTTCCAACTTCAACTTCTCTGTAATTTGTCACTGTTGCCAGAGTGATCTTTACAAAACATGAATTTAACTCGAAGTTCGTAACACTCATCAGGCATTTTTGTCTGCCTAGCCTCCTTCTTCCATTTGGTAACAGTGCCTTAACGTTTTTGGGGGGAAGGTGGGCATAAGGGGTGGGAAGAGATAATTGACTGCAGTCTTGTTGGAGCTGTCAATCAAAATGCCCCTCCCTTTTCTTGCTGGAGCTGGGCCAATCAGATGTTCTCTCCTTGGAGTCTGAATCCTATCTGGACACTGGCGGCAGGGGTGTGGGGTGGGGGTGGGGGGGAAGTAGGAACTGATTGGTCCTGGCTCCACGAAGAGATTGTCTATTCATGCCTAATACCCAGAAACCTGACCAGCCTTTGCTGCTGTACTTGCTGAGTGTTCAGTGTTTAGTTTCTTTCTGAACTTCCCCATAGCCTTCCAGTACATTTCTTGTTTTTTTTAAAATAAATTTATTTATTATTCATTTTTGGCTGCGTTGGGTCTTTGTTGCTGCACGAGGGCTTTCTCTAGTTGCAGTGAGAGGGGGCTTCTCTTGCTGCGGAGCACGGGCTCTAGGCGCACGGGCTTCAGTAGTTGTGGTACGCAGGCTCAGTATTTGTGGCTCACGGGCTCTAGAGCACAGGCTCAGTAGTCGTGGCACACAGGCTTAGTTGCTCCACGGCATGTGGGATCTTCCCGGACCAGGGCTCAAACCCATGTCCCTGCACTGGCAGGCAGATTCTTAACCACTTTGCCACCAGGGAAGTCCCAGTACATTTCTTTTATGCTAGAATGGGTTGTTGCTTGTAACCAAATAACTCTTACCAACACAGAAATTGATACATGGAAACTGGTTAATTAATATTAATAGAACTTAAAGTGCGACATTGGCCGAGATGAAATGGGGTGGGACACTGGAAACTTCTATTATGCTTTTTAGCTGTAGCTTGTTATATCTGGAGATTCAGACCACCTACCTCTCACAGGAGGAGTTGAAGGACCTTGATAGAAAAATCTACAGAATTTGGAAAGGTGTGGGCTACTTCTTGCAGGCTTAGTAAAGGCACACAAAAAAAGAGTTGTCAAAACTGGCTCATATGAAAGCGGAAAGAGAGGCCTTTTCTAACTATGGCCAGCAACCCAAGATCTTATAATCATGCCTTGGACAGTAGAAGAAACAGGTTTCTGTCCCAAGCTAATAATGGTGGAGGAAAAGCAGGGAGGTTGGAAACTGGTGTGCTGGAGCCAGCTTATACTGACCCAGGTCGACATCTCTTCCCAAATCTGCCTTCAGGGATGTCACATCGGTAGCTTGACGTGGGCCATGTTGCGAGTATTTACATCAGATAAATCAGAATATGCTACAAATAAGGGATTTCTTTTTTCTTGTGAAGAGCTAAATGTTAAACAATTTACCAGCATACTGATGGTTGGAAATACAGCGATAGAGGTAAGCATGGGAGCTGGGAGAAGCCTGACACTCTCCCCTCCTCCCACACTCCCTCAAGGGATCCTGTCCCTGTACTCTTACAGGGCAAACGAGATATTACTCCAATTTAAAGAGCTGTCCAGTGGAATACAGACTGGGGTAGGGGCGGGTAAGCTGTGCCTCTACACCCAAGCCAATTCTTTTTTTTTTTTAAACAATATTTCTGTATGGTGGCTGCCTGAGGCCAGGATGCAGGCAATTCAGCTGAGGGGTGAAGGAGGGCAAATCATCTATTGCTAAAAGGCAGTAATATCCAGTCCCGATTCTAGATTGAAGGACCATAACCTGACAAGATCTAATGAGTTGGTAAAATGCAAGAGATAGTAATCATACTAGTGTTTCAAGGGAGTTGTATTGCCACAGAAACTTCAGTCCAGGGAAATAACAGCCCAAGATTGCTCAAACCTGAAAACAGTTTCCAGGGCTCACTGGTAACCAACAGAAAGTACAATAAGCTGTTGTAAGAAGAAATTGCTTCCCAGTGCTCCTGTCTCATGAGGGAGTCAGACAGTGGATGAGGAATGCTCCCAGAAGCAGGACCAAGAAATCCTTCCACTGTCAAGGCCAGCAGTACATACTCCCAGGTATACTGTGGACTGGCACTTCTGGATGTGGTTTCTCTTTTTCTAAATGTTTTTGTTCTTTTGGCTGTGCCACGCAGCTTGCGGGATTTTAATTCCCTGACCAGGGATTGAACCCAGGCCCTTGGTAGTGAGAGCTCAGAGTCCTAACCACTAGACTGCCAGGAATTCCTCTTTTTCTAAATAGAGATTTTTATTGAAGTTAACATGTTCATCCTATGCTATTGTCCATGGTATGGCTGGCCTTTGGGTACTGGGCCATGAGGAGCTAACTTTGGACAGATTAAGAAGAAAAAATTAGCCAAATATCGTGAATTTACTTTGACATTGTTTTTGGTGCTGGGGGTACATCCGTGAGCAAGTAGAGTCCATGCTCTCACAGGGCTTACATTCTAGTGGGGAAGACAGGCAATGAGAAAGTACATATATAACATATCAGAGCGCAGTAAGTGCTGGATGGGGCTGGTAATTAGATAGGTTGGTAAGGGAAGAACTGAAGAAAATGTGGGAGTGACCTATGTGGATATAATGGCTGAAGGAAAAGCAAGTTCCAAGGGCCTTTGCCCTGAGGCAAGAGCATGCCTGGTGTGTGTAAGGAACAGCAAGGAAGACAGTGTGGCTGAAGCACAGAGAGTTGGGGTGAAGATGAGGTCAGAGAGGAGTAAGGGCTAAATTATGTAAAACCATGGTAATAACGTCTACTTGGAGTACATAGAAGCCACGGGTGGATTTTGAGCTCTGGCTGCTGTTTGAGAATAGACTGCTGGGGACAAGAGTAGAAATGGGGGCAAGCTGTAAGGCTACTGAAATAATACTTGTGAGAGATGATCGTTATTGAATAAGGTTGATAGTCGAAAGTTCCCTTTCTCTAGAATTTTCTTTTCTGTTATCTACGATAGAACTCCTAATCCTTTTACAACTCAGCTCAGATAATCCAAGTCCAAGACAGAAACACCACAATTCAAAGCAGCAGATAGTGACTACTTCTGTGAAGAGGGAGGAGAATCTAACCTAAGCTATTCAAAAAATTTAACTTGTGAGCTATAACACACACACAGAAAACTGCAATTAGATATATATGCTTAGCTTAACACATGGTTATAAAGACAGCACTTATAAAGAGAACCACCTAGGGGGGAAATTAGAACATTGCCAGAGATCTAGTCACAATGCCTCCTTCCACCTATTACTAACCTCTACACTGCCTTTAATGGACAAATCCCTGCTTTTCTTTATGCATCCCTAAACAGTATATTTAATTTTGCCTGATTTTGAACCTCATAAAATCATATAGTATATATAGTTTGGTGACTGGCTTCTTTCACTCAATATTATGTTTTTAAGATTCATCCATAAACTTGTACAAGGCTATATCTCATTCTCATTACCACATAAAATTACATTTTAAAAATGTACCACAATTTATTAATTTATTCTACTGCTGATGGACATTAGGTTGTTTCTAATTTGGGTCTATTATGAACAATGATAATAAGAAATCTTGTTCATGTCTCCTAGAGCATGTGTGCATGGATTTCTCTAGGTTTCATACCTACCAGTGGAAAACACAAGTCACGAGTATATGTAAAAAGTTTAAGTTAAACTGTTTTGCAAAATGGTTGTACCAATTTACATGCTCCAGCAGTGCATTAAACTTCCTGTTGCTCTACATCTTTGCCAGCAGTTGATATTTGTTAGATTCTAAAACTTTTATAAATCTGATAGGTGTGTAGTGATATTTCACTATGGTTTTAATTTGAATTTCCCTGATTACTAATTAGGATTGTGTGCTCTTTCATATGCTTATTGATTATTCAGGTTTCCTCCTTTGTGATGTGCCTTTTCAAATCTCTTGCCATTTTTCCTACTGTGTTGTCTATTTTGTATTGATTTATAGATGTTAATAAAAATCTCTGAATATTAGACTTTTGTTGGATGTGTTTTATTTATTTTATCCACTTGACAGCTTGCCTTTTCATTCTTTTTAATGATCTATTTTCATGAATTTATGTTCTAAATTTTAATGTAGTCAAGTTTATCAGCCTTTTTAAAATTTTATGGTCACATAGTTTCCTATATTATCTTCTAAAACATTTATAGATTTGCCTTTCAAATATAGATACACCTGGAACTGATTTTAAGTACAAATAAGGTCAGATTCCTAGGTACCATACAGTTTTAGGTAGGGGTCCTTATCTTTTGCGGGGGACACAATTCAACTCACAAGCTGGGACAAAATATGTAACAAGAATATATTTGAGAATAATATCATCTACTTAATAAAACTAGTCTGATGGTTGGGTACATTTAAGTCTTCCACAAAACATTGTAAAAGTAAGCCACTCCCTAAGCTCTCTGTCCACCCAGCTGTCATATAAACACTTGGGCAAGCATCCTCTCCGAGGGCATTTTCATCGGCTGCATGAGATTTAGCCGTTGAAGTAGCTGCACAGTGAATATGTGTGCTCTCTGGTCCAGTGCCATTTGGTTGAACTCATCTTTTAGATACAAACCAAGCATCCAGAGAACAGCTGATCCGTACTGGGTCGGCCTGTGCCCTCAGCTATTCCATCATCATCTTATTAACCTGCTTCTGTGGGTGCTTGCAAACCCCAATAAGCATTTCGAAAGCCTCTTTGGCCTCTGCTGGGCCAACTGCGATAGAGAAAGGATAGATTTTTCTGTGCGGCCCCAGAAAAATCTGTGTCCATGAAGCCTGTCAGGGGGACCAGTCTTTAGTCTTTGTAATTGAATAAACGGGAAATCTTACGAAGCGATAAAATACTTATCAATGAATTGACCTGAGCCTTGTCATCATAGCAAGGAATGTCCCAAGAGTTGATAGACGATCATGGCTCTCATTAAGACCCTTTATGTCTTATGCTATCACACGAACTTCTTAATCTCTTTCATCTCAAGACCTGCCATGTGACTTTGGCCTGAATATCATCCCTTGGCAACCCTTCCACCATTCAATGCATAAATCCAGTGAATCTTTTGGGGCTTAACTCTCATTATGTCTTGTGCTTAGAGCAGTGCCTGTCATATAATAGGTACTTAAAAACATTTGTAGGATGAGTTAAAGAAAGTATTGGCCTTACCTTTTGTCTCCCAGATCATCTTTCTCAAAATGTTCCTTTATTTTTGATTATACTAATTATGGAGTCCTGGTCCGAGGGGAATGTGAAAACCTCCATCCTTAAGTCTATGAGAGGTGAAACAGCCTCTAGAATATATTCAAAAGCTGTCTTTTGGCCATACAGCAGAAAGGTCTGGCCATTGCCGCTTCAGGGGAGAGTATTTTCGTTGTCTGAATTGGGACAGGGCATCTCTGAGTTCTACAACATGAAATGCAAAGGCTGCAAAGACTGTCCATTCTGCCCTCCGCCACCATGGGGAAGTGGTTCAGAGGGGAATGAGTTTGGCCCAGGTCAGCCAGGCAAGCAGTGGGAGAGTTAGTTAGGATGAGAACAGGCTCCCAGGACAATGCTCCTTCCTGCCTACCCAGCCTGAACCCAAACTGCAAAATATCAGGAACCCTGAAAGTGAAGGAGACGTGATTTATGACATGTCAGTGTCACATAATTTTTTAAAATGATGCTTTAGGATATAACATTGGTTTTGACATACCTTTAAAAATATTAATTTTAATGGGTATCTCAGAGGCCTTTCATGACACAGACCACAGGTATTACCCTGGGCTGGAGCAGCTGTCCGGCAGCTCTCAGCATGCAGTCATGCAAAATCCTAAATAACACTGCCAGTCTCTATGTGGTGTTTCACAGAGGATGACCTTGGACCTTTAGCAACATCCTTGCCATGTATCTTTGGAAATTCTGGTCCTGAGGTGTTTGTCTTGGTAAATATAAGCTCTGGTCACCATCAAAATAAAATGTTCCAGGGACATTTTCTGGAAAGTAAGGGAACCCATCATCTGATATTGAAAATTAAAAGGGAAGTCACAGCGGAAATGCCCTTGGCTTCTGACTCTTGTTAGTGTGTGAGGGTTTCTCCAAAGGTGGGTACCAACTGTATTCCCTGCCCCATTCTGACATTGTGACCAGTGGCATGCGTTGGTGAGGCGGTGGTGGTAAGTTGTCACAGAGCAGAAGGATACATCAGAGCTGGACGTGCCCATGCTGGAGGGTCCTCACTAGGGCCCAGTGGCTTCCTTAGTGGCAGCCTCCCCTTCATTTTGTATCGAGCTAGATGTGCTTAAGTTGACTTGATCACTAAGGCCTCTAGTGACACTGTCGTAGGATGGTGGGAAAGATGTGGCAGAGGCAGTTTCAGATTTGTCTGGGAGCACACAGTTTTCATCTGCCACGAATGCAACAAAGCCTTCATCTGGGAGTGGCACAGCCTCCTCCTCAGCCCTGGGCACAGGCGGGGGATTGGCGATCGTCATGGAGCGGTGCAGCACGTAGCTGCGATAGGCCTTTTGGATGACAGTGGCTGAAATGTCTTCTTGCTTCCACCGGAGGGTGGTTGCTATTGGTTCATAGGATGCTTTTGAAAGATTAGTTGCCATAAATTTCTCCTCCATATTTGCCTTCAGAGAATCCAACTCCCCAGATTCTCCCAGAACATTCTTGGTGAAGGTAAACAGGATGTCCAAACAGTGGATCTTATCTCCAGGGACCAAGGGCAAGTCCATCTGGATTAATATATTCCCATTGGGTTTTGGGATCCGCAGGGGGCCAGAGAGCGTGTCTGCAAAGTCTGAGAGGGCAGAGAAGGTAATGAACTGGGTGGCCTCCGGGTCGAACTTTTCCCAAGTCTCGTAGAACATGTCAAAGTCATCCTCGCTCAGGGGCTCCGTACTCTCCTTCGTGGCCACATTGAAGTTTTCCAGAATCACCGCAATGTACATGTTGACCACGATGAGGAAGGAGATGATGATGTAGGTGGTGAAGAAGAGGATGCCCACGATGGGGTTCCCACAGTCCCCTCTAGTGCCGTTGCTGTTGGGCAGGTTGGGGTCGCAGTAGGGAGGCCCCGTGTTGAGGATGGGGCTGAGGAGCCCGTCCCAGCCTGCCGACGTGGTGATCTGGAAGAGGCACAGCATGCTGTTGGCGAAGGTCTGGAAGTTGAACATGTCATCAATGCCAGCCTCCCACTTGACGTAGGCGAAGTTGGCCATGCCGAAGATGGAGTAGATGAACATGACCAGGAAGAGCAGCAGCCCAATATTGAAGAGGGCGGGCAGGGACATCATGAGCGCGAAGAGCAGCGTGCGGATGCCCTTGGCCCCGCGGATCAGCCTGAGGATGCGGCCGATCCGGGCCAGGCGGATGACTCGGAAAAGCGTTGGGGAGAATAAATTTCCAAGTGATGTAAGAATTGCAGAAAACACCAGGCCTTTAAAAGTGAGGGGAAATGATCTAATTAGTACTTCCAACCATGAGCCCTGACAAAGTTGACTGGATCACACCCCCTCTTCTCTGCCTGGTATGGACCTCCAAGTGAGCACCCATATTCAGGGACTCTGGACCCTCTGAGCCTGGCACACTGGATGGCATAAAGTAGGGGCTCAGTAAGTGCCCATTGCATAAATCCTGTCTCCCTCGAGTAAGTCTCACCTTTCCCACCATGTTCTTATCTTTCCCTCCATCCAGATACATTCTTAGTCAACCTACGTGGTCAAAACCCAATTTCTGCAGCCTAGTTCAGCTGAAAGTGATTGCACCCTGTTCCACATGCTCACAGTCCATTGTCTGTTTCCGTCTGCAACATAGACACGGCTCTTTCCTGAGAATTCAGCCTTTGGGTCATGCCTTTACTTCCACCCTGGTCCTGTGCTCTGTGAAGGCTGGGACCCACTGTGATTCATCTCCCTATCTCCTACTGCGAAGATTGACTCAGTTCCTGGCACATGGGCCTGTGGATAATTGTACAGAGCCTAGTATTAATTATAAGGGGCCTGAGGACTTGGGCACCTTGCTGACAGCTAAAACAGAATGGTTTTGAATGGCCAGCTGTCTGCATAATAGATTTTATTTGTTTCTTTCATTTCCAGCTGTGTTTGAACTCTGTGTTAGGGCCTAGAGATGGGCTAGTTTAAGGTCATTTATAGCCCCCTAACCCGAACTATGAACAAGAGTGTGTATATCTCCCTATGTGATATCTAACTTGAAGATTTGTGAAACTTGGTCTTGGGGACCTGTGGAGGCAAGGCCTTTAGGTCAAACAGGATTCAAAACCTCTCGGGAGAAATGGTGAGGGGTACGATAGAAGCTCTCTCTCCTTGCCAGGGTGCCCTTGATCCCATTCTCCTACTCGCCTTTTGTCCTATGAATATGGGTGGTCACAGTATTGTGTTGGAAGGAGGAAGGAAATGGAGGAGAATTGGGATAATTATAATTTTGTATTATGAAATCTGTATGAAAGCCCTTCTCTTAAAGTCCAGTTTAACTGGGGCATTTTCCCATAGTGTGAGATACATATGTGTTTTTATAATCTAAGATTCTGCCAGCCAACTAGCCTACCTTTACAAGGGAGAATGAGTCTTCATACTTGTAACAATTAGACAATCAATACATGTCTTACAGGTGGAAAGGAAGAAGGGGAGAGGGAGGGAGAGTGGAAGAATGGCTAGTGGGTTCTTGCACTTGTTTTCGAGCTGTCGTTATGAGTGATTTCTGTCCAGTGACGGGTGTTTCTGTGTAGGTCATAGGAACTGGTAGTTAAGGTGTCCCCATAATAGAATGGAGTACTCTGAGTATATTTTATTTCTATAGTACTGATATGGGAAGTCACATAAGCAAGCTCCCTTCTCTAATATAAAATTAAAAATGGCCTTTAGAGTCTCTCACTTTGGAAGGCAAACAAACAAACAAAACAAACCTCCCCCACCCCGCCCCTGGAAAACCCAGCAGCAATAGGAAAATAAAACAAAACAAAAAACAAAAATAAATTTAAACTCCCCAAACAAACACAACCCAAGGCTGTGTTTCAGCACCAGGATAGAGAGATTAAGTGCTGCCTTTGTTGTATTCAGATGCTATTAGCTCTTGATAGTGAATCAATGGAAAATAAAATCTACAGCTATGCCCTGACATGAAAAGTAAGGAGGTCATGATATAATAGGTCAGGATATATTTACAAAGCAAAGTAAACCTGGTGTGCTGGGATTTGGCCTTTATAGGATCCAACTTTGGCTAAACCACACGAAGGCCAGGGACGGTATCTTGGTCTTTGGTAGGAGGCTGTTAGTTTATTAAAAAGAATATTAGCATGGTCTAAATTCAGCTCCACCCTTTACAAACTATATGACCTTGCATAACTTTCTTAATCTCTGAGGCTCCATATTAAATGTATAAAATAAGTATAGTAACACTCCTTCCCAGGGCTGCTGTGGAGATCCGTGGATCCCAGCCCAGTGCTCAGAACTCAGCAAGCACTCAATTATGGTGGCTCCAATCCCCATTTTAACCTCTGACTCCATTCATTTTCTCTGAACACCGTTGGCCCCCAAATACTGAGCCTGTCATTCAACAACACCCAGACTAGGTCATAATAGCATTGATCTCTTGGCATTGGTCCCTTGACTTTACTGTCACTCATATTCCCTAAGTGGACAGTTATACAGAGATTTAATTCCAGACCCTTGACTTAAGAATCTCCTTTGAACAATCTCCTCCTGGTCTTTCCTCACTCTTCTGGCAACCACCTCCTTTTCCAGAAAGTATTTTATGACTCACCTCACACCACAGCACCCACTCTCTGCTTTGAAGGCCATAAAGATAAGACTCATTGGAAACTCCATCATCTTAGGTTTTCTTGTGCGTGATTGTTCCCTATCGGCTCCCAAATTTCTGGCGATGGCTGCACACACAGTAGGTGCCTGAATACCCTTCACGGCAGCATGGAGAAGGCTAGTGGAACCTCTGCATTTCACTGAGAGGCCCGGGGCATTTTAAATCTGCTGCTCTTGCAAAGCAGCAAATACTGGGCTCTTCTAACATACAACGTAGGTTTTTAAAAGTTTGTTAGCTGTCCCCTTGGTTTTGAAAGAGCAGCCAAAACAAGACCAAGTAGAGGCTGGGTGTCCCCACCACATGCGATGCCCACTTACTTCCAATGGAAAGGACCACGACAATTAAGTCAAATACATTCCAGCCATTGGTGAAGTAGTAATGCCTCAAGGCGAACATCTTCATGACACACTCGCCAATGAAGACGGCCACAAAGAACTGGTTGATTTTGTTTAGGATTTTTGTCTTTTCTTCACTCTGCTCATCAGTCTCCACCACCATGGTGATCATGTTGAGGCAGATGAGGACCATGATGATGATGTCGAAAGTCTGCCTTGTCACGATGTCAAAGACAAAGCCCTGGTACTTGTTCTGAGAAAACAAGAGATGGTACATCAGGCCTTTTAGCAACATAAACCAGGCATCTGGAGAGGCTGTGTTCTTCACAGATGGGTTTTTAAAGTCTGTCTCTTTTGTCTCCCTCACACTCCACATCCCAACAGAAGCAGACTCCTAACCCTCCAAAATCTCACTCTTAGTTGTTTCTACCTCATTGCCTCTCCTGGCCCCACGAAGTCACTAGGCACTTTGTCCTTGTCCACGCTCTTCCCTCCACTTGCAGTGCCCCTCCAGTCCTTTCTCTGGGCCACCTAAATCCCCATAGCCTTGAAGCTGCTGCATATCACAGGAAGATAAGCTCAGTGCTTTGTGATGACCTAGAGAGGTGGTATAGGGAGGATGGGAGGGAGGCTCAAGATGGAGGGGATATGGGGATATATGCATACATATAGCTGATTCATTTTGTGCAGATGTCTAAGCAGGTCTTGGTTGTTTGCATTCTTGGAGAGAGGCAGAGTGGTCTGGACAACGAAGAGATCATTTTTAGGGGGCTATTTTTATGGTGTTTAAAAAATTTTTCCTGGTGTGGCCCTCTAGACTTTCCTGTGCTGTTAACATCTTACTGGTCTGTGAGCTCTTGATTCCAACCTCATCCTCCACCCTCACCTTCTCAGACACTTCTGAGCTCTGTGGAACTCACCTGCCTTGATCTGCAAACTTCTCCTCCTACTCAGTGGCTGCTCACTCTCCTCATGCCATGGACCCTAGGGCTGGGGGCAGAGCTGAGGTCCCTCTTGTTCCCCATTGTCACTCCCAGACCTTTGCTCCTCCTGTGTCTTGTAAAACCCTTCCTCCTCTGATGCCTGTGTCTTCAAGTTAGCCTTCCTTTGCCCCCTCTTCATCGCTACCACTTACTGACCTCCTGGTCCCTCTGCTTCATTACTGATGAGTGAGACTCTTGGCCACACTTGGCCACTCTTGGCTATTAGCTCTCGGTTCCTTACCTAAATCTCTAATGACCTAGTTTTTCCTAACTTAGAGAAAAATCTTCCTGAATCTCACATCTCTCTCCAGCTACCAGCCTACTTCTCTCTTCACTTCACAGTTAAATTTCTTGAAGGAGTTGTGTGCAATCACTGTTTCCCATTCACGCCTCAGCCTACTCCAACATAGCTTTTGTTCCCATCCTGCCATTGAAATGGTGCTTGTTAAGATCACTCGTAACGTCCAACATACTGGTTTGGCATCGCTTACCGCCCCCTCTGCCTTGAAACTCTCTTTTCTTGGTTCCCAGAGGGCTTACTTCCCTGGTTCTCTTCTTGCCTTTCTGTCTGCTCTTTTTAGAGTCTTCTTTACTCAACCTTTAGATATTAGAGTTCCTCAAGGCTTAGTCCTATGTACCCTTTGCTCTTCACGCCATTCTTTCTCCCTTGGTAATTTCTCCAGCCTGTGAATTAATATGTGTGTGATTTTTACTAATTGTTTTCCTGTCTCACTGAACTGTCATCTCTGTGAGGGCAGGAACATCTCTCACTGTCCTATCCCCAGGGTCTGCATAGTATCTGGAAAGCAACAGATGATCAATAGGCAGATGAATGAATGGATGACAGAACGGACAGCTCTGAATTACACACACTTCAAACAGAATTATAAAGCCACTCCACTAGGTTGATTACATTTAATTCTGTACAAAAGGCACTTCCTGAATGTGTACTGTGTACAGTGCTCTGCGTGAGCGGCTGTGAGGGAGAAAGGAACCTGTCATGAGTCTCACCAGGGAGCTCCCAGGAGCCACAAAGGGGAGAAGGGCTGTGACAGGGCTGGTTCCTGCTTTCTGCTTCATGGTGGGGATGGGTTGCTACCCTGCAGGGTTTGAGCAAAGAATCAGAGTGGGTCTGGCTCCAGGTATAGCTGCTGGCTTATGTCTTTTCTGGGATGCTGAGCCACTAATAGCTTTCATTTCATCACTGAAAATGGCAAAAAAAAAAAAGGAGGCCCATTCATGACTTCTAACTAAACAGAGCAGGCAACATTACTAAGTTCTGGGCATCAAGTTTGCCCTGGATATTCAGCTGCTGGGGAGTGGAGCGGCTCTCTAGCTGCTCTTGGCTTAGCTTGTGGGCAGGGATCACTTCTTTGCAACCCTCGGGGCTCTCAGAGATGATGAAGTGGGTGACTGATGATGCGATATTCTGGAGCCTATTATTTTCCTATAAAGTGGAGTATGTGAAACCTGATTTTAGTGATTTCTATAGTAGGGAACGTTATAGAATAAAATTTCCCAGTCTTGTGGAAGCCTTAGGCTCTGCTATGGATGAAGCATAAGATTTAGAACTTGGGATTCACGTGTGGCAAGGAGTAGTATGTACATGCCTGTGTTGGAGGTCCCTATGTCATCCGAGGCTGGCCCTGCCATGAACTGGCACCCATGCACCTGTGGAGCAGAGTCCTGTGCCAATGCTCAGCTTACCTGACCAGCTCAACCTGTTGGGACCCCTCAGGGAAGAAGATGGCCTTTCCAGTGCCAATAATCTAGTGAGGAGGAAACTGGAGCTGGGAAGGTGAGTCTTAGGTGGGAGTGGGCATTTCTCTTATTGCTTGGACTTTGTGGAGGGCAGATGATCAGGCTGGTCCCACTGTGGGGTGGGTGCCAAGACGTTGCCTGCCATATGGATGCTGGCCAGGAGCTAGGATGGGCCAAGGCTCGTGGGCCCTGGAGAGCAGCCAGATGCAATTGCCGCCTGGGCCCTGATCTGCTAGTTTCCCTTTTGGTATCCCTAAACCTCAAAGTCTTGTTTAAATGTTCCAGCCTTGCCTCAGCTATGCTAAAGGGAACAAAGGAAATAATGTTTGCTGTGCCTGGACCAGAATATTAAGGAGAGAGCCATGTTCCTCCACTAAAGCTATTATAGTGTGGATAGTTAGTTAGTTAGTAATATACACCCCCTCCCACTCAAAGGGATGGCTAATGTCAGGAACACAGCTGGGCTATGAGGTCTCACTTTGCTTATCCGTATGGAAGACCTCCTCCAGGGCCAACCTTGGAGGACCTTGGGGATGGCTTGATTAGGAGACGTGATGATTTTGTTGTAGGTCTTCCTGCCCAACCACTGACTTCCACTCCTACTGCAGTGCCTGGAATTTCAGCATTAGGTTCCTACCTTTATATTAAGATAGTGTCCTTTCCAGGGTCCCTTTTGGAAATGCAGCTCACCCTGTCCCAAGGAAATTGTCTTCCTTGAGAGGAGGAAGCTGGAGGTGGCCTGTGGGATTGGCTGATGAGAGGGGAGAAGCTGAGATGTTATAGAGAGATGGAGTAAGTAGGTAGGGAAGGGTACCCAAAACTGTCATGATTTTGCCAAGGGTTGACCCCAGCACAGAACACCTTGGTGTCTGCTCAAATGTGGATTCAACATCAGTCCAGCCACCAGAAAAGGTCAGCAGGGACATAACTGCTCGCTTCTCATTAGGTCTTAGGATCCTTCTCCCATAACCCCTGCTTGACTCTGATTGGCTGGGCTCAGCCTTTCACCTACATCTTCTAATTTTGAGCCTGTTCCTGCCCACTGGACATTGGAGGGATACTCCCTGAGCCTTAGGGACTCTCCCTCAGGCTAACTCAACCCCAGTTATCTTGATCTTATGAGGTATTTGGAAGGACACCTCTGCCCCTACAGACGTCTGAACATCTTATCACTCCCCGTTGTAACACTTCTTATCAGAATGGAGAATAGTAATACATTTGTGACCACTGTTTCCAAGTAAAGCATGTGAAAGGTCATAGCATTTTCTTTTCCTCCTGTAAATGTTTTTAAGACTTTGTGCTCATGAAGTTTTTAGTATCTTATGCAAACCCCATGCCTTGATTTAGAAATTATAATGTCTTGGCCAACAGAATGTATGTCTCCCTGATTCATTTAGGGAAAGGCCTGTACCTTTGCTGAAGGTCCTTAGGTTTTGCCCTTGTGTGGGGAAGGGCTAATGGGACTGTGCCATGGATCTTTTTGAATAAAGGAATCACAGGGGAGTATGCCTCTAAGTTTTGGTCAGTCTTTAAACACTAGAGTAGGATAATTTTTGGTTCCTATTGTGTCACCTGACCATGACCATGACTGGGCCCAGGATCCCAGGGTGGTTGGGTTTGGCTATTTCCTCTCTGTCTTCCTGTAGGCATGGGGTAGAATGTGGGGTGAGGCTGGCAATCCGTTGCAACCTACATCAAAATGCATAACCACAAATGTTTCATCTCAGGGCTCTAACCATCCTTACTATCATTTAGCCTAATCTGTTCCTGATCTGGTGCTGGAAACTTAAGCCTGTTGGGCAACTCAAGTACTTCCCTAAACAGGTCTATCTGGAAACCTGCAGGAGTATGTTCACTCCAGAAGATCAGAGTTGCTTCTTGCAGACTTTTCTTCCTTGGGCCTGGGAACTCTCATTACCTCATCCTCAAAATCAACCCAGATCTCCTCCTCCACAGAGAGCATTGGCCAGACGCCTACCAGCACAGGCATGGGCTGTCAGGTTGGATTTCCAGACACTTTCTGCTAGAGAGGCGAGCTCTGGGGCTCACCAGGGGCCGTGGGATGGGCTTCTGGGGCTTCTTGGAGCCCAATTTCTTCATGGCATTGTAGTACTTCTTCTGCTCCTCTGTCATAAAGATGTCCTGGCCCCCTAAGTGCAGAGAGATAGGATAACACACACCACTGTTATTGCCCCCAGATGGCAGCCTTCAGTCCTTTCTGGGCCCAGACCCCAGACAGGGGTGAAGCCTGCAATCAGGGGGCAAAGGTCGGTGTTGGTGCTAAAAGCCAAGATTGGGCTCCTGGTCAGGCATGGGGGCTGTGACTAGTGTTGCTTCAGTCACGAGGCCCGGGGATCGATGGTAAGTCTAAGACTCATCACTACCACAGAAACACCTAAGCCCCACTTATCTTTTTTTTCTGTTGGTTGAAGTTGTCAATGATGACCCCAACGAAGAGATTGAGTGTGAAGAAGCTGCCAAAAATGATGAAGATGATGAAGTACAAGTACATGTACACGTTGTCCTCCCACTTGGGCTGCATGTTCACCTGTGAGCAGACAAGTGGGGGCATGGGGACGAGGGGGCATCTTAGCTTGTGTTTACCCCAAAGAACCCTGAGACAAGGACCTGGCTGCAGGTGGCTTATTTGCGAGGTGATCCCAGGAAGCAGAAGTGAGAGAGGGGGAGGCAGGAACAGGATAAAGGCAGCACCACTACCATGGGCAACAGGCACTCCATGCTCTAAGGACTGTAGAACACACTTCAGATTTGTACCTCCAAGGGACAGGGAAGTGAGAGCTTTTATCTACAGACTCCCAGAGCTTATTTGTGAGGGTTGCCCCTGTAGACTCGAAGTCCTCTGCCCTTGGGGGAAGAGCTGCTGAGCCAGCTCTGAGGCACTGAAGAAAATCAAATCTCAGACAGAATAAGAAACAAAGGATGAGAGTGAACTTAGAGGTGGGTTGAGGGGATATGGGGCAGGGCATCAGCAGTGTCTTGTGCCCCAGCAGGGAAGGGTCCTTCCCCAACAGCACCCATCTCCTCCACCTGGCTGCCGTGACAGTACCTGAAATTCCACTGTTCTAGCTAGCCACTGCCCTTGCCCCTGCCTCTGCCCAGGGAGCGCCCTCATGCACAGTCCTTTAGAGGTTATCTGATAATTTCCTCAACGGTGAACAGAGGAAGAACTTGAGAAGCCTAGGAGACTAGGTCAGCTTAAATATCCAACAGAAGGCCAGCTGGACACTGCTCCGGGGGGGATAGTGCCAGACTGCTGGGTGATCGCCTTTTCCAGTACCAAGGCCACCTTCACCCCATTTCAAATAGACTAATGTGGGCGGGAGGCATAGAGCGGGAGGCGGTAGTCACCACGGGCTGAGACTCACTTCCCGGGAATCGACAGCTGCGTACATGATGTCCATCCAGCCTTTAAAGGTTGCCTGGAAACAAGGAACAGAGGCCACTCAGTGTCTGCCCATCCATCTACATCGGCCTCTGTTTTGATTCACTTATTTGTCTGTTTTTCTCATAGAGCATTGGCCCCCCTGGAGCCAGTTCTGACATGACTCTGATTTCAGTGCCTAGCACACCACAGCTACTCAGGGACTTGTTGTTGAACGAATGCATGAACAAAGGGTGGAGTGCAGGAAGCTGTGGGTAACTGCATGACAAATGTATAAGCAATTGCATTAACACTGAATGAACAAGTGGATGAAGGCAAAGGATGAATGAATGAATGGAAGCATGAATGTTATTGACTGTCATCATCACAAGTATTATCTATCATTACAATAGACTGGAACATAATTTATTACCCTCTAGGAGACGATCTGCAATAGAAGACTGTTCAGTCTGTGTGGCTATATCAGGTCTATTTTGTACAAGTAGTGAATTCTAAGTCATCACCTGATATAGCCCCATGGCAGGCCTATCCCTTTATTCTATTCTATTAGCCCAAATTGGTCTAATTGCACTACTGGGAGATCACACTCATTGGTAGGGCCCTCTAGCCTCATGGTGCAGTCTGTAGGAACAGGGAATAATCTCACTTCACACTGAGTGCTATCCCTTGCAAAGTCTCCACATAGCATCTTCTGGGAGACCCCAGGCCCTCCACTTTATCGAGCAGCCAAAGGAAGAGACATGGTTGATCTCAGGACTCACCACCTGCAGAAGTGCGAGGTAGCCCATTGCAACATTATCAAAGTTGACCTTCACATTGACCCAAAAGAAGCTTCCAGTGTGGTTTTGACGTTCACAGTCAGACATGTTATTCACAGTAGTCCAAGGCACAAGAAGAAAGCCTTCACTGGTCTTGTTGATGCATTTCTGAAACTTCCCTGCGAAGAGGTTCACACCCATGATGCTGAAGATGAGCCAGAAGATGAGGCAGACGAGGAGGACGTTCATGATGGAGGGGATGGCACCCACCAGGGCATCTACCACCACCTGGGGGGAAAGGCAGAAAGATCTGGAACCCCACCGATGCCACACCCTTCTTGCCCAATCCCAGTTCTTTCTACCCTCACTCGGGCTGCTTCATGAGCCAGTGGAAGCAAGAGAAGTGGGTTAATTAGAGCCATAATTCAGACTCAGAAGACAGAGACACTGGGCAGTGAGGATGGGTTTATACATTCTCTCTAAAGTTCATTCAGGGCAGGTTTCAGTGTCTCTCCTTAGGATTGAGGAGATGGACACACTTACAAGCACATACATACTCATTTAGGGGTGCCAGTGTGTGTTTTGTACTTGCACATACAGACTTCTAGAACTTTGCTTTATTTTATAAACTATATGTTTATAAAATACAGTTTATAGTGTCCTTTGGTCAAGAATCAGTGAAAACCCAAATCCATATTCACAAACTTGTTTATTTGTAAATTAGCAACCTGGAGATAAAATAAAATAAACATCAAAGTACTTCAATCATAAGCTTCTAGCGTTTGTAAAGATACAAGTTAATTTTAAAAGTCCACTTTTGTTTTGAAGGTACGATGTCTTCTTTGAGGCAGTGGTGGAGGAAGAAAGCAAACCTTGCTTTCTGTACCAGAAGACTCATAATTATGTGGAAGGGGAGGGGAGAAAATGAGCAGTCCCTCATCCCCTATAAGACAAGGGCCAGACTTGTGAGCATTCCATCCTGAGGAAGACAGTGAGGGCGAGGTGGTGGCTGAAAGCCTTGGATGAGGAGAGGGATGGATGAAAGGAGAGAATCCATAGGACCCAATGACTGTGCTGGGTTGGAGAGAAGATGCATTCCAGTGGGTGGTGACTGAGCTGCTGAGCCGCTGATGTCACTGCATTTAAATGGAGTGTCAGAGGCAAGGCTCATCTGTCATGGAAAGATGAAGAGCTTGGGGTGTTCCGGAGATTTTGGCAATAAGGACAAAAGGCAGGGTGGGGAGATTGAGGTAAGAGATGCTTGCGACGCTGTGAAGCAGGATTGCCTCACTAAGAGCAGGAGAGAGTGAGGTCTGAGTCCTGGTAGATGTGATGTTTGAGGTGAGAAGGGAAGCGGGCTTACAGAGGGACTTGAAGGAGAACTAGGAGAGTTAGGATACTGCAGCACCACCAATGTAACAGCAGAAAGTGGGGACCCCTGAGCTGACCTGTGGGGGTAGGGCCTGGAGCTCAGGGTCAGTAGTATGGAGGGCGTAAAGGGGGAATGGGTACCAAGTGCTGCAGACCAGAGTAGTTAGGAGATAGATCTTACCCGCATGCCTTCAAATCGAGACAGGGCCCGCAGTGGCCGCAGGGCACGGAGGGTCCGAAGGGCTTTGATGGATGCCATATCAGAATACTGCAGCACCTTCGCTATAAGGCTTGTCAGTGAGATCTGAGTGCAGGCAGAGAGCAAAAGCATCACCCTAGGGTTCCAGAAAGTTGACCCTGGTGGATGGAGACAGGAAATCCCTCCCACTCCCTACTCTGTCAGAGCCATCATCCTGGCTCCCACCTTATTCTGAACTCCAACGAGAGGTATAGTGAGAGTCCAATCTCTTCTCTTTCATTAAAAATTTCATTCATCATTTATCTGAACTTTTGGCCAAGAAAATCTCAGTCTCCCACATCGCCACCCCCTTGTATGTAGGTGATCAAGCTCCCAGTGTAGTAAATCAGCCTTCCCTTTCCTCTCTAGAGGCACCAGCCAGTTCCCAACAGCCTTTAAAATTTGATTGACTTTCAGAGACTTGGAGAGATGCTGGCCCTTCATGGGGGTTATGCAGAAAGTCTATCTTGAGGAATATAAAGTGAGGCTCGATTGTACGTGCTGAGAAAAGTGAGGAAGAAAGAGTCCTGGGCTGGGTGGGGTCTAGTTCCCTCTCAACCCTGATATTTTTGTGACCTTGGGTCAGTGCCTTGTTAGTGCAGGTTGTACTTTCAACCTTTGTAAAATGAGGAATCAGACTAAGAGAACTCCGAGGCCCTCACAGCTCTGCAGTTTTCCAGGAAGAGTGACTGGCATGGGGCCAGGAGATTCAGCTTTGACAGATAGCTGAGATATAATGACTGAGTTGTGAGTCCCTGGTGGTTGGTCAGTTTTGCACTTTTTAAAGTGTTGGACCAAGGACTGCAAAGGCACAAACTTACATGGAAAAATGGTCACACCTTCCAGGAACTTTGAAGGTGCCAGGGAGATACCCTATGCATTGGCTTGAGCTTGCCAGAGACTGTGACCCAATCCTGGGAGACCCCCAACTGCACCACGACTGGTGGGCTGAATTCAGGCTCAGCTTATCTTGACAGCTAGGAGGGGATGTCAGAAAGGGAAGGGTTTACACTTGGGTGCTAGAGCCCCAAACAATGCCTGTTCTCTGAATGGTGGCTTATTCCACCAGGACAGAAAACTGGAATGGAAACAACCCCCTTCCTCCAACCAGGCAAGGCTCCAGACACCAGCAGGTGGCACCCAGCTGCCTGGCTAAGTGAGAGCAGGAGGTTTGGGGCCAGTTCCATGCTGGACCCTGTTCAGTCTTTTGCTCAGCCCCTGGGAAGGCTGCCTCATGTGCAAAATCTGCAGTTGGGGCAATTAGGAGCTGGGGCCTCTCCAGCAAAGCCCTCCCATCCAAGCCCAGCTCCATTCCCACTGCTCAAGCCACAAGCCTCCCAACTGGTCTCTAGGCTCCCGTATTGCATCCATCCCATCCATTCTCCTCTGCAAATTTGATTATGATCATGTTTCTCTCTTACTCCCAACCTTCACTGATGCTTTATCATCTCAGGATAAGCTCCAGACTCCTTAGCCTGTATTATATGGCCACAGCCTGCTTTTCCAGTCATATTTTACCCACATATCCTACCCAAATCAAGTTGTTCCCTAAATGTACCTGTGTCTGTGCCTTTGCCCAGGGTCCTTCTTTAATTAAGATTGACCACCCCCAGTCCTTTTTGCACCTTGTTGCTCCTGCTCATTTTAAGCCTTATATCTATCTAATGCCACCTCCTATATGAAGCCTGCCCAGCAACCCCACCCCCAGAGTGGAAGCAGGTTCATGTCTCTGTGTCCCTAAGACACTAACTATTTCCAGCAGTGCTCACCACATCCTCCCTCATCATATGTTTATTTCTCTCTGTTGTCCTACCTGCTGGAAGAGTAAAGTATAAACTCCTGGAGATAGGGAATTTTTATTTCTTGGCTTCTATCTCCCCCCAGAGCACTTCATAAAACAATCCTACATGCAGTAGCTATTGATATAAATAAGCATTTGATAAATTGAAAAAATAGAGAGAGGCATGTTGGGATGGATGGATGGAAGAAAGGAAAGAAAGAAGGAAGAAATCTTGATGGAAAGTTGAATGATGGTTGGATAGAAGAATGGACTAAATGATACAAAGATGGATATGAGAGTTGAAAGGAAGAATGGAAGAAAGAAAGCAAAGAAGAAAGATAAAATATAAAATCATGGATAGTGGATGAATGGGATGGATGAATTCGGGAAGGATGGATGGCTGGATAAATGATGGACGAATGAAAAGATAGAGAGATGGGTAGAAGAATGGAAGAGATTAGAGAATGATGGAAGGTTGACTGGATGGAAGAATGGGTGGGTGGTTGGATGAATGGAAGAAAAAGAGGTGAGTGGACAGATGGGTGGAAGAAAGGAAGGATAGATTGATGAAGTAAAGGAAGAATAGAAAGATGGAAAATGTGTGAACAGAAGGAAAATTGGATGGAAGGTGCTTGAATGAGTGAATAGAAGGTTAGATGACTGGATAGTTCAATAGAAAGACAAGTCAAAAGATAGAAAGATAGAAGGGTTAAGGACAAATTGATAGAGGGATGGAAGGAAGGTTAGGATGAATAGATGGGCAGAAGGGAGGAGGGAAAGAAGAGTGAGAATAGTTGGATGGAAGGAGAGGACTGACAGGATAAACAGAAGAAGTAAACATGAATGGATGTTTGGAAGGAAGGAAAAAGAAAGGGTGAATGGTTGGATAGATGGAAGGAGGGATGGATGGTCAGAAGGAAGAATTAGTAGGCAGATGGGTGGATGGATGAGTGGGTGACCACATCAGGGGATCAGGACTGAAACTAGTGAGACCTACTTAGGAGTGACTGCCCCTAACAAGAGTGGGTAGCTGGAATAAAATTTTCCTTTCATTTATGAATAATTATATGATATGCACAAAATTATCACCTGTGACTCAGATTGCAGGCCTCACAGCTAATTCCTGTGGTACAGTGGCCTGATGCTGCTAGCACACTGGTATCAGGAAAGAAGAGAATTAGGTGCACAGACCTGCTGTGGAGGACCTGCCAACACAGGAGGCTGGACAGAATGTTCTGAACTGGACCCCATCCAGCTTCAGGAGGCAAGCACCAAATACAGACACATTTCCTAACACCTCTGATGTGCAGACCTTGGCACCAGTGGCTGTGGGAGTGTGGGAAGCAGAGGCAAACATAGCACGTGCCTCCCCCACCTGCAGGGACCCTCAGACGTGCAGCAGTGAACAAATAGCTCAGGCAGCCATCCTGAAAAGCCAAGACTGCAAGGGCCTGGATAGATAGAGGACTGTAGGTTAAGAGGAGGAGGAGCTCTCTCCGGGCTTTGGGGGCTAGGAGAGCTCTTAGGAGACTTTACTGAGGATGGTCTCCTCACACCTTTGAGGAATCTCAAGTTTAATGTGTGGGAGGCACTTGGTAAATCCCCTAATGCAGGGCTAGTGGCCACAGGTTCATCTGAACACATGAGCTCCAGCCCATCACCTCTCCAAAGGGACTCTTTGCCCCTTTTAGTGCCATTAGCTCAGTGGTTCTCAATCCTGTCTACACATTGGACATGCCCAGGGGCTTTTACAAAATACTGATGCATGGACTCCACCCAGGACCAGTAAGACCCCAATCTCTGGGAAGAGTAGTGTTTGTTCACTCTGTTCTTAAGAGCTTCCCAAGTGATTCTAAAGTGCAGCCAGGGCTGGGGATCATTGAGTCAGTGGGAGGGCAGGTTCTCTGTGCTAGGAAGTCCTCAGCATCCCTAGGTCTAGAAGCCCTGACAATGGATGCAAGGTCATGTGCCATCTTGCTTTGGATGTAAAATACAGAGGTAGTAAGTGGTCTTTCTGGATGGAGACCTAGGAACTGAAGACTCACCTGAGTGTTGCTGTTGTGTTGGAATCATGTACTGCCTGGATCTTACCTGGATCACAGGTATGCAGGGTTATTCTCAGACCCCTTGCTAAGACTTCTCTTTGGAGTCACCCTTGAAGGCCAGGCCTCCAAGCTTCCTTTGCGTTAGTTGCAGCCATCAGCCAGGGGAAAGGACCCCAAAGCCCACAAGTGCCCACTGAGACACTCACGTTCACGATGAGGAAGTCCAGCCAACACCAGGCATTGGTGAAGTAACTTTTAAAGCCATAGGCCACCCATTTGAGCAGCATCTCAAACACAAAGATAAACGTGAACACCCTGTCGGTGTACTCCAGCAAGGCCTTCACGGTGGGCTTCTGGTCAAGGTAAAAATCTTCAAAGGCCTGGAAGGAAAGGAGCAAAATGGTAGGCGGCCTAGACCCACAGCACTGGGGCCCAGGGACAGGGAAGGACCCAGTCAGCCCCTGAGAGAGCTTTGGTAACCAGTTTGCCTGCATCATTTTTTTTTCTCTGCTCTGGGAGGTAGGGTGGGGTAGTGGAGGAGGCCCTGTGAGATACAAATGAGGACTTCCTCGGAGCCAACAAGGACACACAGCCCTGCTTATACTTTGCAGGGGAGCTGAACACAAGTGAGAAAGGAAACCTTCTCTAATTGGATTTTGGAAGTGAACCAAAGGGACTGCTAACAGTGACTTAGTTTAAAAATAAAAGCAACAAAGGATGTTCGCGAAAGTGAAAGTAAGACTCACCAGTGAACTCTGAAAAAGAATGCTGCATTTCACTGGTAATCAAGGAAATTCAAATGAAGAGAAGATGCCATTTTTCTTTTATGAGACTGATGAAGAGGAAAGGGCATGGGTGGGAGTGGATGGTGGGGGGGAACCCTGCAGTCAGTTTGGCTGTGGGGAATCAGCTACTCTCATATAGAGCTGGGCGGAGTGAAAACTGGTTCAGTTTTTGGGACCCCAACTTGGTAATATGACTCAAAGCTTTTAGAAATCCAGCAATTCTGCCTTCAAGAATGTATCCTAAGGACACTAGATGTTGTTGGTGTCCCACCTAGATCCTGTTTAAGGAGCCAGTATGACCATCCCCAGCTGCTGTGAACGTTGGTTGCTAAAGGCTGGTGAATGCCCCTGTTGCCTGAGGACACGTCCCTGGGCTGAAGGGAAGTGCCTCCGCCTTAGAAGACTATATCACCCCTCTGGGGGAAGCTGCAGCCAGTGTCTGACCATCCCCTTGCCTCAAGGTGAGACTGTCCCGTGAGGCCCTTTATGCTTCAGAGTTCCTGAGGGATCAGGCTGAGGCTGGGCTTCATGGGAACCCATGTCTTTTCCCAGCTCCTTTCCCTGTTCTGTCCTACTTCCTTCACATGCTCCAGCTCAAAGCACACCCTCCACAAACTGCACAAGAATTCCTGCTTCTGGTTCTACTTCTAAAGCTAGACCTAAGATGGGAAACAAGCCAACGTTTCCAAAGGAGTGTGCATAGGATATTCAATGCTTATTAGGAGTGAGCTTGGGGGTTAGTTACATTGCAGCCATTTAATGAGGTAGGAGGACCATATTACTGAGAAAATTTACTGAGAAATTACAGAATGCACAAATGTGGTTTCCGTTTTGTAATATTTATGTGTTACATGCATAAGAAAGATGGGAAGGAAATGCACCAAAATGTTTTCAAAGTGAGATTTTCTTTGAGTGATAGGAAAATGGGTGATATTTTTTCTTTGCAGTTCCCCATAATTTCCAAGTATTTTTTTTTCCCTTTACTTTGTCAGATAAAAACTCATGTTATTTTTTTTTAAACGTACTCAAAGTAAAAGCATAAGGAAGACTAAATTTGGTGCCAGCCAGTTCAGTCCCTTGGGGAAGGAGATGGAGAGGGGAGGGAGAACACTGGGGTGGGGCCAGCAGCTGGTTAAGGATGTGAGCTCCCTGCCGGGAGGGGAGGGCAGGGGAGCAGCAGGGGTGTATGGAGAAGGGGAGTAGAGGGCCAAGGGAAGGAGGTGATGAAGAAAGCACTTAGTCCTCATCAAATGATTGAGGTTATCATTTGCAGGACAGAGGGAAGGGCAGGTGTGGAGAATGCACTGCCCAGCCTCCCTCTGCCCCGCAGTGTGGCCTCTGCACTCAGGACTGTGCTGAGACTGCTATTCTAGGGGGGCCGTCACCACCCTGTGCCAGGGCAGTGGGCACCGTCAGACGCTGCCACCCCCCCTCCAAGATGGCAGCCCAGCCTGCTCTGTGAGACTCCTCTCTCTCAGCTTTGTGCCCTTGCTGGCCTAGCTTTCCTTCCACCTCTCAGATCAAACCTTCTCACCTACCTTTGCTCCTCCCTAAGGCTGAGACAACATCCTGAGCAGTTTGGGCTCCCTTCCTGGGAAATATGGCATTTAAGTGGGTGCCCAGATGGTCAGCAGATTGTTTTCAGGGAGTAAATGGCACACAGGGAGCAAAAGGCAAGTGGAAACACTGGAAACCGTGAATCAAGAGAGTGGGATGCTAGTCCTCCCTTTAACTAATGAGCTGGGAGCCTGGGCAGGTACCTCCGTGTCTCTAGGCTGTGACGTCCTCATCCATAAAATGTGGACAGCCAAGGATGAGTCCCTTCCTGTGTCTACGTCTACCTTGGTTCATTGGGAAAATTAGTTGAGACTGTGTAGTGAGCCTACGCCATGGTGCAGAGAGAACATCCTTCCTTGTCCTACAAAGCTCGACACCCAGCAAGGGGCTTAGGAAGTGTCTCTTAACTCAGAATCTAGAGGACTGTAAGGCCTTGTTATTCAAAGTGTGGCCTGTGGACCAGGGTCAGCATCACGTGGGAGCTTGTTGGAAATGCAAATTCTCAGGCCCCACCCCAGATCTACTGAATCCGAATGTGCATTTTAACAAGTTCCCCGGGTGATTAAATTTTGAGAAGTGCCGTTGTAATGATTTGCCATGCACTTTGAGTGAGTGATAGCAGTACTTGCAAGTGGCTTGTTAGGGCAGGGAAGGATGCTCCTTTTTGTACTGGGCCCTCAGAAAAGGGCAGTGTGTTGGGAGGTCAGACGGTGGAAAATCAGGGGCTTTGGGATCAAATGAAGGCAAAGTTAGGTTTTCCTACTGACAAGCTGGGTAATCTTGGACAAGTCCCATAAACCCTTTGAGTGTCAGTTTTCCCAACAATAAAGTAGGGTGTATACACTCACTGCTTGAAATCCAAGCAGCCAGGTGTAACAGGCCATGACACGGGCCCCTCAAGCACCTACCATGCCCTCCTGCTAAGAGGAGTCCTCGTGCTGGGCTGCAGCTCGCCTTCCAGCCACACGTTGGGGACTTTCAGCCCAGGAATCAGGGGAACCCACTGCTGCAGCTCCAGGGCCTTTGGATGGTGGAGACCCCACCTGGAGGGCTTTGTGGCATGGAACCCCTACCTCCGCTTACCAGCGCTCCACTGCTGAGCAGGATCATGAAGATGATAAAGCTCTCGAACCAGCTGTGCTCCACAATGACGTAGCAGGTCTTGCGCACCTGCCAGCCCATGGCCCATGGAAACTTGGAGCTGTTCACTTTGCAGCAGGGACAGTGGCGAATGCAGCCTGTGGGGAGAGGGGACTGATGGTGAGCGATGTCCCACTAGTAAAGAAGGCATGTTTTGACTCCAGCCCTGAAGGGAAACCACTCTGCAGGGAAACCCACTTGCTGCTATTTTGGAAAAGAATTCTTTCCTGGAATATGAGAGAAGTGGGGTCACTTTCAGGCGGTCTCTCCATCGTGCCCTTCAGGTGTCCCTCTCCACCACTGGTCTTGCACACTCTCACCTCCTCCCAAGCATCTTCCTCCCTACAGATGATAGCATAGCCCTTATCCTTATCCCACCCTTTCTGGAGCTTTGACAAGACACGGGGCCTGAGCCTGGGGGTGTCTGAGGGGCTATGCCTTGAGCCTGTGCTGAACTGGGGGGTCTCCACATGGCTGGAATGGGGCCTGGGGGCAGCCCAGCTCAGGGTCACGTGAAAGTGGAAACTCAATTAAGTGGTTTCTTTAATTATTTAGGCCACACTTACTTTCATAGCATGAACTATATGTTTATTCACTTATTGCACAGATATCTATTGAGAATATAACAGGCTTCACTGTTCTAAACATTGAGGAAAAAGAAGAGTAAGATGCATGTTCTGCCTTTAAGAGTCACATAGGAGATGCAGGGACACAGGTGCATCATGGCCCTCCTCTGGGTCCTTTTATGTCCCAAGTCAAGAGTTTATGGTGGTGGCTACCTTTTCCCTTTCAACCTCAAGAGGGCTGGTTTATAATTCAGTGAGGTGTTTTCGAGGGTGATGAGGAAGGCAGAGCATCTGTTTGCCATGTCTGATGTGGCATGAGATGCAGATCCCACCAGTCAGCTGCTGCGAGTCTGGCATCTGTGTTTGATGCTGGGCTCTCAAGCTTGGGAGTGAGGAGCAAGGGGCACTGCTTGCCTGTCTCCCCTGGACCCCAGGCCAGAACCCTGGACACAGAGGTGACCAGATGAGTACTTGTTGCGCTGGATTCTGGCCCTAATGAATGTCAAGTGGAGGAGGTCTGTGGCTGCCACTCTACCTTCTGTGAAGCAGTCATCTGGCTCATCGAGGTCATCCGCCAGCTCAGGGATCTTCCTCAGGATCTCCCCAAGATCCAGGCAGTCCACAGTGCTGCCTTCTGAGGAGCTCGTGTCGTCCACTCCCTGCAGGGCAGAAGCCCCGGCAGTGAACCCAGCTCTCTGAGGGGCCCAGTGAATCTGCACACTGTCACCACAGGTCCGACTGGCTCAGAGCTCCGAGATGCAGAGAGAGCCCCTCAGGGCTGGACCCACCACGGCGTCCCTTCTGTTTCGGTGCCTTGCCAGCTGAGCCCCAGAACAGTCATGCTCTCTGAAGAGCCCCAGAGGTTCAGCTGTGTGAGGCTTTAAACCTCCAGGCCCCTGATGGAGGGCTGGCGATGGCCCGAGACACAGTAATTACACCCATAAAGACTCTCAGCCTTCACTGGGCTTGAATATTTAATCATGGAGCAATGCTGCAGGGGCCCTGTTGCCCTCCTGGCAGCTTCAGCCCTATAATGTCTCCAGATGAATTCAATTAGGAGCTGAAGCTGCTCTCATATTAGTAAACCTGATCGCTTGACTAATGGACCCAAATGGTGGGGTGGGTCCCCATCTGTCACCCTCCCCACCCTCCCTGCCTGGCTAGGGTCATGGACAAAATCAAAACAAAAACAAAAACAACCCCCAGCGGTAGTGTACTGAAAACACCGAGTGGAGAAAACTAGCCAGGGGAGTCCTTAGAATGCTCAGCAGAAACATGTTCTCCACGTGTAGAAGATGGCAACCCTCACCCAACTGGAACCAAGAGGCTGGTGTTCACCCAGAGCCCTCAAATCCCTTCTCATCCCACCCTCTTCTCTCACCCCGCTGGGTCAGCCTTGCCCAGAGGCACACAGCCAGTGGCTGGCACTCCTCAAGCTGATGGGCTTGATAAATTTGGGATGAATTATGTCTTCCTTATCTTTGCTTACCCGGTGCCTGTCACCATCGGCACTCAGTGGCTAGGTGTCAAGTTAACTTCTTGCATTTAATACAGTGCTATTACAGATGCTAAATCTTTAGAGATACCTCTTTCAATGTAGCTTGTTTTCTTTAAAGATTTGTAATGAAAACACCAAGTTTATTTTTACCTCTTATAAGATCTTCTTCCTGCTCAGTCTATGTAAGTCTGTCAGTACAGCGCTCAGTACAGATAGCCTCTCCCCGGCACCAGTCTGCTTTTGGCCCAAGAAGACAGTGTGGACAACAGAAAGCGGGGGTGGGAGGTGGGAGATGGTCACAGGGAAGACTTCCTCACCCACAGCAACTCCGACTTTTATCTGCTGGCTCTGAAAGATACTTAACTTTCTCTGTGCACTGTCTTTTGTTTCCTTTTTTCTTGGCTGTCATTTTCTGGGCACTTACTCCATTTCAGGCAGGAGCTAAACATTTGACAAGCAGCATCTCATTGAAGCTTCAAAAGAATCCTACCAAGTAGCCATTACCACTTAGCTTCCCAGATGGAGACACGGAGGCTCAGAGAGGTTGAGGAACAGGTCCTCGGTCCCCCAGTCTATGGAACCTCATTCTTCCCGGTGAAATCATGCTGATTAGCCCACACGTTTGGAAGGACTTTAAAAATTCCCAAGATGAGACATGAGCCTCCACAGTTGAGCGTAGTCTGGAATACCCCACGCCCAGCCCTATCCTCCAGTCCCCTCCATCCCACTGGTCATTGTCCGGCAGGCTGTTTAACCTCTCCAGGAAGCTCACATACCTACCTCTGTAGGGCCCTGAGCAGGAGCCTCGTCTTTCAACTTCTCACCTAGGTGTGGAGCCAGGTCCTCAGAGGACATTCCAGAACCTGAGCTCCTGGGTGGCAGGTGGTCCTCATATCTCCCGACTTGTTGCCGCTGCTCCTGCTAGTGAGAGAAAGCCCCAACTTGGGTACCTGTGCCCACCCTCAGCTAAGCAATTCTAACTTTGAAGAGTCATCTGCCAGAGCCAAGGACCTAATATATGCAACGAACATACATACATACAGCCAGATAGATCTGTGTGTAATATCTGGTGTCATTACTTACAAGTTGTGTGACACTAGGCAATTTACCTAACCTCTCTTATTTTCATTTTTCCCATCTGAAAACTTGAGAAGGCAAGATCTACTTCATTTGGTTATTTTGATGACTAAATATGTTCATACTTGTGAAGCACTTCGCAAGCAGTGCTTGGCTCCACAGATGTTAGCCATGATCATTATCACTTGTCCAGGGGTCAGAGTGGTAGTGAACTTTGCCCTCTGGAGACCCCAAGAACCCCCCAAAGTAATTGAAAATGACTCTGAGTGGAGACAGCGTCACAGAGTTTATGTCCTTTACTCTGGGGATGGTGACGCCCTGCCCTCGGCTGTCACCCAGACAAAGGCATGTAAAATATGGCAGCTGATAACAGCAGCTGCTGGAACACAAGAGCAGTGACAGCTGTGAGGGACGGAGGCTAGGGAAGAGCTACAGACTCAAAGCACAGCTGTCTGAGGCCACTTAGTGGCCTGGCCAGCAGCGCTCTGTCCCCGGGTCCCACAGGGACCCCTGCCTTCCTACATTGTGGAGACGTGCATGCCCTGAGTCGTTGAGAAGAGGTTAACGAGGGTTGATTTATCAGCTTAAGGTAGAAAGGAACTATGTAAAGCATTTTAAAATATATATATATTACCCAAAAATATGCTTCAAATTCTTTGGTGCCAAAGGAACAAGTGTCATTTCCCTGTGACATCCCCTGTCGGGAAAAGCTGGATGAATGAGTCACATAATGATCAGGACTTTTTAGGCTGCTGGCGAAGATGAGACGAGACTTGCTCTTGGACAACATCCTGTTCTTAGAGCAATCTTATTAGCACCTCCTGCACAGAGACTGGGTTGGGTGGAGCAAATGGGGCAGCTATATGAAAGACAATTTCAAGCAACTGCAAGTGGCCTGGGGCTCAAGCAATGCCCCTGCTCCCTGCTTGCCTGGTGAATTCTGACCCTTTCTTCCAGGCTCTGATTAAATGTCACCTCCTCCAGAAAGCTTGGCATGGCCTGTGCTTCCTATGTGAAGGGGTCTCATGCCGGGCTTGCCTGGGGCTCTTCAAGGCTGCGCCAGCCCTGAGGTTGGAGAACCTCTTCATCAAAATTTCCCTACTGCCCCTTGTCACTCCAGCCCTAAGTCCCCACCCTGCTTCCTGTGGCTGTCCCGTGGGAGAACTCTCACCTGCCCTTGGGGGATCACTTCCTGCTGGGTGCTCTGAGCATCCTCCTCACCATCATCCTCCAAGTCATCGAGGTCAGACTCGCCCTCGGCAATGGGCACAGAGACCCATATGTTAGGATTGGTGATGAAGTCACTGTGGTCATCCCTGGGGCCTCCGGGAGCCAGGAGCCCTCCAGGGCTCCCCGCAGCCGTGTCAGCAGTAATGTGGTTCTCAGCTTTGGAGGTGGAGAGTGGGAGTTTCACCACCAGCTGGGGCTCTGCCTTGGGCCGGGGGAGCAAGAAGGGCCAGTTGAGGAAGCTGCAAAGGGCCTTCTTGATGCGCCGGCCTAACACCTGGATCCTCGCTAGGGCCACCTGCAGGTTGTTCACCTCCCCGTCGTCCTCTGGGGCTGTGAGGTTGTCGGTGCTGAAGGAGTTCAGCAGCAGGGCAATGAACAGGTTAAGCACCTGGAGAGAAGGAAAGGAAGATCACTCAATCGATGAGCTGACCCCCTCCGTGGCCCACCAGGTCAGCAGCTGGGTGGCAGGACAGGCACACTGGGGCCTCTCCCTGCCCACCCAAGATGCTTTCCTTCTTGGGGGAACAGACATTCTGACAGCAACTGAGAGGAGCCTCGGGGATGCCCCAAGCAACTTGCTTCACGTGGACAAGGCTTGGAAGTACATTCCCCACCATAGAGGAGGGTCACCCCTGCTGAGCAAAGGGACATTCAGGGACAACAGAGAGGAGCAGGCATGGGCCTGCCCAGGACCACCCTCGTCAGCCATACCGTGGTTTCTATTGCTCACTCTGGAATCCTGGGCACATCTCCTCTCTGCTTCCAACTTCGTGTCCTTCAGGACCCCCTACCTGTCAGAGTGGTTGTGAAGAGGAAATGGCACGAGGATATAAAAGTGCTCGGAAAGGCAAACTTCCTGCCTCAGGGTCAGGGGCCTCTGTGACACTGCAGGGATGGGGAACTCAGCCTGGAAGAAAGGAGTTTTGCCCAGCCCCCTACTCGGGAGAGCAGGCAGAAGGCACCTCTGGCTCAGGGACCCTGTTGGGAAAGACCTTGAAGAGTCTGGATTTGTTTTTTCATCCTCTCTCTTGGTTTAGCTTTCTCTTATCTGTAAAACTCTTATGGGAAAAGAATTCAAGTTGGTTGACTTCCAAGGCAATAAGAAAGGGGCTCCTGCAAGACATGGAAGCAGCCCAAGTGCCCATCAATAGACGACCAGCTTAAGAAGATGTGGTACATATATACAATGGAATATTACTCAGCCATAAAAAAGAATGAAATACTGCCATTTGCAACAACATGGATGGACCTAGAGAATATAATGCTTAGTGAAATAAGTCAGACAGAGAAAGAAAATTACTATATGATATCACTTATGTGTGGAATCTAAAAAATAATACAAATGAATTTATATACAAAACAGAAACAGACTCACAGACATAGAAAACAAACTTATGGTTACCAAAGGGGAAAGGTAGGGGAGAGGGATAAATTAGGAGTATGAGATTAACAGATACAAACTACTATACATAAAATAGATAAGCAACAAAGATTTACAGTATAGCACATGGAATTATACTCAACATCTTGTAATCATCTATAATGGAAAAAAACCAAATCGCTATTCTGTACATCTGAAACTAACACAATATGGTAAATCAACTATACTTCAATTAAAAAAAAAAGGGGTTCCTAAAAATAACACCCTCCCCTCACCCTGGTCAAGGCTGGGAGAGCAAAGGCACCCAGAACTTGAGGGAGTGGAGACAACTGAGGACAAGGAGCCAGACTGGGCCAGAGAAGGGGTGCTGGGGCCAATTGGGAGAAAGGCCTCCAGAGGGGCTCCCCGCAAACCTGAGAGTGGATTTTGTTATTGTCATGGCATTGGATATTGTCCAGGATCCAGCTCCTCTCCTTCCTCTTGTCCCATTGTGCCTCCCCTCCTGCTCCTAGCTAGAACCTATGTAACTCTACTCCCCCCCACCCCCGACAGGAATACCTTCTGAGAACCCTAGAATGGGGAAGGGAAATTTTCCTTCAACAGCTAACAGCTACCATTTATTGACTTCCTGCCTTGGCCCAGAAACTGCACTAGGCAATTTGTGTATGTTGTTCCTGTAATTTAATTCTCCCAGTAAGCCCATAAGTAAGCACTATTTTCTTGATTTTAAGGAAATTAAAGCTTGGGAGATTGTCTCTTGTGCTGGGTCACCCAACTTTACTAGAGGTGGAGCTGGGATTCTACATCAGGTCTTTCCTGCTCTGTCATATGGGCTTATTCCAGCTGCTTCCCAACAGATATTTCTTATGTGTCCCGTACAACTTGGAAAAGTGTGAAGACTTTTCAGTCAGGGAGGTACAATGTGGGCAAGACATGTGCAATGTCAAACTTTCTAGGATAATATGGAAGTCTCCTGCATTGCCCATGCACTCACCACCAGGTTGCCCAGCACCATAACCGTCAAGAAAAGGATGAGGCAGATGGACTTCTGGCCGACTTCCATGCAGGCCCACATGTTCTCAATCCACTCTCCACAGAGGATCCGGAAGACGATGAGGAAGGAGTGGAAGAAGTCGTGCATGTGCCAGCGTGGCCATTCTTCGTTAGGTGCTGAGATTTTGCGCCGGTTGTCACGGTAGTTGTCCCCGAGGAGCTGCTTGCCAACCAGAGCAAAGACGAAGACAATGATGGCCAGGATGATGGTGAGGTTCCCCAGAGCCCCCACCGAGTTGCCGATGATCTTGATGAGCGTGTTTAAGGTCGGCCATGACTTGGCCAGCTTGAAGACCCGCAGCTGCAGAGAAACAGAGACCGTGTCAGGTCCTGGTGGCTGCTTCCATCACCTTTCATCTCAAGTCTTGGCCAGAAACAAAAAAAAGCACAAGGTAGCTCATTCCATCAATGTGGGTTGATCCCGGGAAGCTGCTTTCAAAGACCTTTCTTCGTATGTCACCAGTTACTCAAAAATATGACCAACTCTATATGGTCCCTATGTACTACTAATGTGCTCCACTGACTGTGGCAAAGTCAGGGGTCTCATATTGGGGTGTTGGTCGTGTGACGTGTACTCTGTTCTATAGCCACAAGCCTCCTGGATGTAGATCTATTCTATGGGGTGGAGTGGGGTATGATGGAGCTCATAAATGTGTGAGAAGAGCCCACCTTTGACCTGAAGAGAGCCTAGCTTCCTGCAGGTAGGGCACAACCCACTGCATTTGAGAGGTATTGGCTACCCATCATCTTGGGGCATTTCTCATCCTGAGGCCTTGGACAACATCTTTTACCCCCACCATCTCTGAAATGGCAAGTATCTGTGATTTCATGAACCTGGGATTCATATGTTTATTTAATTGACCAACCAATCTACCTACTTTGTTGGACACCAGCCATGCACATACATAGCACTGTACTAGCCTGTGAGGTATATGGAGAGAAGTCTGTGGACTCCTGTCCTCATGGAACTAATGGTTTAGTTGCAGAGATAAGGCAAAGACCCAGAAAGTCTTCACTGTAAACCCAAATGTGCTAAGTCCCACAGGAGAACAAAAGCACCATGCATAAAGATGCCTAAACATTTAAAAAATACATTTGTGTGGTTCTCTAATTTGTTAGAAAGAAATATGTGAGCTCAGCTGTCATGGGGTATTTATGGAGCCCTTACTAAGAGCCAGGCACTGGCCAAGGAGCTGGGATGCTGTGCTGGACACAGTAGCAGCAGTTTTATCACCCAACACAGCAATAAGTTCCAAGGTTTAATCCTCTTATGCAGGAAGCTCCATACATATTTTTCTTTGTGATGGAGGCGGTCTGTGTTCACCTTAGATCTAATCTGGAACTTACTTTAATGAGGATGCTTTACTTTTGGAATAGAATGCAAGGTAAGTCTAACATCTGCCCTCTACTGAGGAGGTCACCACTTGGTGATGAAATGGGCCTCGAACTTGTGAAGAATATCAGAAGATGGACTAATATGGTAGACTATATTGGGTCCCCCTTGGGTTCCCCTTTCCATCAAAAAGTTACTAAAAATGCTAGATAATAAAATCTTAAGTGCATTAATGATCTGTCAATAAAGTAAGTAATTCTTTAGCCAAAAATTAAATAACTACGGGAATTCAGAGATATAAACAGATTGCTGAAGTCAGCTTTTCTCTGAAGACATTTGCAAAACTGATGAATCTGAGCATAAGTTTTAATGGTCTCATGAGGCACAGCAATCAGGAAACACATCCCAGGGCTGCCTAAGGTAGACAGTATAACAGGAATTTCTCCCACCATTAAGGCGAGATCCCATAAGAAATATCTCTCAAGACAGGGGCATGGGACTTCCCTGGTGGCGCAGTGTTTAAGACTCTGTGCTCCCAATGCAGGGGCCCGGGTTCGATCCCTGGTCAGGGAACCAAATCCCACATGCATGCCACAAATAAGAGTTCTCATGCCACAACCAAGAGTTCTCATGCCACAACCAAGGAGACAGCGAGCTACAACTAAGGAGCCCTCCTGCCGCAACTAAGACCCGGCACAACCAAATTAAAAAGAAAAAAAAAGATAAGGGCAAATTGAACGGCAAATTTTAGATAAAACTGAAAGAGGTTACTGCCAGAAGGCACTCACTGAAAGAAATTCTAAATGATGCACTTCAGGCGGAAAGAAAGTGATCCCAGAAGGAACGTATTATGTGCAAGAATGGATAAACAGCAAGGAAGCACTAAGTATGAGAGTGAATCAAAACAAACATTGAATGGACACAACAGTAAAGTTTCACGGGGTAGGGCAGAGACTGGCTATATGGTCACCATTCACTTTTACTCCTCTCAGACACAAAGGAAGACTGTTTTCCCACTTTACTTGCAAATAGTTGAGGTCATATTATTGGGTTCTGGCTGATGGAATGGAGATAGAGACAGAAGTAATGTACACTACTTTCAGGCAGAGCCATAAAACATCATGCACTTTCTCTTCCCCTCCTATGGCCACCACGGAGGCCACCCATTGAAGATGGTGGTGACATCACACCATCCTGAGTCACTGAGTCACTACTTGGAGCAGACAAACCAGGAGAGTTTCCCAACCAGCACTGAATATGCTGTAAACATAAACCTCTATTACGTTAACTCACAGATTTAGAGATTGTCATTACAACTAGTTGTACTTCTCTTGAGTAATGTAGAAATTGGTACATTGCAGAGAGCCATTTCAACACATTGGATATGTGGCACTGGCTTAGTGATCACGTGGTGTACAACAAGGAAACTGATAGAAGAATCCTTGGAAAGTGTTGATCTGTGTTGCAGGGGCAAAACGACGGTCTGCAATAATTCTGGGGCAGATCATGAACCAGTAGCACTAGGCAAAGGGTCTGTAAAACAGAACCTTAGTATCATGTGTCAGTTGTAGTTGGTTACGTTTGTCAAGACATTACAAGAAAGAGATGAGTTCAGGGAATATTTGGTTGATTGATAAGAAATAAAAGGAAATAGAATCCAGAAGTTTAATGTATAACTGAGTCACTTTTCTGTACAGCAGAAATTAACACAACATTGCAAATCACTATACTTAAATAAAATAAAATAATCCAGAAGTTTAGAGTCTTGAAGGTTTAGGGAAGTACATTGCTTTAGATCTCAAAGAGTGAGCAATGAGATTAAGTCTTTATGAGTTCAAGACCAGTTAAATTTTTCAATGAAATGAAGCACATCTTAGTAAAGATGCTATTAATGGCGTAGCCACCATTTGAGGCAGAGAGAGGCAGGAGGACAAGAGAGCAAAGAAACAAAGCAGAACTGAGAACTTTGTCATAGAAAGCACTCTGGATGTATAACACACACAGAGGTCTGAAACCATCTAAGTTTTGAAGGAATTGTATTGCAAAAGAAACCATGAGCCCTGACTAAAAAAGCCTTTGACTGTGTAAACTTTGCCATCTTTCCACAAGCAGGAGGCAAGCTTTGAAGGTTGTACAGGCCTTCAGATATGGCACAGTCACTTCTAGAAGGAGTCCCACCTAGAGCTGACTGGCTTCCATCAGACTATGACATGAGTGAGGAATAAACCTTTATTGGGCTAAGCTACTGAATTTTCAGAAGTGTTTGTACAAATCTGGAATTATTTATCATCAATTAAGTCATATAGCTTTTAAAAACAAGATAAAATTAAAATAATTAACACGATAGTAAGTTGGGAAGGGGTAACTGGAATAAAAAGTTGTCCTGAAAAGTAAAGATTTTAGCTAACTTTTGACTTTAAGTTAACAATACATGCTGTCATTTCTAAGGTAACCACTCAAAGAATAGAAACAGAGTATTTAGTTTCCAAACCAATAAAGGAGGAAAATGGAACAAGGAAAAACAAACAGTCCAAAATAAATCAAGAAGAGAGAGAACAAAAATGCTACAACAGAGGAAACAAATAGAAAACCGAGAATATAATGATAGACACACATCCAAATATTATCAGTATTCACAATAAAATAAGTAGACTAAATGCTTTGGTTAGAAGACAAAGAGTGGATTGAATAAGAATCCAAAATCTGACTGCATACTATTTACAGTAGACATATAACAACCTTAAAGATATGCAAAGGCTGGAAGTAAAAGGATAGATAGAGATATATCAGGCAAATTCCAAACTAAAAGAAAACAGAGTTGGTTAATTACTACAGGCAAAAGAGACTTTTAAGGCAAAAAGCATTTCTAGGGATGAACAAGGTCAATTCTCACTGATAAAAGTTTCGCTCCACTGGGAAGATATAATAACTTAAAATATGTATGCATTTAATAACATAGCCTCCAGATAGAACCGTAAGGAGAAACATCACGCCGTAATCATAGTGAAAGATATTTTTATACACTACCATCTCAGTAATTGCTAAAATAAGCAGGGATATAGTATATCTGGACTACACAATGAACTTTCTCTACCCAATGGATATATATGCAGAGTATTGCACCATACAACTGCAGAAGACGCATTCTTTTCAAGTGCATAAGGAACATTTTCACTATACTGAGCCAAAATGAGATTATCAATAAATTTCAAAGCATTAAAATCATACAGTGTATGTTTTCTGAGTATAATACAATTAAGCTAGAACTCAATGGCATAAAGATAACTAGAAATACCACATACATTTCAAAATTAAGAACCATGCTTCTAATTAGCCTTTGAGTCAAAGAATAAATCAAATTTGAAATTAGGAAATATTTAGAACCAAACAATAAGGAAAATTCTGGGGCTTTCCTGGTGGCACAGTGGTTAAGAATCCGCCTGCCAATGCAGGGGACACGGGCTCGAGCCCTGGTCTGGAAGGATCCCACGTGCTGTGGAGCAACTAAGCCTGTGCGCTGCAGCTACTGAGCCTGCGCTCTAGAGCCCACGAGCCACAACTACTGAAGCCCGCACGCCTAGAGCCTGTGCTCCGCAACAAGAGAAGCCACCGCAATAAGAAGCCCACACACCACGACGAAGAGTAGCCCCCACTCGCCGCAACTAGAGGAAACCTGCGCATAGCAACAAAGACCCAATTCAGCCAAAAATAAATAAATAAATAAATAAGTTTAAAAAATAAATAAAATAAGGAAAAATCTACATATTAAAGCAGTTCTTAGAAGGAAATTGAAGTCTTCAATGAATATATTGGAAAAGGAAATAGGCTGAAAATTCCAACCTAAGAAGTTAGTAAAGAATAAAATATGTGGAATGTAAGCTGCAATTAAGATAAGATGCAGGATTAATTGAAATAGAAAACACCAATGAAGTAGAGAGGATCGACAAGCTAATAGATGGTTCTTTGAAAAGACATTAAATTGACGATCTTTGGCAAGACTAATAAAAATAGATAAAAGAAAGCACAAATGACTATTTTTAAAGAAAGAAAAGGATAACATAAGTACATGTGATATGGAGCATTAAAATGTAACAGCATAGCATATACAACTTAGTGTCAATAAAATTAAAAATTTAGATAAGAAGCAAATTTTTTTAGAAAAATAATAACTTACCAAAACCAATTCGAGAAATTGAAAATCTGAGTAGTTTCACAGCCATTAAGAAAATTAAATCAGTAAAGAAAAATCTTGACTTGCAGATGGCTTAATTAGTGAATTCTACCAAACTTACAAGAAACAGTAATTCCAGTCTTACCCAAAGATTGGGTGTAGAAGAAGAGGAATATTCCTCACTTCTTTTTACGGAGATTAGCATAACCTTGATGCCTAGATACTAAAACCTAGCAAGGACAATGCAAGTAAGGAAAATTACAGGCCAAATATTACTGATCAATATGGAGGCAAAATATTTTTCTAATTATTAGCAAACTGAATCTTCCAATGTATAAAAAGTGTATCACGATCAAGTTGGGTTTATCCCAGGAATGCAAAGTTTATTTAACATTAGAAAATCAATTAGTATAATTCACTGCTTTAACAGATTAGAGAAAATCATGTGATTATCTTAATCATGCAGAACAATTGTCTGATAAAATTAAACATCCGTTCATGATTAATATTCTTAACAAAAGAGAACTTCCGGGTTTCCCTGGTGGCGCAGTGGTTGAGAGTCCGCCTGCCGATGCAGGGAACACGGGTTCGTGCCCCGGTCCGGGAGGATCCCACATGCGGCGGAGCGGCTGGGCCCGTGAGCCATGGCCGCTGAGCCTGCGCGTCCGGAGCCTGTGCTCCGCAACGGGAGAGGCCACAACAGTGAGAGGCCCGCGTACCGCAAAAAAACAAAAACAAAAACAAACAAACAAAAAAGAGAACTTCCTAAACTGATAAAAGAGTTTTTAAAAAAATCTTCTTAAAAAACCTGCCACAAATATCAGACTTGCTGAAATACTGAAAGCATTTTCTCTGAGATCAGGAAAACAGCAAAAATGTGGCTATTAACACATCTTTTCTACAGTGTACTGGATGTCCTAACCAGCACAGAAATGTAATAAAAAGAACCAAATGGTATAAGGATTAGAAAAGAAGAAACAAAACTCATCATTTGCATATGATATGATTCTGTTAACAAATTTAAAAGATTGCATAGATAAGTCATGAGAATTAATAACAGAGCTATCTGGATCCAAAAATATTAAATAGCAAAGTGCTAGCAAAAAAACAAAACAAACAAAAAAAAACAACCCAAACCCCAGAAAAGAACATTTAAAAAGAGGTTTCATTTGAAATAGTGTAATGAACTAGGGAATATCTAGGAATAAATCTAGCAAAAGATATGCAGGAAGTCCCTTATGGAGAAATTATAAAACTATTGAAAGACTGAAATAAATAGATTGTGTGCCATTTTTGTGGATCAGAAGACTACATAACATAAAGGTTATATTTCTTCCCAAACTGATCTATAAATTACTGCAGTCCTAATAGAAAAAAAACCCCCAAACCCAACAATTTTGTGTGTAGGTGGGTATGTAACTTGTCAAATTGATTCTAAAATGAAGTGCAGGGGCCACGATATTCTTGAAGAAATAAAACAAGGTGGGTGACTTGCCTTACAGACACAGACATCAGGGGGACATCTCTTTTGTTAAGAATAAGGGAACACATCCTGCAGAAGGCGTCCTGGAGCTGAGTTGGGAGAAGAGCCAGGACGGGAGGCTAGTAGGAGGCAGTTTTTGAGGTGGGTGAGATATTGGGGCTGTGATTTGGGGACCAAGGGAATCAGAGGATGATCAGAGCTGGGTCTCTGGAGTCAGGCAGCCTGGCTTTGAAATGCAGGTCTGAGGCTCACTCAGCAGCAGGGAGACTTTGGGCCATCATTTAACCACTCTGTCTCAGTTTCCCTCATCTATCTGTGGTGATAGTAAAAGCAACTCTCTCAGGGTGATGTAAGCATAAAATGAGATGTGTTATGTCAGGGGTTTAGCTCTGTGCTTCATGTATTGTCAGAACTCAAGAAAGAGTAGTTGCTATGATTATCATTTACTGTTATTTGGTAAGAGAACAAGAGGGTGCTAGGAAGTCTCCTCTTAGCGCAGATGAGGGGAGCCAGGCCCAGAGAGGAAAGGGTACACCCCCACTTTGAGTAAGTGCAAAGCACCACGTCTCTGGCTCCCAGGAGCCATGCCCTGCCTCCTCCCACAGGGAATGAAGAGGAAGAGGGAGCTGGCTGGTGGGGTCCCCAAAGGACAGAGTCCGTTTCCAGCGGGGAGCCTCCTTGGATGTCCACGTGGAGGTTCCCCAAGTTGCCAAAAGAGTACATTACCAGGCGGAAGGTCCGCAGCACTGTCAGGCTCCCCTTCCTGACCGCACCCAGCTCTATCAGGCTCACTGTGACGATGATGCAATCAAAGATGTTCCACTTCTTCTGGAAGTAATAGTAGGGATCGAACGCTATGATTTTGAAGACCATTTCAGCAGTAAAAAACACGGTAAAGACCTGCGGACAGAAACAGGGATCCATCTCAGCAGGGTCTGTGGGGTCGGGTGACAATGACAAATAGAGCAGGGGGGAAATGTCGTGTTTATAAAGTGGCAAATCCCTTTACCTCGTTTTTATTCTGTTTCTATATTATCTGCAGGCTCCTGACGGATTGGGGATGGGAACACTCAGTGTGGCAGCAGAGAGAAATCTCTGGATCAGTGCTCAGGGAATACACATTAGTGTTTCCATGCTTCAGTGTTTCCGTTTGAATGGTGTTGGACATGGAGTAAGTGGATAATCATTAGGATAATAATTATTATATAATTATGTAAATGAGAAGTCAATCTGGTTCAGTAGTTTAAAAGCAGGGATCGTGGGGCAACACAGACCCAGAGAAAAATGTCAACTCAGCCATTCCTAGCTTGTATAAGCTTGGACAAGGAGTGCACCCTCTCTACCTCAATTTCCTCATCTGTATAATGGGCTTTAAGTGAGATAATGCATACGCAATTCTTAGCAAAGGTCCTGGCAGACAGTACTTCATTAATCAATAATAGCTATTAGTAAGAACAATAATAATACATTGTCTCTAAGATTCTTTCAGCTCTGAGTATCTTTAATGGTCTTAAACAGGATAGAATTCTGACATTTAGAGAGGTCAGGGCCAGGCTTGGGTCACACAACAACCAGCAGGGAAGGGTGACAGGTAAGGAAGAAACCAAAGATCAGAGTTAGGTGTTTTTCTCTCATTTGCCCTCATCAGAGCTTCTCGCCAGCCTGGGAAACAGAGGTAGTTACATCTCTTTTACAGAGAAGGAAGTGGCTGAGAGTTTAAGGGACTTGACTGATGCCACAAGATGGCAACTGTGAGATGCAAAGAGCATCTACTGAGTGCCCTTTGTAGGCAAGTCAGCGTGGTGTGGGGGTGGGGCGATCAGGTCCTGTGCTCTAGAGAGACCTGGGTCACCTCTGGCTCCACCTTCCCCACCTGTGCTACCTTGGGCAGGATACTGAACCTCTCTGAGTCTTAAGGCTCTCTTTTGTGCTGCGAGGGTGGTGATAACCTCATAGCGTGTTGTGACGCTGAGAAAACACTTATAAAGCACCTGACTCATCATTAGCACCACACAGTGCCTGCCTTTCTTTCTTTTTAAAAAATGGCACCGGGCTCTGTCACAGTGGTAAAGGCCTTTGGTCTTTCTTGCCTCAGCTTCTCCAACTGTAAAACAAGGTGCGGTCTCAGAGGTCTCTTCCGTCTGACCCTTTGGGGTCTATGATGACTTCTTGGCAATAAGCTCTCCCTTCTCTTTCCATTTCCCCTTTTCGTATCAACTTTACATAGCATGTGTCTTCTTAGCCTAGGTGCTGCTGAAACGTAAGGCATGCTGGCTCCACAGTATCCCAGAACCTACTGGCATCATTTTCACATCCCTGGATTCTGGGAAAGGGGGAGATTTCTAGAGAAGAGCAGTCACATTTCCTCTGGGACCCCTCCTTCCACCTAAGTCTGCAGCCTACAAGCAGTTAGAAGAGCTGTATGGTCCTGGTGGAACTAGAAAGCCACCTGCAGTGGAGTGGACAGTGGTGTGGACATGGAGGCAGGACCCTGACCTTCACAGCTTCTGCTTTTCTTGTGTGCATGTGCGCACACACATACACACACACACACTAGCACGTCCTGTGATGGGGTTTAGCACCCAGGAGTTGAGAGGTGTGAGCTTCAGAGCCAGTTGGCCTGGGTTCAAATCTTGATGCTGTCACTTACTCACCTCTAGCACCCTGGGCAAATTAGTTAACCTCCTGTGCCTCCATTTTTCCATCTGTGAAGGGGCACAATAATAGTACCTACCATATTGGGGTTTTGTGACAATAACATGAGATAACCCATGAGAAGCATCTGAGGCCATGTCTGGTCTTGAGTAGGTGATCAAATAAAGTTGGCTATCATTACTGTTCCTGTGGGGCACAGGCTGAGGACAGTTCTCCTCTGAGTCTGACACTTTACTCAGCATGTAGGGAAATCCAGTAAGGACTTTGTGCTGTTCAAAGAAAATTATACTACAAAGTTATGGAGGAAAATTTAAAGGAAAGTCCTGTCTGAACCAGATTTTAAAAAAAGTTCTGACTCCCTGACACTTTTGTGATAACAGCAAGCATGATCCCAGGTTCCCTCTCTCTCATTATCTTCCCCTCCCTCCCCCACTCTTCTGCACTTAAATGACAGCGTTGAAAAACCACAGACACTGTGTTTTGCAGTCACAAAAGCAATAAAATTGGAAGGAAATTTGCAAGTCCATAGGTTGTCTTTAGATGGGAAAGTGGCATTTATCATCATTTCGAGGTAGTGGCAGCTGCAATGCTGAGAATTCAGGTGGCTGTCCTAAGTTCTGCAAAGGGGAGGCTAGCTGCCCCTAGGTCAGGGCTCTCTCTGTCCACTTCCCTGTGCTCATTCATCCCAAAGCAATTCCCAGCAGCTCAGCCTGGTCCTCCAGACTTGACTTCCTGCACTAAGTGTCTACACATCTCCCGCACTGCTCTCAGCCAGCAAGATCAACACTCCAGTGAATGAGGGCATGCTGCTACCCCACCCAGAGCCCCACAGATCTGACAGCACAGGCAGTGGCTGCCAGGGCACTCACAACGTTGCCAATCTGAAGCATGGCTTCGAAAGCGGGACTCATGCCGTAGTGCTCCATGGCCATGAAGATGGTGTTCACCACGATGCACAGGGTGATTGTGAGCTCTGCAAAGGGGTCCGTCACAATCACGAAGAGAAGGGTCTTAAGCTTCACCCACGTGGGGCAGCAATCCCAGATCAGATACTTCCGAGCCAAGCTGGTCAAGCAGGGTGGGCACCTCTGTTTAGACTCCTCGAGTTCTGCATCACAGGTGTGGTCAATGACAGCTCTCAGCCGGGCATGGACTCAGACCCCCACCCCATGGCCAGCTTCTAGACCTTGTCATTACTTATAACTCCCATTATAACACCTTATAACACCTCCCATCTCCACTTCAGCACTCACCCTTTTCCTCCTTTTTGAGCCCCTGTAGTCTAGCAAGTACAACCCACCCTCTGTCCCCATTCAGTCCTCCAAACCATGGACCGTACACTTTTTAACCATCCATCGCAAAGGTCATGCATGTCTTTGCTTCTCAACTTACCCAGCTTACATTTCATGTCCACCCCCTTTATACTCCCTTGCAGACACCTCAGTTCCCTTGCCCTCTCCCCCCTCCATTGTACTTGCCTGGCAAAACCCCAACTCTGAATAAACCCAACATGGAGATGACTCTGTACCTGCGCCCAACCAACTGAACCTGGTTGGGAAAAATCCACAACCACGCTGACTGGTCCCAGCTTGTCACTGCCCTGTGTTTCTCCATTTCATTCCTTCAATCTTCCAGACCAGCATTTCTCTCTACCTTCCCTCTCCTCCAACCTCTCCCTCCTCCTCCACCTCTCTAATCCTCACTCTCTGCTGATGAGTAATTATTAAATAGTTATCCATGAGCAAAAATAACAACAACACTGTTGTTATGTACACATTTCTCAAAACACAAACTCAGTTATGCAAGAAATGTAGCTTACGGGGTTTTCTCTCCCGTAACTGAATTCAATTTATACTTCAAGTCTCCAACCAGGGGACTTCGTTTTGGTTAACTCAACGTCTGCTACTACTTCGTTATTTGAAGTTGTGTCTGAGTTCTGGGGAGCTGAAGGTTGGTGGAGGGTTGAGCTGGTCCTAAGTCATTGCCAAGTGTATTTCACTTGAGTCATCAATGTTCCCATTTGGTTGTCGCTGGTGGGAGAGCCATGGAGATGGCTGTTCCGTCTTTGCCTCTCACTCATCTCCTTCTGCAGCCTTCAATGGGAACAAGGTGATCATCCAGATACTCTCCTGTCATGCTGGGGCCACAGAGCACCCTTTGAGGCTGCCTCAGTTCTTTTCTACCCAGGCATGTTACTGGCCCATGCTACCCTACGGTTTCTGTGTCATACTAGGCATGAGGGTCTCTGTCTAAGACTTGCCGCCTCCAGCTTCACCTAGAAAGTAAGGTACAGGTTGGCTCTGTTTTCAAATCACTCAAACATTTTGTTGTTGTTGTCTGTTGTCCACCATGCCCTCCCCTGCAGTTAGAATTCAGCCCAGGGCTGGGAGGAGAGTACACAGGGCCCCTTCTCAGGGACACACCAACATCCAAACTCCTTTCTCCATCCTCCAGCTCAGGACATTTTAAATTTGTCCAGAGGAGATGAATAACTAGATATGACTAAGGCCATGTTTTCCATGCCCTGAGGCAAAAGAAAGGCTGGATAAGAAGACAGGTCTTATACTCAGGGTGAGAAGGATATAGCCGTGCTCTTTGGTACTTGAGTGCCAGGTGGCCATTCTCTTCCTCCACCCTGTGGCTTGGTGTAAGCAGTTAGAATTTAGATCCATCCCTGGGGAGGCTGAGTGGATTCCCACCTGATTGATGGAACCCTGAATTGACAAGGATTTAGTTAAACTGAAGGATTAATTTACTTAAACTGCCTTCTAATGTTCAGCATGAGCTTGAGACAGAAATTAAGTTATAACCATAAAAGTCACTGCCATGAAACACATGGGAACAATTTTTCCATGTTTGAAAATTAAAGACTGTTAAATTTCTTGCATACCTGAGTGGTAGCTTGAAATTCTCTGTGCCTGCTGGATCACTTTTTAAAATCCAGTTTTGTGAATACATATGAAGCAGATGTTAATTTGAACAAGAAATGAACTAGAGCATTTCATTCAGTGGATTCTATTGTTTTTGAAAATTTATCCACATTTTAAAAACCACACTGATAAAGGGTAATGGGGACAAGGGCATAAAAATGAGGAGTATCCCAGGACACAGAGATGGGTGCTCTTCGACACAGGTTTGGGGCATCCCATCTTCTGCTCATATGGGGACTCCTCATGGCACAGTGAGTGGAAGTTCCAATGAGCAATACTTACCCTCGAGGACAGAGGTCATGATACTGACAACACTCATTGCCCTTTGGGTTCGGAAATGTTCATTCAAGTATTCTGCTGTCAAGTAAGTCTTCTGTCCTGCATCAGATGCCTGCTGGGACACAAACAGAGTCAAGACATTCCCCTAAAGTCTTCAGTGGCAAAAACAGATCACTCAGCCTCTTATTGGCCTCTCTTGGGTGGTTGTGAGCTGCCCAGTGAAGCTACGGTCCTCTGCAGTCATGCTTGGAGTAAAGGGGCTACTCCATGAACTTGGGGTAAGAGCTCAGATGTGAGGAACAGTGTGACACGGAGCTGGGGTGCAACCAGAGCCTGAGTTCGTAGCTAACAGATGACCTGGCCTCACCTGAGGCTTTGCAGAGTCCTTCCCTAAGACAGGTTCCTGGGCACCAGGGTTGGGAGGGGGCTGCCTCAAGGGTCTCTGAGGTTTCTACCAAAGGGTAGTGGGAGTTGCAGGGGCATCAGGCCAGGCAGTCATTATTGGACTTCTGCCGGGCTGCGCATATGACATTTACAGAGAGTTCCTACTCCATGATAGGCTTCCTTGACCTCCCTCCTAAGAGGCCCATTTCTCTTCCCAACATACGACCCATTTCCTATTCCACATGGTCTCTCTCTTTCTGAGGGAATATTTGTTGTGTCTTGATTGTTCAATTCTTAGTTTCTGACACAATCCTTTTGACTCTTCTCTCTCTGGGCCTTTATTGGAAGCTCTGTCTGGATTCTGTGCCAGGGCCCTAACTCTAGTCACACACTTACCCTGGATGTGGGGAGTCCCAGGCCCATTGTAGCTGACTCAGCACTGCACTAACCATTCAGAGTCCAAATTCAACAAGTATTTATTGAGCATTTGCTGTAGGTGAAGCTCATAGGTATATAGTACATATAAAGAAAGTTTAGAAATTTCTCAACCATGAGGACTCAACAAAAGGTTCTAGCATCTACTGCTGTTATTGGTCAGATGTGTACATAAATGAAGGCACTTTGTGATTCCATTTAACCCTTCAGCCATTTAGAAACCTTTTTATAAGGTCTTTATAAGGGGAGACATGGAGGCTTGAAGAATTTAAGGGACTTGCTAAAGGTGACTCACTTGGTAAATGGCACAGTTGTGACTGATGTTCAGGTCCATGTGACATGGAAGGGATTAAAGAGTTAATCTTGCACTAGCCAGATAATTTCACTAAAATGAATCAAGGCTGGAATATCCAGGAAAGTGGTAATCCACAGAGTAATAACACGGTTTCCTGAATGAGGCATTTTCTAGAGAGTTAAAGTACCTCCAAGAGGACCCTGAAGCCTGGCTTTGACTTGAGGACTTTGGGTTGGTGATTCTCTTGGTAGGTTTTGGAGACCTACTCTCTACCATCTCTGCCCTGCTCTGTACCCATGGAGGGTGACCTGAGCAAACTGCATCACCCTCACCCTCTGGTTCTGGTCAGGTTTGGCCAGTGGGAGGCACAGACAGGAGATCCGAGGCTGGGAGGAGAGAGGAGCTGGCTATCTGCCAGCTGGCTTCTTCCCTGCTGGGCTGTGGCTGGGCCACCTTCCATCAGGCTGCCTCTCACATAAAGGGGCAGGTCTTGCTGGGCTCTGGTCCTTCCCCTCACCCCTTAAGCCTAGGCTTATTACAGCTTCCCACTGTGGCTAGTTCCTCGGCGCCTCACTGCCCCTTCTTAGTTCCTGAGCCCAGCGCACATCTCTGTAAATACTTCCATAAACCCTCTCCACTTGCCCACTGCAGTGGTTCATCTGTTTCTTGCTGGGACCCTGAATCCCATGCATCCAGTCAGAGATGGAACTAAGGTAACACTGTAAGACTTATCCAAGTCACTAGAGCCATATAATGGTCAGCTCACAAGTCGGTTTGTAAACCACTGTGTGTCCTGGGCTGGCCAGAGGGCCAAAAACAACAACAACAAAAAAACAAAATGGGGCTTCCCTGGTGGCACAGTGGTTGAGAGTCCGCCTGCCAATGCAGGGGACACGGGTTCATGCCCCGGTCCGGGAAGATCCCACATGCCGCGGAGCAGCTGGGCCCGTGAGCCATGGTCGCTGAGCCTGCGCGCCCAGAGCCTGTGCCCCACAGCGGGAGAGGCCACAACAGTGAGAGGCCCGCATACCGGAAAAAAAAAAAAAAAGAAAGAAAAGAAAAGAAAAAACACTAGAAGCGTCATTACTGAAGATGGAGGGAGAGCTTAAATTAAATCACAGCTCCAATCCAATGAGGAGTCCCTGATTTGCCATTACACTCTGTGATTATTCTATTAAGAGTGCTGGCCAGTTAGTCACTGTTGCCTAATTTGTGCATTTTGGCAAGTTATTGCTTCTCCAACTAAAGTCAGGGATACTTTGCTTCTGCTAAGATCTGTCCGGGGCCCCTCCCAGGATTTCTCTGAGTCTTAATTGTCAAGCCCAAGGTAGTTTTCACAGAGTCACAGGCAAGAAGAGAAGAACCTTTAATTTTTTTTCACACTCGTCCAGGAAGCAAACAGGCCTATTTCTAAAGCCGTGATAGTGAGTAGGGACAGAGAAACTCTGGGGGAAAAAATGATATCAATTGGAAAATAGTCTGTATCACCGTCCTGCAGAGTAAACCAGAATACCTGTTTGATCTCAGTTAAACCCAATCTCTCCCTCTGGGTCTCACCTGCCTTGTCTGTAAAATGGGGGTAGATGGGAGGTGCTGGGCAGAGTGATGTCTAAAGGATCCTTCCACGGGTGACACTCAAGGCTTCTTGGCCTGAGGCCTCTAGCCGGAGAGCAGCCCCAAAGAGTCTGGAGCATTCACAAACTCACCGAGACTTCGATGGCTCCAGCGGCAAGCTCACCAGTGGGCAATGTTGGGGGTCCATCTTCTCCACGCCCTAAGCCAGGGCTGGGAGTTTGAGGCAGTGGACTCCTAGGGAGGGGGCCTTGCTGGCTTGCATCCCTACCCAGCAGCAGAGAGCCCTGATGGCTTTGACAGTCTCCAGGAAAGACTCCATCATCTGTGACCCCATCAGGGAATGAGATGTCTCGGCCAGGGGCCTGGAAATGGAACACACTGCCATGGCTAGCCTGGTGTCTCCCCGAGGTGAGGCCTAGGAAAGACTGGGCATTGCCCCAAAAGAGCAAGAAAGAAGGCAGGCTGGAAGAGCATCCTGCAGGCAAATCTGGAACCCAACACTTCCCCCCCACCCCCACCCCCACTCCCACCTCCCTGCCCTCAGCCTCGTGACCTTCCCATAGAAAATTAAAGACACAGACCTACGGGGTATTCTAGGTATACATGGGGAGAAAAGAGAGGAAAAGAATATTCTTGACACAGCCTGGGAAAGGGCCAAGATCAAAAAGAGATTGCAAGGTGTTCAAGATCAGCAAATAGGTCATCATGGCCAAGGATGTGTCAGAGGACAACATTGTCACCCAGATGGGTCAGTTGTTTGCCAGCCTTTGGCCATGGTGCTGGACAAAGGTATCTTAAGTTCCCTGCTTCAGTGCAAAGTTGTGACTTCAGTAGACAGTTATGTACACCAGTACAGGAACAAGCTTAGTAAAGGGTTTTTGAACAAACGAGTGCTCTTATTTTCTGAAAATTAGGCTCGACAATTCATTAGATCCAGCCTATATGGGTGTGAGAGTTTGTTTTGCAAAGGAGGAGATAAGAGCTTTGTAATATAATGAGCTTCTAGGATCCCGCGAGGCAGACGTTGAACAGTCAACAATGGGGAGATTGAAGGGAGAGTTGCAGCCTAATTTCCTGGAAGAATAGTGCCATTCCTCCAAATCAATAAACATTTCCCATCAAAATCTTCCTCCGAGGGAACTGTGTGGCATACAGTTGCCAGAGGAAAGGAGCTAATTCAGAGGCCCAGAGCCCCTTGAGAGTTAGTGTTCTGGGTTGGCTAGTTCCCACGACCACGATCTTGACCAGACAAGTTATCAATTCTGTCCTCACCTCATAGAAAGTGCTTCTAAAATCTAAATACTGACTTCCTATCAAACTCTGATCATAATGCTGAATTTTTCCCCCTTCCTTAATTCCTTTTATTTACTAAATTACTAAAGTTGGGACACTTTGTCAATTAAAGCTCTCCTGACCTATCCCCCTCTCCCACAGAAGTGAAATTTGCTTTCTTGATCATTTGGAGCCCAGTCCTGTTCAACAACCATCACTGTAATTCAGTATTAAAGTCCCCCACAGCACTAGGGACTTCCCTGGTGGCACAGTGGTTAAGAATCCGCCTGCCAATGCAGGGGACACGGGTTCCATCCCTTGTCCAGAAAGATCCCAGATGCCACGGGACAGCTAAACCCGTGCGCCACAACTACTGAGCCTGCACTCTGGAGCCTGCGAGCCACAACTACTGAAGCCCGCGTGCCTAGAGCCAGTGCTCCGCAACAAAAGAAGCCCACGTACTGCAACGAAGAGTAGCCCCCGCTCACCGCAACTAGAGAAAGCCCATGCGCAGCAACGAAGACCCAACACAGCCAAAAATTAATTAATTAATTTAAAAAACACAGTGCTTTTTCCCTAGAATATATGTCCAAGGACATTGAACTCATAAAAATCCACGAATCCTTCCTAGTTTTGAAGCAAAGGAACAGAATTGGCATATCCTTATTAAAGATGGGACAACTGAGTTATATGCACTTGGGCACTAAGCAAACCAAGAAACTAAGAAGAAAATTTTGGTCCCGTATTTGACAAGCAGTGCCTCCTTGGCCACCAGCTAATATTTCACAATTAACCTATTTGACAAATGGTGGACAATGAACTCTGAATCTAAGTATCGGACGTGCCTTTAAAATGCATCCTCCAAGCAAACCAACTGGTTTCCTGTGTGTTCCCTGAAACCCCTGCTGTGTCTCTCTGCTAAGTGCTACCCCCAACCTCTCTCTCATTACTGCTGGTCAGAAAATGGCTTTTTATTAAAACCTCCTATGGTCTATTTACTACAATAACACACCTGGGAAAGAAGGAAGAGGATGCCTTATTGAATGGACTCCAGTTAATCAGTTAGTATTAAGGAAGTACCCAAACAATGCCTCCCTGTCTTTGCATAAACATGACCTCCTTTCTGCCTGGAAAATATTCCTCCCCAAACGCTCCCAGTTCTCAATTACTAGAGGACACCCCTACTCACTATTTACTATTCACTTAAATTATCCCCTCCTCCATGAAGCCTTTCCTGATACACCCTCGCCCTCATAAGAGTAGACGTTTCCTCTTCTATTCCCCAAACACCATCTATGTGTCCCTAATAAAGCACTCAACACACAGCTATTTTTATATCTTCCTCCTCCACCCAAATGGAAGTCCTTGGGAAATGGACTGTGTTTTAGTCAACTCTTTATAACAAGCACCTAGTGTTGTTGAATTAACAAAACATGGTTCCTCTTTTTCCTTTTGAAGGTAAACCTAGCTGGAGACACAGCACACAGACACACACCAGACAACTATTGGACATCCAAGTGCTAATCTGTGCGAGGCTGACTGAATAGGAGAAATTAAAGCCCAATTCAGAGTGTCACTGACATGTCCACGGAAGCTGTGATTCATCCTGTTCCATGGTTGTCAGAGCCCTAGTCAAATCCCCTTTGAAACAGCTTCTGAACTGTGCCCTGTCCATATCAGGTGCTGCTCAAAAGAGGCAGAGCAAGGAAGGGAAGGGCACAGACTCTGATAAATGCTGAAGTGTCGGTGTCACTGAGGTCAGTGTGCATGGGAGTGTGCCTGTGTATGTCCATGCACACGGAAGTCTGGGGGTTGTAGAGATCCTATTCCAAAAAGTAGAACATCCTTCAGAGGAGCACAAGGAAAAGAGATCGGGAGGGAAGTGAGTGTCAGCAGCCTTGAAAAATAGCCATGTTGATCCCCTTTCCCATACTGTTACTGTGGGATCTACTCTACCACAAAGGGGTTATTATCTCTCAGGCCTGTGGAAAGGGTATATTTGGGGTACATAGGACTTTCAAGGGAGAAGGAGCTGGTGGGAGGAAACTTGGTGAGTACAGGGAATCTTGGAGTAGGAGGTAGCGGGTCATGATGGTGGCGAGAATTGCTACAGGGTCTGAAGTGAGGTACTGAAGTTATTCCCAGGCTCGATTGTTATCACAGAGACAGGTGCTGGGATCTCCTGTGCCAAAAGTAGGGGAGAATTTGAGCTGCAGGGGCTGAGGCATGAGGTCAGAAAGAAGCTTGTAAATGATTTCAGCATCACGAACAAGGATCCCACTCCTGCTCCAGAATTGCAGATCAGAGTATCAGAAGGAAGCTGACCCTTGATGTCCACAGGTCCACAGACACCTCAAGGTCAGCATGTTCAAGGTCACAAACAATCCAGGGTTCTTCTCCAGTGTTACTGCCTTAGAATCACCACCTACCTAACTGCCCAATCTGGAAACCTGGGAGGCATTTTGGACTTCTCCCTTCTTTTCCAACATTCCAGAGTCCCAATCTTGTTTATTCCCTCGAGTCCCCATAAAAGTCTTCATAATCCACCCTTTTCCCCATCCATAATGCCCCTGTCCTAGTTTAGGCTACCATTGGTTGGGGGGCGTGGCAGGCAGGGTATGTATTATCAAAACGTCCTCCTAGTCTCTGTGCCTCCAGATATCTCTCTGCTACAAACCTCTTCCCACTTCAGCATATTGTCCATGGCAGCTGGAAAGGTGGGTCACCTTTAAGGCACAAATCTGAGCCCCTTACCATTCTGTGCTCGTTGTAAGACTCAGTCTGGGGTGACTTGTTGTCATCTGTGGAGCCCTCTGACACCCTTGGCTTCATTCTGTGCCTTCTCACACTGGCATTTTTGGAGGCCAAAGGGGATCCATTGTGGGAGTGGAGAGAGGCTGTGTCAACCCCCAGGGCTGCCAGCACCTGAAAAGAGAGAACAGCAGTATCTGGATGAGCTTAGCATAAATGTGTGTCCCCCAGACATGGGGTGTCACAGAGGTGATGGCATCTAAACCAGAGGAGATCAGGATTAGGACCTGGGTGGTGGTTGGATTAAGACATGGCAGGAAGAGTCACCTCCCTCATTCACACCCTGTAGTAAACTCTGTTGATGCCCTGTCCAGATCTCTTTTACCAGGTCAGTACCCTCATCTCAAGCTGCTTGAATGTTAGTTACTAATGGGTTACAGCTGCAGGATTTGCAGAAAACTTTCTTTGACTATACATTTGACTGGAGCAAGTATGGAGGTACAAAGGGCCAGCGTTCTTGCCTCCAGGTAGGGGTAACCCTGTGGAACAAGTCATGCCCTGGAGCTCCCCATGGGATCAGGCCAAAGGTAGAATCTAGCTGAGGCCACTTCCTTGTTTAATTCTTCCCCTGTCCCATCCTGTTTCCTTCAGTCTCCTCCTAAGAGCAGCCCTCAGTGAATCACTTGCACAGGCTCTTCATTCATTTTTTATGAGAAAATCTAACCTAAGATGGTCCCTGAGATAAGATGAATCTTCCTATGGTTCCTTAAAATGACAGTCTTACTCTAAGAGGCTAGTCCAGATATCTGCCCAAAAATGTACAACCTGCAACAGATTTCACAAAGATCCACCCCTCACTGACCTCCTGCTCCATCCGGAGCATCTGAAGGGCCTCCTGGAACTTCTTCTCCTTGGCTTCAATTTCATCAGTGGTTGCCTGGTTCTGCTCCTCATATGCCATGGTGACCACAGCCAAAATCAAATTGACCAGGTAGAAAGACCCCAGGAAGATAACAAGCACGAAAAAAAACATATAGATCTTCCCAGAAGCCCTCAGGGTCTGCAGATTCAAAAGAAAGAAGAGAGACTTGTACCTAGAGAACTTGGGCCCCTGACATGGTCAGGGTCCTCCAGGAAGAATGTAGCCATGCAGCCAATGCCCCAGCCTCCAACCGAGTCTGTATGGGGACATGCAGATCAATACCTGCTGGTAGAGGCGTTCCCAGGAATCCTGTGTCATGAGGCGGAACAGTGAGAGGAAAGCCCAAGCAAAGGAGTCAAAGCTGGTATAGTTAAAATCTGGGTTGTCAGATGTTTTAAGGCAGAAATAACCTTCAGGGCAGTGGCTGCAGCAAGAACAGAGAAGGTTGTCAATTGCACAGCCTCCCACTTACTGGGGGCAAGACAGTCCAGAGTTGTGGGAAGACCTGAGGGTTTGAAGTCAAAGACTGGAGTTCAAGGCCTAGCCTACCTCTTATTAGCTGAGTGACCTTGGACATTCAGTCTCTTTAGGTCTCAGTTTCTCTTGCCCATTAAATGGGGACGATAATGTTAGGGAATTACTGACTGAAACCACCCGTCCTGGCCAGGTTAGAACCGCTTACGTGAGTTGTCTCACAACAAGAGGTCTCAATAAGGAACATGGAACCAACAAGCTGCCACCAAAACCAACCAGAAGAATTTGGGAGGGGAAAAAAGGACGGAGGAGGTGCCAACCCATAATAGTCCTGCAAACCTCCCAGACTCCCTCGTGATAGAAACTGTCTTGACTGAGAGATGTGTGTGCAGCCAGGAAGGGCCCTGAGTCAGACCAAATATGGGCACAAGCAAAATGATTGTCCAGAAACAACCCAGAAAGTTAACCCAACCTCCATAAATCCTGAGACCGCAAGCCATGAGGCAGAGCAGTTCTCCTAGGTTCCCTACCCTGCTGCTGTCTGCTCAAACACTCATTTACAAAAAAGTGTTTTATTTTGTCAATATGCACGTTTCCTCAGACGATTCTTTTTTTTTTCTTTTTTGGCTGCGTTGGGTCTTCGTCGCTGCACACGGGCTTTTCTCTAGTGGCGAACAGGGGCTACTCTTAGTTGAGGTGCGCAGGCTTCTCATTGCGGTGGTTTCTCTTGTTGTGGAGCATGGGCTCTAGGTGTGCGGGCTTCAGTAGTTGTGGTACGTGGGCTCAGCAATTGTGGCTTGCGGGCTCTAGAGCGCAGGCTCAGTAGTTGTGGCACACGGAATTAGTTGCCCCGTAGCATCTGGGATCTTCCCAGACCAGGGGTCGAACTCGTGTCCCCTGCATTGGCAGGTGGATTCTTAACCACTGTGCCACCAGGGAAGTCCCTATGATTCATTTCTGAGTGTTAGACAAGATCTCATCTTGGGCCCTAGAAGAGGTACCCCCCCCTCTTCGCCCCACCCCACCCTGGTAACATAATACCTTCATGTCAGAGTTTCATGCAAAGGGAAATGGCCTGGAGAAGGCTAGCTGGCTGCCCAGACATGACCCCATAAGATGGTGAGCTCTTTGCAAATTAACACCAGGGGAGGCAGAGTCAGTAAAACCTGAGCCAGTTGGCATCACCTGCAGAGTTGTCTTTCAAAGAAGGACTCACAGTTAGCCAAGTTCAGTGACCAATTACATGCAACAATCAAAACACCACTTTCCGGGCTTCCCTGGTGGCGCAGTGGTTGAGAGTCCGCTTGCTGATGCAGGGGACGCGGGTTCGTGCCCCGAACTGGGAAGGTCCCATGTGCCCCGGAGTGGCTGGGTCCGTGAGCCATGGCCAATGAGCCTGCGCGTCTGGAGCCTGTGCTCCGCAACAGGAGAGGCCACAACAGTGAGAGATCCGCGTACCGCAAAAAAAAAAAAAAAAACCACCACTGTCCAATAACTGAGCACGTACTGTGTGCCTCTCTCACTCCTAAGTGCTTTACAAATGTTATAATTTCATCATCTCAATAATCCTTTTTTAAAAAACGGATGTGTGGTACTGGCACAAAAACAGAAATATAGATCAATGGAGCAGGATAGAAAGCCCAGAGATAAACCCACGCACATATGTCACCTTATCTTTGATAAAGGAGGCAGGAATGTACAGTGGAGAAAGGACAGCCTCTTCAATAAGTGGTGCTGGGAAAACTGGACAGGTACATGTAAAAGTATGAGATTAGAACAGTCCCTAACACCATACACAAAAATAAGCTCAAAATGGATTAAAGACCTAAATGTAAGGCCAGAAACTATCAAACTCTTAGAGGAAAACATAGGCAGAACACTCTATGACATAAATCACAGCAAGATTCTTTCTGACCCACCTCCCAGAGAAATGGAAATAAAAACAAAAATAAACAAATGGGACCTAATGAAACTTAAAAGCTTTTGCACAGCAAAGGAAACCATAAACAAGACCAAAAGACAACCCTCAGAATTGGAGAACATATTTGCAAATGAAGCAACTGACAAAGAATTAATCTCCAAAATTTATAAGCAGCTCAAGCAGCTCAATAACAAAAAAACAAACAACCCAATCCAAAAATGGGCAGAAGACCTAAATAGACATTTCTCCAAAGAAGATATACAGACTGCCAACAAACACATGAAAGAATACTCAACTTCATTAATCATTAGAGAAATGCAAATCAAAACTACAATGAGATATCATCTCACACCAGTCAGAATGGCCATCATCAAAAAATCTAGAAACAATAAATGCTGGAGAGGGTGTGGAGAAAAGGGAACCCTCTCTTGCAGTGTTGGTGGGAATGTAAATTGATACAGCCACTGTGGAGAACAGTATGGAAGTTCCTTAAAAAACTACAAATAGAACCACCATATGAGCCAGCAATCCCACTACTGGGCTTGAGTCATGTACCAAAATGTCCATTGCAGCTCTACTTACAATAGCCAGGACATGGAAGCCACCTAAGTGTCCATCATCAGATGAATGGATAAAGATGTGGCACATATATACAATGGAATATTACTCAGCCATAAAAAGAAACGAAATTGAGTTATTTGTAGTGAGTTGGATGGACCTAGAGTCTGTCATACAGACTGAAGTAAGTCAGAAAGAGAAAGACAAATACTGTATGCTAACACATAAATATGGAATCTAAGGGGGAAAAAATGTCATGAAGAGCCTAGGAGTAAGATGGGAATAAAGACACAGACCTACTAGAGAATGGACTTGAGGATATGGGGAGGGGGAAGGGTAAGCTGGGACAAAGTGAGAGAGTGGCATGGACATATATACACTACCAAACGTAAAATAGATAGCTAGTGGGAAGCAGCCGCATAGCACAGGGAGATCAGCTAGGTGGTTTGTGACCACCTAGAGGGGTGGAATAGGGAGGGTGGGAGGGAGGGAGATGCAAGAGGGAAGAGATATGGGAACATACGTATATGTATAAGTGTTTCACTTTGTTATAAAGCAGAAACTAACACACAATTTTAAAGCAATTATACTCCAATAAAGATGTAAAAAAAAAAACAGATGTGGAAGCTGGGGTTCAGAGAGAAGTCAGCTGTCTAAAAGGACACAGATGCCAATGGATTTATTTAAAAGGAGAAACATAACTGTCAAGTAGTTTATGAAGGAAGGCCAAATTGAAGATGACTGCCTGGTGAGCACTGGGATGGCGAGGGCTGCACTGCCCTCTCTCTCACAGTAAGAGGGTGAGTTGGTATCACGAAGCATCTCTAAGCATTAGGCATGTGAGTGCTCCCCTGCACCCCAGTGAGATGGCCTGGTTGAGGAGACAGTAACGCCTTTTCTGTAGTTCTGGATTCTACTTCAGGATTCCTCCACCAACACCAACCCTGGGGGGTCTTCTTATTCCAGACATCCATACAAACACACATCCAGGAACCCACACAATTGATTAGGGCCTGACAACTTGATTATAACTAAATCCCAATTCTGTCTCCAACCTTGGCTGAAGATTTGCGAGTTTCCAGACTCTGTAGACCCACATATAAAGACAGTCTCTTGGTTCTGCTCTCCCAAGGAGCTAGTTAACCCATTACCTGTAGGTTTGCTAGTTAACACTAAGGGCAGCCTATTTCTATGTCTGCTGTAGAACACTCTATAGCTGCTACACATCAACAGCTAACTGCTCAGAGAATTAAATGAGACCACGGTGTAAAGGCTCTTGCAAGATGCCTTCAGCATAGCAAATATTGTATGTCAAATGCAGAAATAAATTTCTTGGTGTTTTTAATCTGAAGCTACCAAAAAGATGGACTAGAATAATGTATGTGAAAGAATGCTGAAAATCATCAAGTATTTCCTGGTACTTGTTCTCCACTTTGAGACCCTGGACTTTCTCCCTGCAGTGTCACTGGTCAGTGTGAGCTTTTGCTCAGGGCTCTGGCTTCTCTGCAGGTCAGCACAGAACCCAGGTTCGGTGTTCACAGCATGCTTGTCAGGGCTCACTCTGCCCATCATCTAAGCTGGCCTCTACTTAACATCCCAGCCCTATCCACTCCTTCCCCGCCTGGCCAGGACCTATGCAGCAGGATAGCTGGTCTCTCTCAGCGTTGGAGAGGGGCCCCATGGATGGACCCCACAGCTTTACCACAGTCAGTGCATGGGCTACTGTGGAACCATCCACATGAGAAATGCCATAATCCAGACAGGAGGAGGACATTGACGGGTCCTTGGTTTCAATTTAAGTCAAATGCAAATAAAAACTGACATCAGAACAACCCTCTTCCTGAACTCAAGAACCAAATGCCAAGTGCATTCGTGAAGAAAGAGGCCAAGGGGTCTGTGTTGCTCAAATTCTCCTGTTAGTCCCACCCCTCAGCTCTAGCTGAGATTGTTTTCCTGGGGAGCTGATGAAGGCAGAACTCCATAAAGTTCCCACCCACCTCCACTTGTGCAATATAGGGCTGTTAGCCACTCAGGGAGGAGGTTGTGTGGGCTCGGGGTTCCAGACCCCCTCGCCATGGAGATGGGAGGGATGAGTCTTTCTGATCTGTTGCCTGATCTCTTTCTGCTCACACCTGTTCCCGTGGTCAAAGCAGCAGGCAGACATGAGGGGCCCTCTACCCCTTTGCTTTGTCTCACATTCTGTTCTGCTATCTAAAGGCTCCATCCGGGCTTCCCTGGTGGCACAGTGGTTAAGACTCTGCCTGCCAATGCAGGGGACACGGGTTTGAGCCCTGGTCTGGGAAGATCCCACATGCCGTGGAGCAACTAAGCCCGTAAGCCACAATTACTGAGCCTGCGCGTCTAGAGCCTGTGCTCCATAACAAGAGAAGCCACGACAATGAGAAGCCCGCGCACCACAATGAAGAGTAGCCCCCGCTCACCGCAGCTAGAGAAAGCCTGCACACAGAAACGAAGACCCAACACAGTCAAAAATAAATAAATAAATTAAAAAAAATAAAAAATGTAAAGGCTCCATCCAAACCATCTCTTGTTCATCAAGCCTGGAGACATCCTGTTTACCCTTCAATCTCACCTCAGTCACCACCTCTAGGAAACCTTCCCTGACATCCTCCCTGCCTCACACCATCACCTCGCTGTGTTTCCCCAGCCCAGGAAGCCTCTAGGACAGCACTTGTACTTCACAGCATAGCATCTTTATGTATATGCATCAGAGCTCACAAACTGGCAGATTGCTAGTTGAATTTGCATTGCTAAAATATTTTGTTTGGCCCACAATATGTAGACATTTTCTGAAATTGGTAGCCAATGTTTATAGTTAAGAGAGTTTACATAAAAATTGAAATTTCCTGTCTCTCTTTTAAAAACTTGGACGTTCTGGAAACAGTGGACCCACATTTCCACATGACAACCAAAAGCTGAACTGAGAAGTGGCTACCCCTTTAGATGGAGCATGAACTCTCATGATCATGATTCCCACCCAGCCTACTCCTCACATTTGTTGTTATGTGTCTGGCCTCTGCAAGTATTTGAAACTGCAAAGTCTGATGCATGTGTTTCTTCCTCTGCTATGTGAGGATAATGAAACCCATGTGGTAGAGTTGTAATTAAATGTAGAGCATTTGACATAAAACATATTTAATAAATATTTGTTCCTTCCTGGGGCAGATTGTTTGTAAAAATGACCACAATTATTCCCATCCCTGTCTCCACACCCCTTTTAATATGATGTCGCAGGTTCTCCCAGCAACAGGTGGAGTCTATTCCCCCATTCCTTGGATTTGGACTGGCCTGTGCCTTGCTTTAGTCAATAGGATGCAACAGAAGTGACATTATGCCAGTTCTAAGCCTAGGCCTCAAGAGACCTGGAACACTTCCACTCTTTCTCTTGGAATCCTGCCTCCACCAGAAGAATAAGCCTGGGCTAGTCTGATGGGGGGGTGAGAGACCACATGGAGCAGAGACAAAACACCCCAGCTGAGGCCATCCTAGATCAGCCAGACCCCTGCTAATCCATCTACTGTCTGCAGATGCATGAATGAGCCCACTCAATATCAGAAGAACAGTAGACTGATCTCAGCTCAATGTGCAGATCTGCAGAATCCTGAGCTAAGTAAATGGCTGGTGTTTTAGGCCACAAAATCTTGGGGTTGTTTGTTACACAGCAAGAGCTAACTCATACACTCCCTCCTCATGAGCCTGGGATGGCAGAGGCCATGACTTATTAATTTCTACATCTTCCTCAGGACTTGCAACCCAGGCTTCACCCAGAAAAAGCTGATGACAAGAAGGAGAAAGGGCTGCTGGGCATTGGTGCTATGTCATGGCTTGGGTACTCACCCTGAATCAGATCCATTGCCACACAGTAAGGGATCAGAAGTGCCTGGTTTGTTGGTGTAGAAATCTGCAAAATAAAGGAAGAATTGAAAGCCTCACATGGTTCTCAACCCTCAACTCAAGCCTTGAGTGGTGAAATCAACACCTGCTGAGTCTTCTGCCAGAGTGAGGAGAGAGCCCTTGGCCATGTGCCCTCACTGGATATGCTGAGACGCCTGGAAGGGGAAATGTCTCATCTGGGAAGAGAAAAGCTGAGCAGTGGCTTCAGCTTTGAGCTTCCTTCAGCAGAGGCAGAATGACCTGCCTCTGGATTTATAGCTCATTTCCTTGTAAAAGGAAATTTGGCAACAGAGAATGGGGGGGCCCAAAAGTAAAACACAACTCATGAGAAGCATTTCAGCAGAAAAGAGGAATCAAAATATATGTCTATACAGGTATGCAGGGGCTTCACACCCCCTGCCAACCAGACCTGGGTCCCTATGACAGAAATTCCACTCCCGTTTTTCATGAGAAGAGTAATTGGCCGTCTCGTTGACAACTGTGCAATTCTTGACACATTTGTTCTTGAGGTTGCCCTTGAAGAGCTGCAGGCCCACCAGGGCAAAGACACTCAGGCAGAAGATGGTGAGGATGGTCACGTCAGCCAGCTTCCTCACCGAGTGGATCAGGGCTCCCACGATGACCTTCAGCCCTGTGGGAAGATGACACCGATACTGCCACGTGGATGAGGTGCCACACGCAGAACACACATGTGTGCCTGGCACGCTTGCATCTTAGCCACCCTACCCTCTCACTACACACAGGTGTGAGGTATTTTACAAACTCTAGGGCAGTTCCAACCCCAGTTTCTCATCTGAACCTTGTAATAAGTCTGAGAGGCAGACAGAGATTATTGTCCCATTGTAAAGATGAAGCAACTGATATCCAGGCAATGCATTTCATTTTAAAGCTAATAAATTCTGGAGAGTAGCAATTCAATTTAAAAAGTAATTGATGAGTACCTGCCATGTTCCAGGCACTACACTAGGCGTGAGGCTACTAACTTCATTCCAGTCATTTGGTATCTGTTTTTCTGTCCTTATCTCAGTCCTGGGAGGCAGCTCAAGGCTGGGGACACACGTACCTCAGTGTGTGTGAGTGTGTGAGTGTGTGTGTGTGTGAGTGAGTGAAAGAGAAAGAGAAAGAGAGGAGGAGGAGGAGGAGGAAGAAAGGAGGGAGAAAGGGGGAGAGAGAGACATGCAAGGGAGATAGAATGAGACAGAGATGCAAAGACACAGATGTACATAACAGTGTGAAGCCATGAGGGACACTGAGAGTCACTGAGGAAGAAACAGAGAATCTGAGAAGGAGCACAGCTGGCAGCAAAGATGGGGCCCCTGCTTGTTTAAGGAAAGATGATTTGTTGCTCTGGCAAAGGAAAACACCTTCTTCGGGAAAGCAGCTCCCCAGGTAGCAGAAAGAGCTCTAACCAGGGAAGTAGACTGTGATCTAGCCTTGCATTCTCATTCTGGTCAACAAATAACCCATTGAGCACACCCCTTGCCCCTTGTGGTCCCCTCTGGGAGCCGAGCAATGGTTAAGGCACTGGCCTGTGGTGGGGCTGTCTGATGAGTGAGGGGAAACTCCATAGCATTATTGAGCAGGTGGGCACACAGAGGAACAGCCCCTCACAGAAGCCTGGGAGTCGGGGTAAGATGGGGTGGAGGGTGGGGAAGATGGGAAGGACCAGGGAGTCTCCTTGAGGAGGTCAGAGCGTGGCAGAGCCCTGAGGATGCATATGAGTTAAGTGAAGAGAGAAGGAGGGATTTCCTGACAGAGGAGCAGCATGGCCCAGGGCTGGGCAATGAGCAAAAGCTTTGAATGTCTGTGGAACCACAGGCAGATTCTGGAATGTGGTGTGAGGTGGGTACAGGAGAGAGATGAGGCAGGGAGAGGAGGAGGGTCAGGACAGGCCAGGTCTTGTAGACAAGGCTCAGGGTCTTCCTGGCTGGGAGTAGGTGAGAGAGGTACCAAGCAGCAGAACTGACTACTTATTGCTCTGATTTTCTTCATGAAGAAGCTTGTCCAGTGCAAGTTGGCAAAGACTTTTCAGTCGTTCCCTGCAGAACCAGTCACAGAACCGTGGAAAGGGACTTCTACTCTAGCGTGAGTATTTCTATTTCCCAGATGAGGGCATGGGTTCTCAGGGGTGAGGGAGGGTAGATAACCCATCAGGTCACAAGGGAGAAGCATTGAGTCCCATCTCAGGGCTGTTACCTGGTCTCTGGCCTCACTATCCCCTCCATCAACCCAGTGGAAGATGAGGAGTATCACTGGGCTACTTATTGGAGGCCTGGTAAGATGAGCCCTGGTATACTATTTTTGTTTCTGAATTGCCTGTAATCAAGAATTGTCTAATTATTTTCTCTTCTGTGGGTCCAAAGACAGGGCTGAGGCCCAAATTTTCAGATCCATGGAAACGGGGAAGATACTCACCAGAGCCTAGGACTGCCTTTTTCCTTCTTCACTGTTTCCAAGTTTACATTTTGGTTTAAAGTATAAATGAGAATCTGACTGAAGGCTTGCCTGAACCCCACAATGAGAACATAAAACGAAGACTTGACCTTTTTGTTCTTTACGGACACCATGGGGTACTGTGGACAGAGTGTTGGCTGAGAATCAGGACATGAGGTATCCAGGTCACAAATGCCTCTAGTGATGAGGATTTGGGATTGTGTTTTCTACTCTCTGGGCCTCAGTTTCTTTGTCTCTTAAATGGGGACAGTAGTCCATGTCCCAGAAATTTATAGGGCTCTTGTGAAAATCAAAGTGGGACATTAGGCTGTGGAAACAAACATAAGCTCTATGAGTAAATGTACTGGTTAAAGCGGCTCACCTGGGATCACAGACACTGTTTTTAAAGCTCTAAGGACTCTGAACGTCCGCAGGCCTGAGATCCCTCGGAGATCTATGGCTTCACCAACATACCTGTAGGACCAGAAGTTAGTCAGCATCTCTGCAAGAAGAGGTACTTGGGAATTCAGGCAGCATAAATAAGGACAATTTTGGGTAACACCAGCCTAGGAAGGACCCAGAACAGACACTGAGAACCTACTAGCACTTCCACTTATAGACTGACATGAACACTGATTTAATTAAGGCAATATTTTCCAGAATGGCCCCTTTGAGAAGATGTATTGTGATCTAGAAGGCTCCGTGTGCTACATGTGTGGATGGATATTCAAGCATGTGGGTGTGGCCAACCCGTCTTCTCAGGCACTGGTTCTCAGGTAAAGACCTTCATATCTGGTAGGTACAAGGCTGAGCCTTGTCTGATCCACTTTGACAGGCCAGTTATCAGCTCAGATCTGAGGTCTCCAACTTCTCCCTGAGTGTATGGGACTAACCCTAGAAAATGACTCCCAAAGCAACAGTCTTTGGCAAAGAAACCCTAGGCCACACAGTCCTGAAAGAGGATGCTGGACAGAGATAAGGAAACATCCCCAGAGTGGCAGCCTGGACACACCTACAAGCCCTACACAGATGCACATACAAGTCAGTGTGGAGAAATACTCACGCCAGGGTGATGACACTAAAATCCAGCCAGTTCCAAGGATCTCGCAGGTAAGTGAACTCATTTAGACAAAATCCTCTTGCCAGTATCTTTATCAAGGCTTCAAAGGTATAAATGACAGTGAAGACATATCTGGGAGGGAAGGTGGAAAGGGAGTATTAACTGTGCCTTGGAGAGAGCTCAGAGGGACAGTGGCTGTGATTGTTCCAAAGGAGAACGTGCAAAGATCATCGCCAAGGTGGGGAAGGGGAAGAAGGGAAGGTAGGGAGATGAGACGCAGACGGAGGAACTCAGAGGAGTCACACATATGGGTGGGGTGGGATGATCGGCAGCCTCTGCTGCTCTGAAGGTAGGCAGAGGGCGATGGCAGCTGAGAACCTCTGGCACCATGAGGTTCAGAACAAAGTTCCTCCTGTTCCATGAGGCTCCCCGAGGATTTCTGCCCTGAGGGAAGCTGGCAACTCCTCTCTCAACTTGTTGATGGCTGAAAATATGGAAGAGGGAGGAGGCCCAACTACATCCCTCCTCTCCAAACTTCTCTACTTCTGACTCTTTTCTTCTCATACCGTTCCTGGTCTGCCAGCATTTCTGGCCTCAGGGATCCTGGTCTGTTTACTGTCTAAGGCAGTAAACAACTAGGTGTCATGGAAGAAAAAAGCATCTGAGTTCACACACATTTTCTCAGGAGGATGGTTCCTGTTAGAGGAAGTCATCTCAAAACAGCCACTCTGCTGGGCACTTTGTGGGTTTGGATTTGAAGAGATGGATCTGAAGCTTAGGTTGAGAGTAGGGTAGTGTTTCTCAAGTGTTCAAAATCCCTCCATCACCAACAGCAGTGGTTCTCAGACTCTAGCACGCATCTGACCCCCTGGAGAGCTTGTTCAAGCATCTGATTTCTGGGCTGCACGTCCAGAGTTTCTGACTCGGTAAGTCTGGGGTAGGGCCCAAGAATTTGCATTTCTCACAAGTTCCCAGCAGAGCCTAATGCTGATGGCCTGAGGAACTACACTTTTAGAACCACCGACCAAAGGGATTCAGATGCATGCATAAATCACACTTAATTTTGGATACATTACATTTTAAAAGTTATAAAATTCTAAATGTAAGCCCTGGTATGAAAAATGAAAAGATTTTTGATTAAATATGGCAGATTGAAGACATGTATTTACCTCCAACCTTTTGGAAATCCTTCTTAAATGATAGTAAAAAGAATTTTTTAAAAAGCATAAATTCACTAGGGCAATGATAATGGAGAACATAACAGCACTCTGGAAATTAGAGTGAAGACGGATGAGTGGTAACTGACAGAGCAGACCCTAGAAAGCTGAAACCTTAGCTGGAAGTAGGGAGTTCCCAGAAGCAAGCCAACCCACATGGCAGAGCTCCTTAGGACTTAGGGATGCTAAATACCTCTGAAAGTGGGGCCTGGGGAGACAGTGGCAAGAGGGTCTGAAAGGGCAGTTTGAAAATCTTTACAAGAAGCAGTTGGGCTTTCTAAATCCCCCTCCTCACCAACCATTCAGGGAGGAACTGCCTCCTCTGATCTGGAAATAGACTGGATTGAACAAGAGGGAGAGAGTTGCATCCTGAAACAGGGGTATAAAGGAAAAATTTACATATGTACTAAAAGGCAGACAACCTTCCCACCCACCCACTTCTTCCCCTCAGTAAGTTCCTAGAAGCCTGTCAGTCAGGTTAACAGCTCAAGAAGTTGCTGCACTTTTAATATGGACAGCCAGCCAATGATCATCAGGAATCTGAAGCCTACTTCTAACACCAAAGACTAAAAGAACTGAACAGGAAAGAAAGAAAAAGAAAAAAAGACAATGCAGATAGAAGATGAGTCAGGAAAAAACCCTTATCATTAATATTTTTAGAGAGTTAAGAGATGAGAAGATACTGGATACATATAGAAGGCTATAACAAGAATATTCAAAGAACAAAAGAGAACTTTTGAAAACAAAAATATGATAGCAAAAGTAAAACATTAATAGAAGGGCTAGAAATAAAGTTGAGGAAATCTCACAGAAAGTGGAACAAAAAGAAATAAATAAGAGGTGATTAAAAATATGAAAATTCGAGAATTAGACTAATAGGTACAATGTCTGATTAATAGGAGACCTAGGGATTTCCCTGGTGGCCCAGTGGTTAAGACTCCACTCTCAATGCATGGGGCGCAGGTTCGATCCCTGGTCAGGGGACTAAGATATCACATGCTGTGCAGTGGCAAAAAAAAAAATAGGAGATCTAGAAAGAAACAGAGAAGGAAATAGACAGGAGAAAATTACCAAAGAAATAATATAAGAAAATTTCCCTAAACTGAAGGATCAAAATATTCAGCTAAAATACCCATGAGTGTTCAGGAAAATGAATGAAAAAGGTTCATATCAAGGCACAACATCACAAAATTTGAGAACACTGTGCACAAAGAGAAGAGCCTAACTTTTTCTGAAGGAGTGAAAATCACAGGTCACATACAAAAGATTGAGAATCAAAATACCATCAGATTTCTTAATAGCAAAATTGGAGGTTATAAGACAGTGGAACAATGTCTTCAAAATTGTGAGGAAAGTAATTTCTAATTTATAGCTGCTTCCCCAGCTAAACTGTTTAGATGAGGCTAGTATAAAGATATGCCAAGTCTCAGAAAATTTATTTCCCACCTACCCATCTAAGAAAGTTACCAGAGGATATGCTCCACCAAAACAAGGAAGTAAACAATAACGAGGAAGATATGGGATGCAGGGGAGTGACAAATGGAATCCAAAAGAGGATGGAGAAGGAAAAATCTCTGGAAAAGAGCTGTACATCAGGCCTAGGGAACATCTAGACCAGATTGAGGCAGGAGTTGAGGGACTCTAAGAAGGCTTTCCCCAAGAAAAATGGAAACTGATGGATAATCTGATATGTTCAAGTAAATTTAAGCAATAATTAAACCTCTGGAGAAGAGTTTAGTGATAAAATACAGAAATTAGTGATAAATATACAGAAAACTGAGCAAATGAAGAAATTAAATCCTTATTAACTCTAGAGAAAGCAAAAACATTGTGCAAAAAGGAAATGTAACCAAAGTATACTGCATGATACAGCTGTGAACAGTATTTGCTTAGCAATACTATTATTTAATCATATATGTAGTCAGACAATGTACATATTGTCTGATTATCTAACCAAAAATTATGATATAACTATATTGGGAAGAGGAGTGTGACAGAAAATGAGTGTTTGTATGTGGACCTAATCCCCTTTTCTTTCCATAACAGAAAGCTAATAGATAATATCTAATGTGGAAAAAATTTTTAAATAGTAGTCTGAGGGCTTCCCTGGTGGCGCAGTGGTTGAAAGTCCGCCTGCCGATGCAGGGGACGCGGGTTCGTGCCCCGGTCCAGGAAGATCCCACATGCCGCGGAGCGGCTGGGCCCATGAGCCATGGCCGCTGAGCCTGCGCGTCTGGAGCCTGTGCTCCGCAGCGGGAGAGGCCACAACAGTGAGAGGCCCGCGTACCGGAAAAAAAAAAAAAAAAAAAAAAAATAGTAGTCTGAGTATATTTTTAGAGCTAGAGAGGTATCAGAAGAAAGCAGTAAACAAATGGTGAGAGTGGTTGCTTCTGGAAATATGGGATTGGGGTGAGGAGATGAGAAACATGAAATTGCTGTTTTTGTTATAATCTTTATGGAGCTATGTGACCTTTTAAACCATGGATCTGTATATCTTAAATAAAAGTAAAAATTAAATTTAAAAGTGCATAGCAGTAATGTTTCTTTCCTATGTGTGAGAGGAGAAATAGTGTTTGACATCATTCACAAAGAAATCTATATCTGCCTGGGTAGCAACCTGAGCTGTCAGCTGCCATAGTTTGTTGGGTTTCCCCCCACTCTTTATGTTTTCTAAATTAGAAAATCTTAACTCAGAACTATAGGTTGTTGGGAAGCTTTGACAGATATTTTGGCCTTTCAGGTCAAATGCAGATCCAGAAATTATGGAGAGAGTTCTCTCCAAAGGCTATTTTCAGTGTTTCACCAGAGGACAAGTGTCCCAGCTTAGTGCCACTGAAAGCTAGAAGGTTAAAGTTCTCGGCTTGGGAGACAGCAGCTGATGGAGTCACATCCTCTCTCTGGTGACATTTGGCTCACAAGGTATTTCTGCATGTTCAGTTGTAGCATTTGGATGTGATTTTTAATATGCAAAGACATATCTTAAGTGTTTTTCCTGATGAATGAAGAAAAGCATTGGTACTGGGGAAAAGTCAAACTCTCAGCCACTGAGCCATTTGCACCAATGTTAAGTTTTAAGAAGTCATGATGTCTAATCATTTAAAAATTCTGATATTTAGACCCTGAAGTCAAAGATCCAGACTATTCAAAATCCTAAATGTACTCCTGAGACATGCCATGTGTATTCACAGAAATAGTCATTTTAAAAGATTTAATATCTTGCTGGAAAACACTGCAAACCTTTTCTTGCTTGCCAGCCAGAGCAATTCAGTGTAGAAAAGCATCCTGTACTCACTTGTTTCAGCCCTGTAGGCTGAAGAAACATATACTAAGTGGTCACAATCAGTTTGTGATCACAACTTCCATGATGTCCCTCAACAGCGAATCAGGGTCTGGAAGTATGCTATGGACCCTCGCTATTTTCACAAATAATGTACATACCACATTGGAAGCAACATCTTCCATTGGTATAGCGATGCTCTTCCTTGCTGACCATCTAGCTGGAGCTTCTTCAATATCAATTCAGCTATCTTTTCTTTTCTTTTTTTGCGGTACGCGGGCCTCTCACTGTTGTGGCCTCTCCCGCTGCGGAGCACAGGCTCTGGACACGCAGGCTCAGCGGCCATGGCTCACGGGCCTAGCCGCTCCGCGGCATGTGGTATCTTCCCGGACCGGGGCACGAAACCGTGTCCCCTGCATCGGCAGGCAGACTCTCAACCACTGCGCCACCAGGGAAGCCCTATCTATTCTTTTTAATTGTAGTAAAATACATATAAAATTTACCCACTTTTAAGTATACAATTCAGTGGCAATAAGTGCATTCACAAAATTGTGCAACCATAACCACTAACCATCTCCAGAACTTTTTCATCATCCCAAACAGAAACTCTGTACTCATTAAACAACTACTCCCCATTCCTCCCTCCCCTGCTCCCTGGCAACCTCTGTTCTACTTTCTGTCTCCATAAATTTGCCTATTCTAGGTACCTCACATAAGTGGAATCATACAATATTAGTCCTTTTTGTGTCTGACTAACTTTACTTAGCATAATATTTTAAAGGTTCATACATGTTGTGGCATATATCAGAATCTCATTCATTTTTCAAGCTGAATATTCTGTTGTATGCACCTACCACATTTTGTTTATCCATTTATCTGTTGATGGACATTTATCCATTTATCTGTTGATGGGACATTTGGAAACAACCTTTTGACTACAGTGAATAATACTGCTATGAACATTGGTGTAGAAGCTAACATCCCTTTTTAACTCTGTTTCATAGTTTACAAACTAATCTTTAATTAAACCAGAAATCTCATCTTTTAAAATCAGCTTCATGATAAATAGGACAAAAAGTCATTGATCACTTCTCTCTCACATATATGGTGAAACTGTACTGACAACTGATTTATTCACAATTTTATTCAACTATAAAGTACAATGTCTGCTTGTTTACATACATAAGAGTCATTGATTTTTAAATGTCAGTCACATTATAAGAAATCCAATATTTCTGATGAAGGAATTCTATCGATTATTTCTCGCTTTTTTTCCAACTACAATCTTTGCCATTGATTTTGAAGCTGGTTTCATATCGTACTGGCAAGGGTATAATTTTGCTTGTTTTTGCTATGAGGGCAAATGATGACTCTATAGTTTTCATGTCTTTCAACTTTTAACATCAAATTTTGACAATTTTGTACTGGAAATCCTTATTTTATATTTGTACTAGAGACAGTCAGTTGGTTTAAAAGTGAGGTTGATAAACTTTATTAGAAAATAATATGGAAGTTTTGGTAGCTTTCTATTATTACTTGATAAAATGTTGAGATAATAACTTAGGTACTAGAACAAAAGGCTCATTGATCCAATAAAATTTAATTATCATTATTCATTGTCATGCTCCCTGTTTTTTTATTTATTTTTTATCAGCTTTTGTGAGATTATCCACATCCATTGTCCACTTGTCTCATGACATACAGATTCAAGCTTTATGTCTGTGACAGAGTCCATTCATTACTTATAGGATTTATTTTTCTATTTTCATCACTATTGTTATATTTCTGCAAACCACTTTTGAAATGATGGTTCATTTTCTGAATTGTAATATTATGTAGTGGTAAAGATGAGAAATGCAAGTTTAACAAATGTAAATGTAATGTCATAGGACAATAAAATACATTAGTTAAGATAAAGTGCCCATGATTAATTCCATGTTAACCAGTATGAACTGTCAGTCCTTGAAGTTCATACGCTGCTCTAAAGAACACGAAAAGTCAGAAATTCTATGTAAATTACAAATAATCTTACATTTCAGATTTTTAACTTATCTGTGCATAAAATGATTGCATTGCTTTTTCTTCTGAATCGGTCACATTTTTTAGAGGCTACTGAGAGCCTTCTAGTGACCAGTAGAGATCCTTCTATTACTTATTAAGAAACGCTGCAGGGGATAGAGAGCTGAATTACTCTGCAGAACAGAGTGAGAATTTGGAGTTCTCAGGGACAAGAGAGAAAGAAGACAGTGAGGCAGAGAGATGGAAAAGCAACCCAAAGGGACAGCTTATGAGAGAAGATTATAAGTCAGCCTCATTCACCAAGATAGGTCAAATGAAGTGCTGGCAAACTGAATCTAGCATTGATTAAGCTAGAACCATTAAAAGAGATTAGCAAATTTATTAATGTAAACTACTATATTAACAGATAAAAGACTATTTGATAATCTTAATAAATATAGAAATATTGATAGAAACCAACACTCATTCAAAATGAAACTCTTAAACCAGAAGTGAAAAGAAATTCCCATAACTTGATAAGGAGTAATTATGAGAATCCCATAGTTATCATGATAATAGTGAAATACTACATGCATATTATTTAGAATCAAGAACAAAAGAAATACGCTCACTATTATAGCTTCAATTCAGCATTGTGATGAAAGTCCTGGCCAGTTCAATAAAACAGGAAAAATAAACAAGTGGTATAAGAATCATAAAGGAAGAAACAAGTTCATCATTATTTGCAGATGATATACTTGTTCAAATAGGAATTGTTAAAAGAGTTCTGCAAGGTTGCTGAATGCAAAACCAATGTACAGAAATTTAATAACATTAATTTATTTTATCAATAAAAATAAATATTCAAAAGGGCAAGCAAAATGATATATAATGTACCTAGAGATAGGATATGTAAGAACTTTATAGAAGATGTCAAATGTTATGGAGGAATATAAAAGAAGGCATATATATATTAGGAGATACAATTATATATGTCATTGTGGCAGTTCTTCCTGTGGTAATAAATAAATTCAGTGCATTTACAATCAAAGTTTCAACAGAGTTGTAAGACAAGAACTTGAAAATCTGACCCTTAAATTGATATGGAAAAGTAAAGAAACAGGAAGAACCAAGATAATTTTAAAGAAGACAAATAAGGAGGGGTGCTATGATCAACCAGGTCAAATCTTATTATAAAGCTTTTAGATTGTATGGTGTTGACTCAGGAGTGACAAATAGCTTACTAGGAAAACAGACTTGAGTATGCATGAGAATCTGGTGCATGACAGAGGTAGTAGAAGGAATCACTAGAGAAATGATAATCTACTAAAATTGGTGTTGGAATAATCTTTATGGAAAAATATGAGAAGCCTATCACATATCATACACATACACTCAAAAGTCTGGGAGGATGAATTATCTACATGTAGAAAGAAATATGACTTTTAGAAGGAAATACAGGAGAATATATTATGGAATGTTAGATAGCAGTAAAATATATATGAAATGGATACATACATACATAGTGTTTTTAAAAATTTTTTTCTTCCCTAGAAATTTTATAATTTTAGTTTGGTTTTTTTTTTTTCCCATCTAAGAGTTCTCTAAAAGAGGTTTTAAAAATTATCAAGTGGAAAGGTTTCTTTTTTTTTCTAATTTTGTTATTATTTTCTCATTTTATTGTAGTGTGATCAGAGAATATTTTCTTTATTATTTTACTTTTTGGATCTTGTTAAGGTTTTGTTGTTTAATATTGGTCAATTTGTATAGTTATTTTTCAGAGAATATAGTTTGAAAGATATTAATTAGATCTATCTTACTATGTTACTCCAGTTATCTGTATCTTTACATACTGTTTTATACATTTGATCTGTCATAGGGTTGAAAGAAATTAATTACACTTCCCTATCGCTACAATATTCTTGTCTACTTTTGTCTATTTTATTCTTGTCTTGTATATAATTTTTGGTTTATAAACATTGTTGCCACATTATTTGTTGCAAATATATACATTACTGTTTATGGATTATTTAGCATTACAAAGTGTCATTTTTGTCCTGTTTAATAATTCTTGGCCTAAATTCTACCTTCTCTGATGTTAAGATCATGCCTCCTGCTCTGTTTGCCTTTGCCTATATCTTTGCCCGTTCTTTAATTTTGACCTTTCTGTATCACTTTGAGTGGTATATTTTTTAGTCAACGTAGAGTTCAATACTGCTTTGTTATATAACATGACTTTTTTTTTTAAACAGATGAGTAAAATCCATTTATATTTATTGACATGATAGATTTATTTGATCTTTGTTTATATTACTTTGTGTTATGTTTTTTATTTATTTATTTTTGACTTCATTGGGTCTTCATTGCTGCGCGCAGGCTTTCTCTAGTTGTGGCGAGTGGGAGCTACTCTTCGTTGCGGTGCGAGGGCTTCTCATTGTGGTGGCTTCTCTTGTTGCGGAGCACGGGCTCTAGGCGAGTGGGCTTCAGTAATTGTGGCTCACGGGTTCTAGAGCGCAGGCTCAGTAGTTGTGGTGCACAAGCTTATAGTTGCTCCGTGTCATGTGGGATCTTCCCAGATGAGGGTTCGAACCTGTGTCTCCTGCATTGGCAGGCATATTCTTAACCACTGTGCCACCAGGGAAGTCCTTGTGTTATGTTTTTAATAGTTTTTAAAATATTTCATTGTCTGATATTTTTTATTTGCTTTATTTTTTTCTGTATGATTCTGAATTTAGAAGAGTTTTTATTTTAGTTCTGGTAGTTGCCTTAAAATATACATTTATAATCAAAACTATGTAATACATTGCCTTTACTATGCTATCTCTTTAAATAATATCTCTGATTGCCATTAATTCTCTTTCCTTTTCCCTCTGTTTTATCCATCATCTGAATGTATTAATAATATCTTTTTCCTGCTTACCTTTGTACTGTTAAATGTAATTATTTTTCATTCCTTGATGTATCAACTTTAAAGAGTGCTCTTTAATTTCTTGCTACTATAGAAGTGACAATAAGTGAACATCCTCTGCTCCCATGTTCTTCCCTCTTTCTAGTCCCAGTTTTTGCTATTTGTACCATGTCAACATTTTCAGGGCCTCTGGAGTTTTAGGGGGTAAAATGACTTGATCCCCATTTTTATCCCCCTCTGCAGGCACTGTCATTTAACAAGCCCTCGTCTGCTGAGTCATTTACCGTCCTCCACCCACTTTCGGTCTTCTGAGATTATTTTGACATCTTTTGTCCTCTGTGCTTTCCTTTCTACTTCTCTTTGTTCTTGTATATTTATACTGTTCTTATTCCCATGCTGTCATTTCATTGGCATTTTGAGAGGGTTGGGGTAAAACATATTCATGCTATTTTCCATATTTAACCAGAATCCCCAAATAACTCTTACTTTTGATAGAAAATGCTTTGCATTAGAAATTTAAAAGGATAGAAATTTTACATGCTATATCATCTTAGTATATATATGTGTGTGTGTGTGTGTGTGTGTATATATATATATATATATAGAGAGAGAGAGAGAGAGATAATAAACTACAATTCTAACAGCAATTTATCTACATAGTTACTGTCTTCTGACATATTTTTCAGTATTCTGCATTTAATGCAATGGCCATTTATTTTAAATTTATTTTGTTTTGAAGCTTTTCATTATGATATGTAACAAACATAATGAAAATGCACATGAAACAAAAATTAGTTGTAAAATGAACGGGTCCAGCCGCTCTGTGATATGTGGGATCTTCCCAGACCGGGGCACGAACCTGTGTCCCCTGCATCGGCAGGCGTACTCTCAACCACTGCACCACCAGGGACGCCCAGTTTTTTTTTTTTTTAACCTTCAAAAAGCTTGATGTCTTTGTCTTTCACAAAGAAATTTAGATCTTAATCCACCTAGAACTGATTTTTGTGTTTGGTGTAAAATTGGATGTTCAATGTAATTTTTCTGTTGGGATTCCTAATTCTTCAGCATCATTTACTGAAGACTGCCCTTTCCCTGCTGTTTTGCAGTGCCACTTTTGTCAGCAATTCAAGGTTTGTATGTGCATTGACCTGTTTATGGGCCAACTATTCTGTTCCACTGGTCTGACTAATCTTACACCAATGGCATACTGTTTCAATCATTAGAGCTTATAGTAAATCTTGATATCCAGTAGAGCACATTATTTTCTCCTACCTTGTTTTTCTGTCTCAAAAGTGTCTTGGCTATAATTGGCTCTTTGCATTTTCATATAAATCTTAGAGTCAGTTTGTCAAGTTATATTAAAAAAAGCCTGTTGGGAGCTTTGCTGGTGGCGCAGTGGTTGAGAGTCCACCTGCCGATGCAGGGGACACGGGTTCGTGCCCCGGTCCGGGAAGATCCCACATGCCGTGGAGTGGCTGGGCCCGTGAGCCATGGCCGCTGAGCCTGCGCGTCCGGAGACTGTGCTCTGCAACGGGAGAGGCCACAGCAGTGAGAGGCCCGTGTACCACAAAAAAAAAAAAAAAAAAAAGCCTGTTGGGATTTTGATTGGAATCACGTTAAATTTATTAGTCATTTTGGGGAGCCTTACAATATTGTGACTTTGAATCTAAGAATACAATATATCTCTCCATTTTGGGGGTTTCTGTAATATTACTAAATATTTTTATAATTTTCTTTTTAGGGATTTTACTCATACTTTGATAGTCTTATCTCTAGAAACTTGATATTTTTAACTGCCAGTGTAAATGGTATTCTTAAAAACTATTTTATTTTCTGTTTGTTGCTAGTATATATATACAATTGATTTATGTATATTAATTTGTACCTAGCTGCTTTTCTATACTCTTATTAATTCTAATAGTTTACCTCTAGATTACATTGGCTATTTTATGTACATAATTATATTATCCATAAATCATGGCATCTTTGGTACTTATTTTTTCTTTGAATTTTATTTTTTTATACAGCAGGTTCTTATTAGTTATCTATTTTATACATATTTCTTTTCTTATTCTTATACCTTTTCTTTCTCTTCCTTGCTTTACTACACTGGCTAGGATCTCCTTTACAAAGCTGAATACAACTGATGTAACAGAGATCTTTGCTTTTTTTCCTTCTGATGTCAAAGAGAAAGCTTGCTGTGTTTCACAATTAAGTATGATGTTTACTCCTTTCTTCAAAGTGGTTACCCTTTATCAGAGTACAGCAGTTCCCTTCTACTTCTACTTTTCTAAGAGTTTTTAATCATAAACAGATATCAAACTTTATCAAATGACTTTTCAGCATCAATTAATATGACCACTTTATTTTTCTTCTTTATTAATAGAAATAGAACATATTTTCTATTGTGGCATGTATTAATTTACAGTCAGCAAAAGACAAAAATTACAAAGTTGGAAAAAGAGAAAGCTCTACAAAGCTCCTGTTATTATACCAAAAATATGCCCTGCTTGAGCTGGGCAGGGGGCAACCGTCCCAGATGGTTTGGTGAAGAATGTTTTTGGAAAGCCCTCACAGTCTGAAACTACAGAGATTCTATCATTAACCCAGGGAGATAGAATAATCTCAGGAATTTTATGGTCACTTTGAGGTATACAGCCAACAGCTTCATTCATGGGTTATTTTCTGAATATGTTCAAGAACCATTTGTTCTTGGTTCTGCATCTCTTTCTCTTTCTGAGTAGGACTTCCCTCAACTGCATTCAGGTGTGCACCTAATAGGTGAGGGGGGGGAGGCAGGGGGTTCATCTGCCCTGGCCACCCCAGACCAATGAAATCAGACCCTCTGGGGCTGGGACCCAGGCATTAATATTTTTTAAATCTCCCCAGGGGATTCCAATGGGCAGCCAAGGTTGAGAACCACTCATCTATAGCTCTTTGAAGCTGAATATCATATGTGTGTTTATGAAACAAAGTCCACAGAGAAGATATCTAAGCATTGCAAAGTCAGATAGGCAATAGGATTCCACATTACCCAAATGAGACCAAGCAGGATGAATAAGAGAAAAAAGTCGCCCAGTGAAGGAACAGAAGGAGAGGACAGAAAGGAAAGGCACAAGAATGACAGCAAATCTACTCACTCCATTCTCTCTGGAAGTTCGGTTTGGGTCATGCCCACACAATTGACCAAAATAGTGATGGTTATAAATAAACTGAACCACCTGAGAGGCCTGTGTTAAGGAAAAGCTGAGAGTCACCACGTTTTCCTGAGGTCACTTCTGATCACCTTGACGCTGAATTGATTAAATCCATAACTCTTTAGCTAGGATCAACTTTATGTTCTTGTCACATAATAACAGCTGACACTGAGTGCCTACCCTCGGCTGAATACTTCGTCCACATTATTTCTAATACAACTAACCTACAGGTGGATATTATTACCTACACTTTGGAGCTAAGCAAACAGGCTGACAAAGCTTAAATATTTTTCCAAGGTCATACAGCTAGTCAACCATGGCGCTGAGATGTGGACTCAGATTGTCTGAAAATAGAACCCTGAGCAAGATGAAAAGAAACAGAATCCCTTTTCCAAAATGTCCTTCTGCCCTGACACCTGTATTTCACTATACAATATGGCCTGAAATTTCATCCTGCAAATGTCTCTTTTTTCCTAAAAGACAAGGAGAATGTAATAGCGCCTCCCTTATCCATGGTTTCATTTTCTGCAGTTTCAGTTACCTGTGGTCAATGGTGGTCTGAAAATAAGCTTTAAATTATCCACCATTCTGAGTTAATGTGATGACATTTCAGCCTTCCCACTCCCTCCCACCAGGGATCCCCAACCATTAACATTGTTTGCTTCTGACACCCAACCATCGACATCATCATGGCTCCATGATCTGGGGTCACCCAAAGCACATGCTCCTCCCTCTGACTTATCATCAGGAGGTCAATAGTAGCCTAATGTCCTGTGACAATGGCTACATCATTTGCCTCGCTTCATCTCATCACGTGGGCATTTTACCATGTCACATCATCACAAGAAGAAGAAGAGTGAATACAGTACATTAAAGAGAGACCAGGGCTTCCCTGGTGGCGCAGTGGTTGAGAGTCTGCCTGTCGATGCAGGGGACACGGGTTCGTGCCCCGGTCCGGGAAGATTCCACATGCCGCGGAGCCTCTAGGCTCGTGAGCCATGGCCACTGAGCCTGCGCATCCGGAGCCTGTGCTCCGCAACGGGAGAGGCCGCAACAGTGAGAGGCCCGTGTACCACAAAAAAAAAAAAAAAGAGAGAGAGGGACCACATTCACCTAACTTTCATTACAGTATTTTGTTATAATTGTTCTATTTTATTATTGTTGTTGTTAATCTCATACCTAATTTAATCTCTTGCTTAATTTATAAATCAAATTTTTTCATAGGTAGGTAAGTATAGGGAAAAACATATAGGGTTCAGTACTGTCTGTGGTTTCAGGCATCCACTGGGGGTTTTGGAACGTATCTACCATGGATAAGGGGGAACTACTATACTCCTAGGAAGTTAGAGATAAGGGGATGGCTACACGCTTTCATGGCAATCAGGTTCGTCAGATTGTTTTTCCAATTTAGCTGAGATCAGGCACACTGAGGAAATGGACATCTGGTTAGGAATGGAGGCAGGCACGGGGGAGTAAAATGCCGGCTCAAGGAGAAGATCCCAAACAGGATTAGGCTGTTGAGGAGAACTCTGAATAGCAAGAGGGGAGAATCTTAAAGGAGAGGTTGGGGGCAAATGCATTACAAGAAGGGGATAGAGACACTGAAAAGTAAGGTGAGTGGAAGAGGGTAAATAGATGGGGCAGAAATGTTGGTGGCGAAGTCCAAAGATAGATTTCCCCCATTGGACATTTTTCTGAATTCCTAACAATTACTTCCTAAAGAAAACGCCTGAAGATGTAAGCTTGACCTACAGAGTGAACCACTCATCTTTCATAATTTCAATTTGAGCAGAAGTATCTAAATCTATTTTAGTTTTCTGTAAATGCCTTTAATGTGCCCTGTTTTACAGTTATTTAGGAACCCATCTATTTTGAAAAGGGAAATTCTACTAATTAAACCACATTTTCCTGTTGACTTGCAATTAAATTAAGAAATGTGTTCAGGTTGGGGGGAAATGTTAACCCAAGGATTAAATTAAAATCATATCTCCAACTCCACAAACCTTTAAAGAATTATGAGATATTCTGATAATATTACTTGTGAAAACATTCAGAGCAAATTTGATTAGAATTATAATTTTGGTGAAATATTAATAATAGGAGATTGAGAATTCCATACCTTGAATAATATGTGGGGGGCTGGAGCTACAAAGTTCATGAGATTTAAATATATAAATTCAGACTTTTGTGAGAAGGAGACCCTTAACAGCTTTTCTGTCCAGCTGTGACTCCACCCAGCAATTATTTATTCATCAAATCTCAAGATAAAAGGAATATTTACTGGTTACTTGGTTCTTTAAAGGGGTTTTATTTCTAATTAGTTGTTTCTTACTTAACTAGATGTAATTCAACCAGGATGGATGAAAAGGAGTTTGTATATTTGCTGTTTTTCTTTATTTGTAATTTTTATGTAATTGTATATTAAAAAAAAAAACTATGTAGAGATGACATACTTAGAGAAAAAATTACCCTAATTCGTTTCCATTAACTGCCTACTTCCTTATTGCTGATACTGCCCTAAGCAGGACGCAGGCTGGACCTTTTAACTAGCTGTGTGACCTTGGGCAATTAATTTCATGCCTCTGAGTAACAGTAACATGTAGGATGGAGGTGCTAATCCCTTCTTCAAGGGTTTCTGTACCTATGACAGTGTTGATGCTTAGGAGGTATTTAGCAAATAGGAGACTTTTTTTTCTTTTTTTTTTCAGTACGCGGGCCTCTCACTGTTGTGGCCTCTCCCATTGTGGAGCACAGGCTCCGGACGCGCAGGCTCAGTGGCCATGGCCCATGGGGCCAGCCGCTCCGCGGCATGTGGGATCTTCCTGGACCGGGGCACGAACCCGTGTTCCCTGCATCGGCAGGCGGACTCTCAACCACTGCACCACCAAGGAAGCCCCTATTATTATTATTAAATACTCTTCTACAGCATTAGGAAAGCCGAGATTGAATTAAGAAAATATGATTCCCACTGGTTGGCCATAAAGGTAAAACATGTAAAGGGAAAATGTAATGTAGTGAGCTACCAGGTCACTGAGTGCTGTCCAGCAATCCAACAATCTACCCCAGAGTGCGAGGCAAGAGCCCTTTTACTAGACACCTGCTAAGAGGCTGGCTACCATCTGACAGGCAGCTGAGGCAAGGCTGGTCTTGCAAATCAACCTCCGAGAAACCAAGGCTGAATTTGTTATTAGGAACTTCCAATTTGGACGGTCGCTAGGGAAGATCCTTGGAAACCAAGCCAAAGTCTCTTGTTTGTTCTAGTTTGGCTTGTCTTGAAAAAAAAAAAAAGAAGAGAAAAGCTCGAGGCAGCTTCTGAAGCTACATAAAGCAATTAATTTAATACAGACATTTGACCAACGTATTTCTAACCATTACTACGTTCCTCAATGGCATGAACCTCAGACTACTGACATTTTTAACCGGCCAGTAGTTTGGGGGTAATGTGCTGTAGGCAGTACCCCATGACCAGTGGGGTCCCATTTAGACAATCTTCGCTCTGCCCGTTGCAGTCTGTTCTCTTTGCCTTCTCAAGAGTTGACTTTTTGCCAAATAAGCAATCACTCTCCAGCATGGCTAGGACACAGAATATCAACCCACACCTATCATATCTGCCCAAAGAAGCCTAGGGACCCTCTTACTGGTTATTATGTTGTGGGAAGAACAGGCCACATATGATGAGAATGTATCTGGGTGTATCAGCAATCTCCCCTTTTCAACTTGTGCATCCACACATGTGTCCAGACTGGTCTAGTTGAATCCCAGACCAGGTGTGGGTTGCATGAACACCTCCTCTGTCTTGAGACTGCTTTTGGGTGTTGAACACACTAAAAACACAAACTTTTTTTCAATTTGATGATCTCATTGTTTTAGGATTCAGTTGGAGGAAGGCTCTATTGTTAACCCCCAAAGAAGGTACATGACACAGTGGGCACCGCTTGATTCTAACGTGGAAGGAGCAACTGTGCAAAGGATATGAGTGGACAGACACTTTGATGGCTGTTCTTCTGATCAGGTTGAAAGGACTGAATAACCACAGGGCCCGAGTGGCACTAAACCGGGAAATGGTCCTCCCTTTGTTCAGCACCATAAATGTCTAAAACAAAACACAACATAAAGCTGATTCACTTTGTGTACAGCAGAAACTAACACAACATTGTAAAGCAATTATAATCCAATAAAGATGTAAAAAAAAAACCACAACAGAGGGTGGATCTCCAGTGAGAAACATGCATCCTCCTCCAGCCATGGGTTTGAGCATAAGTGAGATCATCTCAGGCTCAGGAGCAAGTAGGGCTCTGGGAACCATGGGTCAATGAGAGGCAAATGGAGGGGCAGAGAGTAAGGGAGGATCAGGGGCTAAAAGCCATATCCTCACCCTTCTAGCAAGACCCCAGGCCCTGCGGCTGACTGCATCAAGATGGGCCTCTGAGATTGCCCAGTCAACAGGCAGCTGACCCTGCAGGGTTGGTGAGATGCATCATGCCCAGGGAGAGGATTCTGGCAGCAGGGGGGTGAAGTTCTGGTTGCATTTAATTCCTCTTCTGATTAGTGGATCATCCCTGGTCTGTGATGGTCCTTCTGTTCTCTACCTCCTAGGTCTCCCCTTTTAAACCCTCTACTGGTTCCCTCCTCTGAGCATTTTGGGGGATAACAGCTCTTGGCAGGTGAGAGGAGAAAGTCATTTCAGTGCCTTTTTTATTTTCTCTACAAACCATATTTGAGATGGCTGATTCCTGCCCCTCCCAACCCCCAAACATGCACACACCACTTTTTCAGCTGTATAGAACATCCAAGATAAAATACAAACAGGGTAATTGTCATGAAACTGTTTAAACTGGTGGTTCTCAAACTTTGATTTTAGGACCCTTTTGTACTCTTGAAAATTACTGAGGACCTTAATGATCTCTTGTTAATGTTTATACCTTTTTGCTTATACCATGTGTGTGTGTATGTATATATATGTGTGTATATATGCATGTATATATATGTTTGTACATATGTGTGTGTGTGTATATATATATATATATATATATATATATATATAATATTAGAAATTTAAAAAGATAGGACCTTTTAAAACACAGGAGTATACAAGCATACATTCCAGTAGCTGTTAGACAGATGTGATCCTCCATCAATAGCCTCTATGTTAACTATTGTATGTTCACAAAAGAATGTGAGTAAAAAAGACAAATGACATCTGAGTATTACTAAGAAATAGTTTTGAACTCCTGAACCCACTAAAAGGGTTTTGGGAACCCCAGGGGTTTTGAGATCATACTTTGAGGACCACCGGTTTAAATCATCCTGATTTCGGTTCCCCTTCCCTATGCTACGTGGCAGGACAGGTACTCTCAATCCCAGCCTCAAGATCTTTGCTCCCCACTTGCATAGAAAGCCAACATCTCTGGAGATCTGAGGCCAGAACTTATCCAAGGGAATAGCCAACTTCCTCTGAAAACTCCACAGCAGTTGTCACTGCTTTTGAGGATTTGGATTTAATTAACCTCCACCGTAAACACCATAGAGATTCAAAGAGAGTATTGAGGTGAATTAGATATATTTTTCACTAACTGAGTCCAGCTGACAGCCACATCACCACGGTGCAGGAGGAATCCTGGGCTGGGTGGGACAGAGGTTTCCTCTCCCAGAGCTGAGAATGGCCATTCCGGCCAGTAGCCCTTACCCGGTGTGTGCTGTAGAAGGGGTCCAGATCCTCCAGTGGCTCCCCGACCAGCTCTGCTGGGAGCTCGCCATAGAACTTGGGCAGCTGGTTACACGCTTTCAAGTCAAGCTGGGGCCGAGTCTTCTCTTCCTGGTCCTTCTGTTTCTTGGACTTCTCTTTGGTTTTCTTTGCCTCCTGCTTAGCAGCAATTCGTTTTTCAATCTCCACCAGAGACTCTGGGGTGAATCGATGGAAGTTGGTAGTTTCCAGAGACCCAGAGGGGAATTCCATCTTCTCATTCTTCTTCAGGAAGAATTTATACTCTTATGAGAGTGGACATAACCACAGAGAGGTAACAGCCTGCCCACTGGCTCTCTCCCTCCCACCTTGCTTGCTAGAACTCTTCCCCCCCGACCCCCCACCTCTTCAGTTCCTTTCTTAACTCACACTGAGCTCCCCCAGGACCCCACTGCCCTGCAGCATTCTCGAGGGAGGCTGGTCAGTTCATCTTACTCTTACCACGCCAGGGTGGTATCTATGCTGTCCACGAGCTTCTAGTCTTTGTTCCTTCATCATTTTTGTACCCCCTGCCCCCCACCAGATCCAGCCATACTGCCCTCTCTCCTCATTTCCATGACCACGGAGTAGCAGGCACTCTCCTGCATTCATCAAAGACGTTGGTACATGATCTACTTTATCTTGGGTCTCCTCCTACTTTCTGATCACAACATTTTTTTATTGACATTTTCAATGCTTCTCCCCGTCTCTGAACTCCATTTGGACTCCCCAGGCTGCTTTCTCTTTGTCCGTGGCTGAACACTTCTTTCCATATCCAGATCAGATCCTGTGGTCCACCATTTTGACCACTCCCTTGTCCTTATCCTAAATACCCAGCCTAGGTCAGTCTAAATGAGTCTAACTCAGGTTTCTCTGAATCTGTACTGTTGAGGGGTGATGAGGAACAACAATGCCACTTAGGAATCATATGGTTTCGCTAGACAGCAGTTTCTTCTAGTCTGATATTTCAAATACTGTTTGTCTTTCCTGACTGCTATTCCCCATTTCCCCTTCCAGTAAGACAATGACCACATTGCCTACCTCACGAAGAAAACACAGTTCCTTCAACTTCATGCCCCCAAACCTCCAACTTACCTGCAATCTACACCCTTCTATCTTCCCTCCTCCTGTCACAACAGGGAGAACATCACTCCTCATTCTGGCTAAGGCCAATCTTTTCCTTCTGTTTTGGATCTTATCCCCTCACTACCTCATTTCTCTTTCCTGACTTGTCTGCTGGTTCCCTCCTATCAGCCTTTAGAGATGCTCAAGTCTCCTTCAACTTTAAAAATTTTTACTTAGTACATAGCCCATTCAGTTCTTCCCTCTTCTCTCCTCCCATTCCCTGCTGAGTTTCATAAAGGACTCATTTCCACTCACTGTCTCTGGTCATTCTTCAGTTTTAGCAGCTTAACATCTGTGTCCACTACCTCACTAAAATGCCTCCTTGCAAGGGCAGCAGAGACCTTCTTCTGCCTAAATTCAGGGAGAACTCAGTTCTTATCTTGATGGGGTTATTGGTTATTTTGACTACTTCCTCCTTCTTGAAACACAGTCTCTCCTCAACTGCTCTGACACACTCAATCTTCTTTTCCTCACTTTCTCCCATATGTGACTATGACTCTAGGGGCTCTAAATTATGCTTTTTAAAATTCTGCATAATGATAATAATAATAATAACATCGATAGCACTGATAATAACATTTACAGAGATTCACTATATTCCATATTCTGGATTAAGCAATTTGCACGCATTAACATATTAACCATCACTGTACCCTATGAGGTATTATCTCTAATATATAAATGAGAAACTAGAGTGGCAAAATTAACTTCCCCAAGATCACATAGCTAATAAGTGGCAGGACAGGTACTCTCAATCCCAGGTCTGTCTGACACCACCTCCTGAGAGCATCTCATCCATACTCATGGCTTCAGTTCTCATGTATATGCAGATGACTCCTGAGTCTTTATCTCCAGCTTTTATTATGCCCATGGGGATCAGACCCAAATTTGGCATCTCCACTTGAATGTCTACTGGGTACCTCAAACTCAACATGTCCCGAACTGTACTTATTACCATCTCTCCACCCCTTTCTAGTATCTGTCTCTCCTCTAAGACTCTCTCCCTCTGTGAATGGCCCCCAATAGCCTACTTCTGTGCTTGTCCATAACCTAGCTATCATCGTGATGTCCTTTCTATTTCATTCCCACATCCAATAAGACATCCAGTGCTGTTGATTCCATCTCCTTAGTATCTTCTCTCCATGTCTCTTTAGCTTCTCCATCATACTGGTCGTTAAATCACTGTCATCCAATGACCCCCTATGTATATTTGCTTCCCCTTTAGTCCTTTTTCATCTATTCTCCAACTGTAACCAAATGATCTTCCTAAAATGCAAATCTGGTTATATTATATTCTTATTTAAAATCCTTCTAAAGCTCCCCACAGCCCTCAGGATAACCCAAACTGTGTGCTTACCTCTCCAGCACTGTTTACCAGGCATACCATTTTTATTAGTTTCTCCTTGCGTCTGACCCATTCTTTTTCATTTTAAGACCTTTCCATGTTCTATTTCCTTTGCCTAAAATTACTCCCCCACCTTGCTTTGCCTGATTAATCCCCTCTCATTCTTTTACTGTTGGTTTTCAGATAACTCCTCCATTTCTGATCCCATATGAAGTCTCTGTTAGGCTTCCCATTTTGTGCTGCTGTAACTCACTGTGTTTTCTCTATAAACCTCTGGTTTGTAATTGCTATTTGCTTTACTACTTCTCTCACTAAATTGTAAGCTCAGTGAGGGAACACATTTATCCTGTTCAGCACTGATTCTCCAGGCCATAGCATAGTGTCTGGCATTTAGTAAATACTCGGCAGATATTTATTAAATGAATAGTGGTTTTGAGTTTTAGAAAAAAGGGAAGAGAAAGCACTGGTACTTGGATTGTGAGACCAGGGTGGGCAGAAATTGACCATATTCCAAGTTACTGGGGGGAAAATGTGGTTTCTGTTCACTAACAACTTAAGGCTGGTGTTCCTAAAATCCACCCTGATTTGGATAAAATTTGTTCTTCAAGGTGGAAGAAGAACAGTGAGGGCTGAAACCTGGAGGTCTATGGGGGTGAAGAGGTGTTGAGCATTACAGAGATGCTATAGCCAGAAAGAAGAAGAACAAAATCTGTCAGTGTCATAGAAGAGCAGGAAGAGAAGTTTTAAGAACTGCTAAGCCTTATTCTAGGGGTGGGAATGGTTTTAGTCATGGGGATTCAGGGGGAGCATGAGTAAGTACCATGGGGTGGAAAGGATGTGACTAGATTGCTTGATTTGCTGAAAGAGAGTGGCTGGGTATGGGTGTAACTACAAACATGATTAAACTAGTTATGTGGGCTACCCAAAAAGTAGAACCATGATTATAAGCTGCTTCAGGTTCTGCTTCCATGACTTGGATGCCTGGTGGAACAGCAAGCATATTATCAGGATGTCACTAGGACTGAGAATGTGGTTGGACATTTCATGGGTGGGCTGTGAATGTGACTAAGCTGGTGCTGAGAAATAGTAACCAAGCGATTGGCACATCTGAGTGAAACTGTATTGTGCATGGTGCTGAGAGTGTGGTTAGGCTCTTTAGTTAGTGTAATGAGCAACCTAGCTAGCTTTAGCACTAGCTAGGGATATTGCTAGGGTCTCTATGCTAATGGGAATATGGAATTAATTGTCCCTGTTTTGAGGGATGTGGCCATATTAGTGAAGACTTAGAGCAGTCCCTAAAGTGTCAGCATTTTAGATAGTTGGTGATACTGATATGTGTCTATCTGAGTTGTCCATTGCCCTGAAATTTTTAATTGTTAGGCATCTGATTGGAGCAACAGGGAAACTGGACATGTGAGTAAGCTATCCAGAGAAGAGATAGAATTTGAAGTAGCGATGCCACTGGGAAAGTGCAATAAGCTGTTTCTGGTGATGAAGGTGAGACCACATTATCCATGCTCCTGCCCAGTAGTCAGAGATTAAGCCTCAGCTATCTGGGACAACAGAAAAATATCACTGAGTTGTCTTTGAAGTTGAATAGTCCTGAGTTGTCCCTGGTGCTAAAGGAATGGGGCTATGGGAATCTTTGCTGAGCATAATTTACCTCCGAATGATTCAGAGATAATAGCTAGCTGATCTGTTGTCCAGGGATGGAGTACAACAAAAAGTATTTACAGTGTGGTGAAAACGACATACACCATCAGTCGTTGGTGAAAGAGCAAGGCAATGCCTAGTATGCCCTTGAGCTGTCCATGGTGCTGAACAAGAACTGTGGGGATGGGTGAGAGAATTGAGTGGGAATGGCTTTCTACCAGGCTCGGTGAGTAACTGCTGTAGGGTTCAATGAGTGTGTCAGGCTATAGTGCTGAGAATAATCAAATTTCTGTGAGGGATAAAGTGGAAGAAAGGAGTAATTCAAGGAAGAAAGAAATGTGAAAGTTTGGGAGAAAGTGCCTAACAAGCATTTAATCAAAACATCTCTGCCCAATAGAACAGAGATCCAAATGAAGCTGAAGAGGAGAAAAATATTCTTTTCTTCAGGGTCTTTGTCTCACAACCCCAACCCACTGAAAACAGAATCAGAATGAAGGAAAATATTTTTGTCAGTAAGGAAGAAATCAAGTTCCTCATCACCTGATCTGGAGTGTTATGGACCCAGAAACTCAGGATGGTGGATTGAGTCAGTTCTAGAGACTTCAAGTTATAATTGGTCAAACAAAAACAAAACAGAGAAGTAGTGTGGTTTCGTTAAAATAGCACTGGAATTGGAGGGAGGAAGCTTGGGTTCTGACACTAACTAGGTTTTTTTGAATTGTCTTACCCTCATTTCTATGATTTGTGAACTGGAGATGCTAACATCTGCCCTGCTAATCTGACACTGTTATTGGGAGAATCGAGTAATATATGTGAAAGCATTTTGTAAGCTAAATGCTGTGCAAAGGCACAATGTAACTTTAAAATTTCCCATTATACGTGTGATAAAATAGCCAATAGCCATCTAGCCTATTTCAATTCCATACCACTAGTTCTCAGCATACAAACTAAATAAACATTTGAGATCATTTACAATTAAACACAATATTTAAAACTCATAATGTTTCCACTTTATTTCTCCATCCCCCACCTTTAGTGTATGAATACTTTTTAATATGGCTCAGCTCCCCAAAATAAAAGTGTTTATTTAATGAGATAATACAAATTACAGTATACTCAAAATTTGAAGGGAATTCATGCTGTGGATAAGAGTTTTTAATAAAAACATATAGAATCTTTCTTCTTTCTCCTACTTCTATTACCCTCCCCAACAGAATTCCTATCCTCTTCAACAGGTTCCTATCAGAGTATATCATTAACAGACCTTCAGAATTCTTCGGTGAGGGAGGCTGAGAAGCGCTGTGAGTTCTTATAGTTTTTAAAACATGACCAGGTATATTTAAGTAAGCTAGAGATTTCATGAGTGCTGGTGTCTTATGAATCTGGAAGTAATGCGATGGCTTTGACTCATTTTGAGGGTGATCTTGTGAGGAAGCTAAGGTTTTGTCTAGTTAAGGACAGGTTGACTTTGCAGTAGGAAACATCAGGATTGGGCTTGATCATGCACCTGGTAGAAGTATTTCTCCCTGACATGATTGATGTGTTCAGTTTCCTTCTGGATGCAACTCCTGGAGGAATAAGAGGATTGCCTTTCACATTTATTTTGCTTCTTGACTCTCTAGGGAAAGAGGCGACAGATCTGTGTTCTCTTGGCTACAGTCAAATATGAACATGGCCTTGTGCCTTTTAAGGTTCAGAGGTTCTCTTCAAACTGCCATAGCCTGGAAGTGTTCAGCTGAGCTGCTGGAGGTTGCAGGGTGAGTCAGGAAGACTTAGCTCTTTCTCATTTTGTCAAATATTCAGAAATTCTTCCATTCTTAGTAATTGCTAAAGGTTTAATATGCATTTAGCTCTTTGAGGTGTTGTGGAAGATGAGGTGGTGCAGAGGAAAGAGCACTGGGCCAAAAGTTAGAAGACTGGAACCGCAGCCACAGGTCTATAATAAACCTTGCTCAGTCATTGCGTATTATCTTTCTCTGGATTTCAGTTTTCTCATCTGTACAATGAGGGAATTGGTCTAGGTATACACTGAGGCCCTTCCATCTTGACAAAAAGCCATGTTTCTTGCTCTGGGGGCCTTTCAGACTTCTCAGGGAGAAAAGAATCCTAACAATTAGGAAATAATTGGAAAAAAATAAGGGCTAAATTATGTGGTTCTGACCATGGAGTTTTTAAGCCATAAAGACAAGTGCCTGAAGGTTTTGAAGAAGAGCAGGACCAACCTAGATGAGAGAAACTGGTGAAGGCTTACTGTTTTTAGAGTGTTTTTATGACTGTATGTATCGTGATATGAATGTCACATACTCTAGCTGGGAGAGGCACAAGTGCACTGTGGGCTAAGAGACCCTAAAGAATATGCAAATTCACACCCAGGCTGATGGCTCCCACTGGAGTATTTTCTCTCTCTGTCTGGCCTTGGTTGAACACCTCCTGAAAGCAGTGGCACCTATAAGAGGCCTCTTTCCATGACGCAATTCTATGGCTGTTAATCTTCTTCTTAAACATTAATTATTTTAGAGTCAAACATGCTTCTCATGAATAATAATCCCCCTTTTTCTTTGCTAGGTTTCTAAAGAAAATATATGCAAATTCTGACAGGTAGAAATGGGTTTTGGAAAAGTTTCTAAGGCAAGAGCACTGTGAATATTATGTAAATGCCAACCAATATAATGTAGCCCATCAGTTTATTCCAGGGAAGCAAAAGGTACTCAGAAAGTCTGGTGCTGCTGCGTGGCTCTTGGCATTGAAGGAATCTTTTTTCCACAAATCACATTCTGACTTGGTCCTCAAATCCTGCTTTCAATTGGCAAATTCTGACAAAAATAATGTGTCTCCTTTTAGGCCACTGAGTAAATGTCACTTCCTCAGGGAGGCCTTCCTTGATCTTGCCTTTCTAAATTAGGTACCTTCAAGATGATGTCCCAAAGAATCCTTTCCTTTTCTGACACTTATCACAGTTTATAATTAAATTTATTTGTGTGTTTGTTTAATACCTGTCTGCCTCAGTCAATTGTAAGTCCTGTGAGGGCAGAAACAAATTTATTCTGTCCACAGCTCTGTGGCCCCCAGTGCCTGGCACAGTGTAAAGCATGAAGGACTGTCACTGGGTAAAAATGGGGTCTCAGTGAAATTGTCACATTTTAAAACCTATATGGTGCATGCTTAGTGTTTCAGATCTTTAAAATGCACTATGTGATTTCATCTAATATTTAATTTCTCTAAAATTTTTTAACACATTTTTACCTCTCCCTCAGTATAATGAAATATTTTCCATTGGTTAAGAAACCGGTATGTAGAGAGGCAACGTGTAATGGCTAAGTTCTTGGATTCTGGAGCCAGACTATCTGGGTTTAAATCCCTACTCTACAAAATTGCTAACTGTGGGACCTTGGGAAGTTTACTTAACTCCTCTGTCCTCAGGTTTCTCATCTATAAAGCAGGCATAATAACAGCACTAAGAGATTATCACGAGGATTAAATAAGTGCTTAGAACAACGCTTATCTATAGTGCTGAGAGCAATGACTAGAACATATATTAAGGAAACATATATTAAGTTTGCTATTAACAGTAGTATTCCCCAAGGGAACATAATTATTAAGTAGTTGACCCAGAAGTGCTACATAATCCATCTGATTTCACATCAAAACATATAATCTCCCTGAAGGATAACTATCTCTAGATGACAGGTAAAGACTCTGAGACCCAGGTGGATAATGGATCTTGCCCAAGTCCTCCAACTAGAAAGAGGCAGAGCTGGGACAACAACCCAGATATCCATCAATCATGCTGTCAGTTTCCCCAGGATTCCCTTTATCCTGCCCTCATACTGATGTTCCACAGAGCCAGGACTGGAATAGATGGGAGCAGGAGATATAGTGCAGTGTCTGGATGAGCACTGAACCAGTGGGCCAACCAGGACATTCCAAGCTGACCCCATTATTAACCCATTTCTACAGATAAGGCACTAAAGCCTTCAGGCTGACATAGCCAAGGTCAGAGCCTATTGGTGACTTAAGTCATTATTCTTATCTGTTCTGTCCAGAAGGTAAAGAATAAAAATATTAACATGATTCTTTGGGGGGATTATTTTTGGTGATTTCTTTAAAATGGAGGGGTAATATATACATACACAAAGTAAATAAGAGGCACTCATTTTAACTTTACAGTTTGATGCTTTTTTTTTTAACATATGCAAACACCTGTGTAACTAGTACCAAGACCAAGATATAGCACATTTCCTGCACCCCAGAAGACTCCCCCGTGTAACCACTACTCTGACTTTTGTCAACAGAGTTGGCACTTTCTAGGTTTCTCTGATTCTTTGCCTATGTCTCCTCGCTGTACCCCTCCCTCCTCTGTGCACAGTAAACCCCCCTTCTCCATCTATCTAAACCCCACCCACTATACAAGGCCTTCCTCTGCCTGAAGCATCCCTAATTTGTCCTGCCTGTCAGCTCTGTGAGCCCCTCAAACAATAATAATAGTAATAATAATAATAATAATGCCACGACTCACTCCATCTCCTTTTCCCTAGGACTGTGTCTAATGCAAGGTCAAGCTCACATCTGCTGTTGCATACACGCTGGGCTTTGAGTGCCTTGGCCCTTCCCTACAGAATGTGAACAAAGCATCTCCAAGAAGTCTCCCCTCTTGTCACCTCGAAGCCAGTCAGTGCCACGTGGCAGGGGGAATACCTCACAACATGGGTCCCTGCTTCTTGTGCCAGTAACCACCTATGTAACCTTAAATAATGGGTGGGCTTTAAGAATAAGTCACTAAAACTGAAATTCCAGGTCTCAGTTTCATTATAAAATGAGGGCATAGGACTAAATAATACTAGGAATAGTAGCTAATAGGCTGGGCTAAGTCCTTTATACATACCACTGTTTAAAATTCGCAATCATCTTGTGAAATAGGTATTATTATGGCCATTTCACGGTTGAGGAAACAAAAGGAAGGGGGAGAGTTTCCTGATGTGCTAATAAACAGCAAAGCTGGGACACTACCCAAGGTCCAGCTCCGTCGGTAGGCCTGTGCTCTTAGTCACTGTTCTCTCTACCTGCCTGTGGTCACTGTGACCTCTTCCTGCTCTTCTGATCCAGTTCATGAAACATGACTCTAGTCCTCTCTGGAGCACCAGGGGAAAGCACGATAATGAATAGCAAGGAAAGAAGAGTGACCATGGGGGTCTAATGAGCAAGATGGACCACAGTGACATCTTCCCCAAGGACAAAGAGTTCTAAGCTCCCAGAATTAATACCAGCAGGCAAGGGAGAGAACACATTTGCTTGAAGCAGGAAGGTGAGAAAAGGTGCTATTGTACTTGAATCTTCTTCCCATATGATCCAGAACCCCAAGCCATGATTTTTATTCAGGAAGCACTTACTGAGCTGTTAGTGTGTACAAAGTTGTGATGGGGGTATACAAATAAAGGATGCTGAGATCCTGCCATTCAGAAACTCACACTCTGGTGGAAGCTGTAATAGGGGACATACACCATACAAAGAAACATAAATGAAACAGTGAGGCAGAAGCAGAGAAGGGGAAAGAGGGCCTTAGGGGAGAAAGAGGTCTATCCAGGACTTTGAAGGACAGGTAAGATCTGGGCAGGAAGTGATTATGCAGAAAGGGCAAGCCCTCTAATGAGCAATGTACCAGAAAGGGCACAGCAATTGCAGAGGAGGAAGGGATATTGTTTCTTTCATGGGCCCAGGAGGCATGGACTCCAAGCTCATGGTATTGGTTTGTATGTGGGACCCAGGACAGGTCTGTTCTGGGGTGGAGCGGGTGCTAATGGGAACCATGGGGCTGCTGCTCATAAGAAAGCTGATGTTTCAGGAGTCTTTTTGCGTGATTGGGCTCTGACACAAGGGAATGTACACCCAGTGTCAGTGATCTGTGTTTTTTCTCCTCCTAGAACAGCATTTCTTTGGCAATATTTGCTTGTGAAAGACTCTTTATCCACCATTTACCATTACAGACCCTTCTCTTTTTCCATTTCCTTCTGATGATGATTTTTTTAAAACCATCCTTGCAAAGATCCACTTTTATGCCTGGGGCAAAAAAAATTGCTGATGTTTCACATTAAATGCTTGTTCGTTACTATTATTATTATCATTATTATTATTATCACCATTATTTGATTGCTAAGTGAGTGGACAGGGAACCCGTAAATTACTTTTTAAGACCACTCTAAAATCCTCCTAACATTTGAAACCAACTTTCTGCTATTTCAAAACAAATTCTTCCATCAAACTGAAAGCAATTCATTTCACACCATCATTTTCTCCTTCCTCCCATGTCATGCGGCTGGAAAGCTCAACCTTTCGGCAGCTGTTACTCAGAATACACACGTGGGATTGCTTCTGCCTGCTGCATTTTGCAAGTCCAGGAAAGCCAACTCAAACTACATTTTAAAATCATAGCAGACTTTTCTCTCTTTTTCTGGTACTGATCCAATCAGGTAATCTCGAAGAGCAAATCATGATCAAGAATCAAATGTACACTAAGTGCCCTTGAACTATGGGAGGAAAAAAAGTCAAAGAAAGCCAGAACCATAGAAACTTCTGAATGGGTCATTCTTCTGGATTGCAGATTCGGGGCTAAAAACGAAGTAGAGGTGGCTTTGGTTCGACCTGTTGTCAGCTTTCTGAACATGTATGAATTCTCCCTTGGAAGAAGCTTGGAAAACACCCTTGGTCACCTGGGTTTGTCTTTTTTCACCACAATCTTAAAACAAGCATTCCTCAACCTTGTTGCCCATCAGAATGTTCTGGAGAGCATTGAAAAAATTATAGATTCTTAGCAGTCACTCCTAGACCTTCAGATTCAGTAGGCCTCGAGTGGGTCCCAGGAGTCTGCTTCTAAAAAGTTCTCACGGTTATTCTGATTTGTGACCAAGAGCAGAAACCATTGCTTTTAACCTTACTCGTATTTCTCTAACAAGAGGACTTGTTGCCTAAAGTTTGAGGCAAAGCTTATCTCTGAAGGAGTGTATCACCTCCTACCCAAAGACCATACATTCTCTGCTTTCTATGTCCATTCTTATTTAAAGTTTCATCAATACTACTAGGATATTTGTCCTCTGTTACCACAGCTTTGGTAAAATTTCTGAAATTACACTGGCTAGTAAAACATCTCTTTATATCAATGTGACTCTTTGAAGAGCATAAGCTTGACATTAATGTGGCATACATATTTGATAGTTTTTGGATTTAGCCATATTTCTTCCCTGATTCTTCAGAGGAAGGGAAGCAGCAGAGTCTTCTACACAAACAGATTAATTGTAACTATTTTCTAAGAACTATGGGTGTTTGGGGAAGGTCATGTATTCAAACAGCCTACAAAACATGCTTCATTTTTGGATCATGGACAAAGCCTATAATTCTTCCCATATCACCCCAAACAAATCTTTACACCATTAGCCATAGACAGGCCCCCGAGTCCCACAGTCATACCTTTGCTGCTCAATCTTGATTGTCTTCTAGATGAGAGGTCACCTCTTCTACCCCAGATCGCCTCCACTGGAAACCATGAGCTCCTGGAACATATGTTCAGCTTAACATCAAGCATGGTACGACACTGACCAACGTCTGCTCTGCCAGGAGGCTATGAGCGACTCTGGGAGGGGAGGCAAGTCCAGGACCCCCAGTTTTGCGAAGACTTACACTTGTTTGTCCTCAGGGAGGTGGTTCAGCCTGTCTGCTGGGAACCTCACTGTCGTTCAACTGGAAGTGCAAGGAATCCTGCTTTCTTGGCTGTCGTTCCCTTTTCCCGTCACGAGATCCACCCTGGCTGCTGGTGCTCCAGAAAGTGTTCTCCCTGGATGGAAGCAGGGCGTGGGGAGGGGGTGGGGAAGCTTATGTGTGATTAGATGGTAAAGTAACAAATGTGATTTTAAATGATCTCATGGGAAATGCTGAAACCTGAGGAAGCAAAGAAGCTGCACTTTAGATCACAGTGCCTCTGGCGTCCACAACAGCTGCCCAGGCTGGAGCAAGGCTGCCTCGAATAGCCGGACAGGCAACTCCCCACCGTTGACCCCAGAGAGCAGGGCTGCACGGATTCACAGGGTGTCTTCCTTGTCTCTACATTCTGCCTCCAGAACAAACACTCACATTTATTAAAATATTTTTGTTCCCCTTCCCCAACTAAAACTTTAAAATTTTATTTTTTGTATTTTGAAAATATTTAATTGAAAAATGTATTTGAGTAATTTTCCTATTCTTCATGTATACTTAGAAATAGATCAGGTCTTATGAAAGAACAGTTTGAAATGAAATTACCAAAAAGGCCTAAGACCTCAGATTTGGTAAAAGAAAAGAGCAGGAGAAAGTAACCTGTCCACATGGCCATGGACCAAGAGGGAGAGGGGAGTGAAGCCGAGGGGTCCCAGCCCATCTTGACTACTCTGAGGCTGCCTGGTTCACCCTGGGCTGGCGTGGGAGTCATTCCTCAAGGCCAGTTTATACTGCAAGAAACTGGCTGGATGTTTTATTGCATTATAACTTCATTTACACAAAATTTCCCAAATCAAACAAAAAACAGCTTTTTCAGGTCAGGATTCCGTTCTTATGAAATGCTGGTCTCCCCCTGCAGGAACCAAAACTTTCAAAGGGACAGGCCAAGAAGGGCCAACACCCCTGCTCTAAGGCATAGCTCATAGGAAGGCTGGAGGCTAGAGGGTTTGGGCATCACAACAGCTCCGTGGGTGTAGGGAAGGAGGATGGCACTTCTTCTGCCCCTGGCAACCTCTTAAAGATGCTTCGCCTGTGGTCCACCCAGGCAATGGCATCTGAACTGCCTGAACTGCCTCAAAAGATGAAACTTCCAAAGTATTTATGGGTCGAATGACATGATGTCATTCGACCCATGAATGTCTGGGATTTACTGCAAAATAACTCAAAAGGGGAAGGGTGAAGATGAAACAAGATTGACCATGCGTAGATAATTGTGGAATTGGGGTAGGTAAGGATTTATTATACTATTCTCTCCAGTTTGGTGTATGCTTGAATCTCTGTGACAAAAAGTTTTTAAGAAGCAGGCTCGAAGATATAGAGTAGCTACCAGTGGGAAGAGGGAAGGAGAGAGGGGCAATATAGGGGTAAGGGATTAGAAGTACAAACTATTTGTATAAAATAAGTTACAAGGATATAATGTACAACACAGGGAATATAGCCAACATTTTATAATAACCATAAATGGAGTATAACTTTAAAAATTGTGAATCACTATATTGTACATCAACTATACCTCAATAAAATTTTTTTACATTTTAAAACATGTTCATACAAAGGCATTAACAACAGGCTGTTATATTTTATGAAAATATAAAACTATTCTAGCTATCTGCAGAGAATGTTGTCTGGGAGGTAAGACACCAAAAGTTTATGTGTTTGTATGTATATTGTAGAATTATGAGTAATTTTTCTTTTTTCCTTTTTTTTTTTTAAACTCTCTTCATATTAAAAATTTTTTTCTACAACAAACACGGTACTTTAAGACAATATTTGAGGACCATGGTTAGGGCTCCATCTCCCAGGATCTCTGTTTTGCAAGTCCTGGTCTAGTGAGTAAGAGAGAGTAGCTGGGAGTGCTGGCTGGGAGCAGGGAGTGCTGGCTGGGAGCAGGGAGTCCTTTCATTCAGGACTGAGTGCCATTATCACCACGTGACAGAATCTGCACAGCAAGAAAAGGGCTGCTCTCTGCTTTTAGAAAGCACCCTTTTCCCACTTTCTTTCCTCCTCCCAGCTGATAGCCCAGGCTTCAGAATTCTCAGAAGCGGCATCGTCTGGGGAAACAGCTCTGGGTTGATATCAGGGAAGGTGGGCTCTGCTGCTGGTACGTTTGTGTCCTTGGACAAGTCATCCAATTTCTCTGAACCTCGTTTTTCCCACTGCCACTCCACACTCTCCACACAACACCTGGGATGTTCTTTATAATAGAATCTGATCAGAAAACACCTCTGCCAAAAACCCCTTGTCTGCCCATCGCTGTTACAAGGAAGTCCCAAATCCTAGAAGTAGCTCGTGAGCTCTCATGACCTCTTAGCCTCAGGGTGACAATCCCTCACCTCACCCCCATTTCCATGCCCCAGTGATACTGGGCCACTTAACAGATGCTTGAACACACCACACTGTCTTCCAACTCGGAGACTCTACAGATGTTCTTTCTTATTTTCTTATACATTTCTTTCCCTTCCCTTCACTTACTCATTTCTAGTGACCCTTCTTCCTCAGACTGAATATTACTCCCTTGAGAATAGATTCCCTGACTCTCCAAACCAAACTCATGTTATACCCTCATATGAAGTTTTTCATTCACTCAACACGTATTTATTGAGTACCAACTAAGTGCCAAGGGCGCACAGTCTAATCGGGAGATAGACATCGAACAAATAATTCTGAAAATGACCACGATAATGTGCCTTGTGAGGAGGTATCCCATGAAAATACAAATTCAGCCAGACAGCGATCAGTGATTGGCTCCCCTCCTTGGCGGCTGGCTTATCCTGGTCACTTGGTGAGACGTGATAATGCAACACACATTCTACATGACTGAACATTTTGGGACTCACTTAAGGCCTGATGACAGGATTTTACTCTGTGACCAATTCACATCACTGAGAATATAAAGCATTTCTTCAAGTCATTTGTTCAATACCTATCTGCCCTCATTCTGTATTTACTTATTTTACTAGTGCTTCAAAAGAACCTATGATGTGTCTTTGTTGAGTGCTAAGCTTATAGAAATGAAAAGACGAAGTTCTGTTCCCATGGAGCTTACATTCTAAATTGGGGGGAGGGGGGCGCAGAAAATAAGAAGCTAAGAAATTAGTGAATGCATTATGTGATGTGATTTTAAGATTTTTTAAATTGAAGTATAGTTAATTTACAATGTTGTGTTAGTTTCAAGTGCACAGCAAAGTGATTCCATTATACATATATATTCTTTTTCAGATTCTTTTCCATTTTAGGTTATTACAAGATATTGAGTACAGTCCCCTGTGCTACACAGTAGGTCCTTGTTGTTTACCTATTTCATATATGGTAGTGTGTATATGTTAATCCCAAATTCCTAGTTTCTCCCCCCCCACCTTTCCCCTTTGGTAACCATAAGTTTGTTTTCTATGCCTGTGAGTCTGTTTCTGTTTTGCAAATAAGTTCATTTGTGTCATTTTTTTAGATTCCACATATAAGTGATATCATACGGTATTTGTTTTTCTCTGTCTGACTTCACTTAATAGTTGCATCCATGTTGCTGCAAATAGAATTATTTCCTTCTTTTTTATGGCTAATATTCCATAGTATATATACACCATGTCTTTATCCATTCATCTGCCGATGGACATTTAGGTGGTTTCCATGTCTTGGCTATTGTAACCAGTGCTGCTTTGAACATTGTGGTGCATGTATGTGATGTGATTTATAATAGAAATATATATTTGATCTTCATCTCCCTGTTTCTGGCACAGAGCTCCTGAAACCCTTGAAATTTCCTAAGTGATGAGAACCATAAAGGTGTCTCTTGCTATGTTAATGAGGTGACTTTTGGAGTGTACCTAAGGATGCGGCTGGTTGCAGGGAGAACCATCTATGTATGAGAGGATTGGAACTTTTGATCTCACCCCTTAACCTCTGGGGAGGGAAGCAGGCTGGAGATTGAATCAGTCCCCAGTGGCCAATGACTTAATCAATAGTGCCTCTGTAATGAAGCCTCCATAAAAATCCAAAAGGATGGGGTGAGTTTGGGGAGCTTCTTTGCTGGTGAACACATGGAGATTTGGGAGAGTGGGTCTGGGAGAGGGCATGGAATCTCCGTGCCCCTTCCCCATACCCTGCCTTGGGTATCTCTTCCATCTGGCTGTTCCTGAGTTATATTCTTTCATAATAAACCTGTGATCTCATGAGCAAATGGCTTCCCTGAGTTCTGTGAGCCATTCTAGCAAATTAATCCAACCCAAGGAGAGGGTGGTGGGAACCCCTGCTCTATAGCCAGTTGGTCAGAAGGGCAAGTGACAGCCTGGGCTTGCAATCGGCATCTAAAGGGGAGGGCAGTCTTGCAGGTCTGAGCCCTTAGCATGTGGAATCTGATGCTATCTCTGCATAGATGGTGTCAGAATTGAGTTGAACTGCAAGACACCCAGCTTGTTGGGTGTCAAACCAGATTTGCTTGTTGATGTGAGGGAAACCTACACACACACACGCTGGACCTGGGTGCTCACTTTTAGTGTATTAAAGGAGAATTATTTTCCAGAAAGTAACATATTTTGCAAAGATTTCTTTTGCTCTAGACAACCAGAGAATTATTTTTCACCCCATCTAACTCAATCTCCATTTCATCCCAGGAACCTTCCTTTCCTCAGTAGACACCCAAGGAGGTCTTCTTCCCCAGTAAGTTACTACTTTCCTTCCGTGTTTCATATATCTTTTGTTCATCGTCCTAAGAAGTTTTATTTGTGCTCCTTGAGAAAAGTGTGGCTGTCTCTTCTGGCATGCTTCACAGTGCTGGCCACAAAGTAGGTCAACACAAACCCTTTTTGTGAGCCTGGGAGGCCCTCCAGGGCAGGGTCCAGGACTTATCCTGGGTCTCCAGCCCCTGCCACTATGCCTGTCTGGATAGAGAGGTACTAAGCTCAGGCTAATCGAAGGAATAAAGGAATTGTTCCTTTTAATCCATTAGCGAGTTGTCATGCTTTCATTTATCTAATTGTTTTGAATACAGATGACGTTTTTAGCCTGCTATTGCACGAATTCCTTACATGGTCGAGGGCTTTGTAGCTTATACTTTACTTTCAATAATGATACTTGATGGACATCTGGTGGATCAAATGGCCCTTGTTTTACATGTGGGGAGACTGGGCATGGAGAGGTTGACCCCCAGCTCTGAAGTATGAGGACAAGGATGAGAACACAAAGTCTCCCACTCTAAGGCTCTTGACACCACAGGTTCGCCAGATGTGATTCTTGCCTCCTTTTGTTACTGCTCCTTGGACAAGCCAACTCTTTCAGGCAGTAACCATCCCCAGGAATCATGGCAGTGGGAGAGAGTCATTGCCACTTTCTTGGTCCCTCTGCTCTCCGTGCTCCTCTGAGCCCCAGCCTGTGATGTGCCCTGGATACAGACTGAGAGGGTGAGGAGGAGCCCAGGGGTGAGGGCGCTCTGTGGAGTCTGGCCTTCCTGTCAGAACTCCAAGTACCAGGGAATGAAGAGCAGCTTGGTTTCCATGGCGACCTGGCCACCCGGTCCCTACAGCTGCAGCCCCTCTCTGGCCCCCTGAGGTGAGGGCTGCGGGTGACCCGAGCCAGTCCTGTGCCCACGTCGGCTCCTGCCAGGTTCAGGCCCGAGGCACGCTGTTCATTCTGAGCTGGAGCTTTGCCTGACACGGTTCCCATGGGGACGGCGGTGGGCACATGCTGCCTGCAGTCAGATCCCCAGATCAGAACTGCCCTGCAATTCAGGCAGCTCCTCTCGAGCTCAGAGACTTTGGAAGAAAGACTGAGTTTCAGATGCCTTAGTCCTTTAACCCACCCCTTAGCCGAAGGTGGATTTAAGGACTTGGCCCGGTGGGGCTGTGTCATGTACAGGGCATTCCCTCTGTGCCAGGGCCTGGGGACACCAAGATGACTTGAGGCACAGTCCCCACCCTTAAGGGGAGCGAGCAAGACAGTCCATCAAGCTAGCAATGACAGTGCATCAGGGCCAGCAATGTGGGACTAAGAACAAGAAGCCGGAGGGATGCTCAATTCTGGGAAACATTTCAGAAGGGGAGCAGGAGGCATTCCAAACAGAGGGAGGGGCTCCTGCAATAATGTAAGAGGAAAGAATATGCTGTATGAAATACCAAAGTTCCAGGTGTTGGGGAAAGAGCTGAGAGGAGGCTGCATGGCTGGGGTATGGGCAGGAGCCCGGCACTGAGCCCAGCTCGGGCTGTATCTTATAGGGAAAAAGGAGTCATTTTACACAGGAAAGCAACATGGCTGGACTTAGAAAGGTCACCAAGGATGCTGTGAAGGGACCGATTTAAGGAGGAGGAGATTAGCAGTGGGGAGGACAGTGAGGTGGCTGCAGAAATTCTGGTGAGGTCACAGAGGCTGTGACTAATCTTTCAGAGTCAGGGGCCTCCTACCCACCAGGTGTGGCCAAAGGCGTCAATTCTGTACCTTTGCGTGGAGATGGCAGGAACCAGGAGCCGGGAGACATGGCCGTCCGCTGACAGATGCCTTGCCCACCTCTTGCCACAGGTCAGGAAGACTCTCAGGGAGGGAGGTCAGCCTACAGAGGAGAGCCCTGGGTCAGCACCTGTGAGGAAGGGGCGGTGGCAGGATTAGGCAGGAGGAAAGGTCAGCTGTGATCGACCCATGGGCAGCTCTGGAACTCAGATGCACGTCAGAGGCGTCCTACATCAGGCAGGTGGCCAGGTTTTTACACCCCCCCTTAGTGGGTCGCTAGAAGTGGGCCATCCCCAGAAGAGCAGGACCTGGAGGCAGCTGCCTGCCGCTGAGGTTGTCCCAAGAGGGGGGAGCTGCCTCTGCCTCCAGCACTGCCAGAGCTGGGCGGTGGGTCCTCAGTGCAGGGGACTTGTACACAGTTCATACCTCGCCCACATCTACAACTTCGTCCTGGGCAGCTCTCGCAGTTGGAAAATTGATGGGTCTGGAGTAAGAGGTCTGGAAAGTCCTCTCAGGCTTGGTGCCTCCCGAGTCAGGGAGATGATAATAACAGCAAAAATAACTATCATTACTGAGTGCCTATGACATGTGTGCAGACTCCAGGCCTTCACACTCTACTTATATCACCTCGTTTCATCCTATGAGATAGGCACACCTATTAACCCACTTTGAAGAGGAGGTTGCAAACGTCAGAGAGGTGAAGTAAATGACCAGGTCCCCAGCACCTAAGTGGCAGAGTCTGGTCCCTGTGCAGAATGTCTCACCTCCAGTTGGAATGGCCTCCTTCTTCACTGCAGCTCCCACAACTGTGCTGGAAGATTGAGGGATGACGATGTGACAGTCATGCAAGGGCAGGCCAGTCCACGAGGTGTCGCTACCTGCCAGGAGCCCCAGGTACCAGGGTGAGGCTTACAGCACGCCTTCCCCAGCCACCTATTGCCTACTCAAGCATCCATGGCTAGGGCCTGGGACTGTCCTTGGGGTCTAGGGAGTGGAGCAGTGACACATAAAAGAAAAGATACCCTCACTGAGAAATGCACTTGTCGGATTTATAAGCAGAATTCCATTCAGTTAAAGTGGAGGAGGAGTGAGGAGCCAAGCACTGAGGACCTGAAATGTAACTCACTTGGTAATCTTCCTCCAGTGCTTGCATCCCCTTCTCTTCCCTTGTAAGCACCGTCCGTGAGGTGGACTCTGTTCCTCCTTCTCCACCTCCTGACAGCTAATTCTTTAGCAAGATGCTCACCCCCATTTACTGAGTGGCCAGTACAGGCGAGGGCTTATGCCCGGACATCATCTCACTCTCACAACAGCCCTGGGAGACAGAGGCTGTCGCCTCCATTTCATAGAGCGGTAAATAGAGCCCCAAATGCACTAAGTCACTCGCGTGAGCCACACAGCCATTGCGGGACAGGACTTGAATCTAACTAGTCTGTCTGCTCAACCGTGGTGTTGAGGGGATTGAGAGAGGGTTCAGGTAAAGGGGCCAGGATTAGAGAAGGATGTAGTCTTGTGGGCTTCAGCAGGAAGGAGAGGAAAGTCAGGCAGAGCTACTGGGATGTGGGGCCTGGTTGTTCCGGAAGCCACGGCAAGACGAGCTTCAGAAGCAGAATCTTGAGAGGGGGAGTTTGAGTTGTGGGCAAAGGGCAGTTTAGATGAGCTGGCTTGGTGACCATTACAGGGGGTCTAAGAGCAGGTTTAGAAGGAGGCAGTGCTGAGTGGCACCCCACTGGGGACTACTCAGGACACCTGGTCTCCTGCGGCTGAGTCTCGGGGTTCCTTGGTGTAAAATGGCCAGGGAGGTGGCAGTAGGGGAAAGATGAGATGGGATGGTTTAGAGCGTGTTTCTCAAATCTCAGTGTACATTAGAATCACTTGGAGGGCATGTTCAACTAGATTCCTGGGCTCCACCCCAGCGGTTCTGACTCTGGTGGGGAGGTCGGGGGTGGGTCATATTCTCCGTTCCTAACAAGCAGCAGGTCCTGGCCCTGCTGTGAGGAGCACTGGTTTGGTGGTTTCCACGGGCCCCTCCTCCCCAGCAATCGGCTTTCTGAGACTCTGAGATCGGCTTCCCAAGCAGGGCCCCTCTCCCAAGGCTGGCCGCTGTTGACTCAGGCAGGAGAGAAATGACCCTCTTGCTCCAGGAGCTATGACTGGGAGTGGCTGCCATTTTCAATATGCTTTCTGTGCAGACTTTACAGATAATAAGCCTGGTATCAGAGAGGTAGTCCCAGAGTTTACACAGCTAAAAAGTGCTAAAGCCAAGATTAAATCCTGGAGCTTAGCTGAGACCCAAGGGGATAAGGCATAGGCACTAAGGACGCCCTTCAGGACCTGGAGTGCCCATTGCTCTATGGGAAGGTATAACAGGATATTTGTTTGGGAGGTTTGGGGTTCTGCAGGCCTGAGATTCATCGAACCACGTCCCACCAAAACTCCTGATATAGGAAGGTGCCTGGGATGAAAGAGGGACAATTTGCATAGGGTCTAGGAGTCATCTGGGAGGAAATGGATTGATACCATGACTTTTCCCCTGGGGTTCCAAGTTGGCTGGATGAACTAAGTACAGTGAACTCACCATTGAGATTCTTGAAGTTTGCATGAACCAGTGGCACTGGGGAAGAAAGACCCCCTCAAAGAGAACAGAACAGAGCTTGGAGTTACATGAATTTGAATACTAAAGGAGGTGTGATTTTATTTTGTACCCTGAGTTCCTTGCTACAATAGGATTGGATGGGGGCGGTGCTGGCAGGAGAAGTGCACTGTTGCTCACATTATCTCTGAAATAGATGCACATTCATTAAAATGACAATTGTTTTAGAGTCATAATTGATAACTACTTTCATAATTTCAAAGTAAGAGAAAAAAAATAGGTAGAAGAAAAGATGCCTAAATCAGCGATGGCAGTGAAATCAGAAAGCACCAGCCTGAGACAATGGCATTTCACTTTACAAAACACTGTTCAGAGGAGAATGCATTGCCTGATATGGATTCAGTAGAAGTTGGCCGAAGAAATTCTTATAAGAAGAGAAAACATTTGGGATCTCAAACCTCTTAGTCCTCGGCTGGAGGAAAAACTCAGAGCTGGGCTGGAAGAAGCAGGGTGTGCTCTAAGAGCTATGCCAGGCCCTGGAGAATCGGGAGCTCTGAATATAACTTAATCTAAATGGACAAAGGAAATACAGAATGGATGTTAATGGATATTTCAATCCAAGATGAAATACGAGTCCAAGGAGCATTTCAGTATAATATATATTTAATTGAAATAAACTACATATCTTAAATCAAAAATGACGTTAGTGATTCCGTGCAGAAAGAGAATTGCTCTGTGACCTTCATTTTCTCCCTCTCTAATGCTTATTTGGGGAAAGAACTGTTAGTTCAAGTATTTGCTGAATGAATGATTGAACAAATGAAGTTGCATTGGTAGAGGAGGTTTCTGAAAATGTACTTTTAACAATGCAGTTAATTTCCTGTGCTTTCCAGGTTTTCTACGGTGAGAAGAAATTACTTCAATAGTCAGAATAAGATTAGAATTGGGTCGGGGACAGTTTCCTGTGAGGGGCAGTGAGATACCTACTCTCCCAGGCCACAGATGGTGCCCTTCTGACCTGTGACCCAACCACTGGGAGAAAGATGAAGACAGGTGCTGGTCAGCAAGGCTGGGGTGGTGAACCAGCTGGGACCGAGTCTCTCTGTATCAGGAGTTGTGCATGGAGCTGGCGTTCCAGGGGAGGCACTCAGACGACCTCTCCCTCAACAAACTCACAGTTTCAGCTGTGAAGGTTCATGCACTTGTCACATGTAATTCTAGAACAACCTGTCTGCATCTGTGGCCAATAAAACAGCAGAACTGGAGCTGAGCTGAAGAAGGGCAGCTGGCAGATGGGTGGGAACTGTGTCTGTTCAGAAACAGCTGTTAATGCAAAGGGGAAAGGTGTACCCTGGCCCACAACCCCCTCACTGGTCAGAAATGACTGGAACATGACAAACCATCTCAGATCTCCCTAGGGTATGCTTCCTGGCACTCAGAGCAGAAAATTCATTGAAGGATTTCACTGGAGTGGGGGTCACGGCAGGCTGGACAGGCTGGAGCTTTCCTGGAAGGGGCAGGGCTGTATCTGGGCTCCTCTGGATGGGGAGGGTAGAGAGCGAGGATGGATGGAGACCCAGCAATGGACCAGCAGAGGGGCAGCCAAATGTCATTCACAGGAGTATCCTGTCCAGCAGCCCCTGTCAAAATTGCCAGGGGTGATCCTAAAATGTATAGTCCAGAGCCCTATTTCTAGGGATTTCTTCTTCTTCTTCTTCTTCTTTTTTTTTTAGGTTTGCAGTTGATTCCAAGAAACTGCATTTTTCACAAGTGCATTTCACTCTGGATGATTCTGATGCAGCGTGTCAAGCATTAGACTTTGGATACTGTATTAGCGTGGGCTGTCATGACAAAATACCACAGGCTGGGTGGCTTAAACAACAGAAGTTTATTTTCTCACAGTTCTGGAGGTTGGGAAGCTGCAGATCAAGCCTGGCAGGGTTGCGTTTCTGGTGAGAGCTCGCCTGCTGGCTGTCGACAGCCACCTTCCCACAGTGTTCTCACCCGGCCTTTCTTCTGTGCACTTGTGATCTCTGGTGTTTCTTCTTCTTCTTATAAGAAGTCCAGCACTCTCAGGTTAGGGCCTCATCCTTATGACCTCCTGTAACTTTGGTTATCTTCTTAATTATCTTCTATCTCCAAATACAGCCACATTGGGAGTTAGGGTTTCAAACTATGAATTTCGGGGGGCACAAACCAGTCCACAGTGGGTGCCACTCCTGTGGAAGGGAACTGGGGCCTGGATACCTGGCCGAGGATGGTGGAGGATGTTCAGTGAGATGGACCAAGACTGGCAAAGGATCTTCTGCAGGGAGATGACTGATGTCAGTTCTGCCTCCTGTTTCAGACCATTTGAGGATCAGCATGTAGCAAGCAGGGGTTTTACTGCACTATAACTCAAGTAATGCTATATGACTTTATTTTTCTGACATTAAATGACATATGTCCATCCCTCTGAGGAATGAGAACTTCATCTCAGTCATCCCTGGGGTGCTTCCTCTCTCTACCTCCTCCCAGGAGCGAGTGATCTCTCCAGGCCTTCCTTACAAGGTCTGGAGCATCTGGGAAGGTGCCCTGGCCTTGCACCTGCACCAGTCACCATGGTCATGCTCATTGTTTAAAACTGCATGGTCTCTTGAAGGTGGCAACTGACTGCTTGGTGCCCTGCTTGGTAAGACATCTTTTGCCAGGGCTGGGACACCTAGGGCCTGGAACGCAACTTCCCTTGAACATCACAAGTGTATTTTGCTCTGGTTCTGCCCTGACCCCTGAACACCCTCATTACCCCTAGCTCAAAATTTCTCCCCAGCCAAACTGAAGAGAGTGCACAAAGTACTGAGGTCTCTATCATTCAAGAAAATCCCCTTCCTAGTTCCAGGGAATGTTCACTTCATTCTTAGACCCAGGCCATTGATCCTGCACCACTCCATGCCTTCTGCTCTGGGAGGGGAGGTCTTCCGTGATCTGTGCCCAGCAGGCCTGTGATGGGACGCTGCTGTACCTCCTCCTTGGGTAGGGGCTTGGGAGGAACAGGTGAAAGCTGGTGATTTGGTGGAAGCTGAGAGTTTGTACTGCAGAGTTTAATGGTCTATCCCTATCAGCTCCCTTGGAGTATTTAGGTCTCTGGAACCTGAGGCACAATATGCAGGGTCACCCAGCCCTGGAAGGCAAGAAAGAGCCAGGGAGCATATTTCCTAACTGTCTGAAAAGTAACGGGACCAAAAGAGATCCAGAGTGTCTCCAGCAGAATGAGAGGATCATAGAATGTCAACGCTAGAGAGAACCAAGAGCTCACCTAATTAGTTTCCTTGTTTCACAGGTGAGGAAACAGAGGCCCAGAGAGGGGAAGGTACTTGCCCAAGGTCACACAGCAGGCAGGTTCCAGGGCAGGAACAGATCCCCCACACCCATGACTCCCACACTGGCCCTGCTCTTTTCATTCTCATCTGATGTGGGCCTGGTTCCTCTGCTCCAACTGTATCTTATAATTTACTTGGTTCTACTAACCATAAAATTACCATGTACTTCATCAGAAAATGTGTGGTAGATCTGGAAGCCCTAGGGAAACATACGTACACACACATACATATGTGCACATATTCTGAGACACCGAGGTAACCCCTGTCAGCATTGGGAGGCCTGTTCTCCCTGGACATCGGGTAAAAAGCCCAGCCCAGAGCTCTGGTGCCCGGCCAGTGGGCAGCTTCACACGTCCTCCCCCCTCTAATGATAAGCGTGGACCACAGCATCCAGCTCTCACCGTCAAGCTCAGAATGGGAAGGGGTGGCCACCAGATGCAGTGTCGGGGGAGAAGATCCAGAGACCGCTCCCTCAGCAGCATTAAAACTACAGTGCTTGACTGAGATTTATCCATGAGCCATTAGGAAAGTGGGGAGTGCTTTCATGCCCTGGGCAGGGACATGGTCAGCACTGACTTCTCCAGTGAGCTGTTCTGACCCAAGGAGGAAGGCTGAGGCCATGACAGACGGTGAAAGCAGGGAGAATAGCACCAACACTAACAGTGATCCAGCCGACACTGCTTATTACATGCCAAGAGGCTTACATGGTTATTGCACTTAATTCCCAGAACAAAATGAGGACAAAGGTAGTGGAGCTGCGAGTGAGAAGGGAGCTGCCGAGTGACATCCGAGGGGCTGGGATGGCCAGGAGGACCAAGAGTGGCTCCCGGGTTCCTCTGATGAAATGTTCTAAGCAAGTTCTGGGTCGTCTTCTGAACTCACCCCCAAAACCCTTCAGCCATCACCTGGGAGCCTCCCTGGTTGGGAAAAGCAAGTGTGTGTATGTGTCCTTCTGGCCATGGCTAAACAACCAGGGTGGAGAGAGAGCACGGGAAGGAAGCTGGTCCTGGCCCCCAAACCATGCTCTCCGTCCTTCCCGTACCTGGGGGGCTCTTCCTGACCTGGCTGGTGCCGGGACAGCCCCAACCAGGCATTGGAGCAGAACGAGGCAGCTCTTGGAAAAGAGGGAAGGAAAGGTTCCCTTATGCAGGTATTTCTCTAGGGAGCAGTGCTGGGGTGGGCACAGATGGGCCTCAGACAGTCAGACATCAGAGGCAGCACTGCCCTGACTGCCTTGCCAGGGAGTGACCCATTTACTTGGGTAAGTGTCAGTTTGCTGCAATTATTCATGTGACTCCCCCTTCTTCCTGTTCCTCTAGGCCCAGCACCATGAGGGCTACTGCATTTCTCCATGACCAACCTTCTGGGCAGCTGCAGGGGGGCCTGGCAGGTGGACCCTCAGCCAGAGAGATGCAGAGGAGGGCTGCATGGGGCCAGGACCCACAGGCAGACGCACCAGAAGGAGGACGGACACTGACTGTCCCTGGGTGATGGGCAGCACACCCAATCTCTCACCTACAAGCCTCCTTGAGTTCTCACAGCAGCCCTGAGTCACTAGTGGTTTTATCTTTCTCATTCTAATGCCAAGGAAACTGACTTAGGGACAAACTTTTCTAAGACAAAATGGAAAGGCCAGGCAAGACACTGAGGTGACCAGTTTCTTAAAGACCTCTGCACTGTCCAGAACACTAGAGAAACCCATTCAGAACTCACCTTGCAGGGTCCCTAGGGACCCTGGGAAATGGACTCTCAGGAGAATGTCCATCCAGATGCTTGTGGGGCTGGGTCCCAGGATGCAGAGCTGTTTCTCTGGCAGCATCCAAATGATTTCCTAACAATCAAAGACAGGCAACAAGAGTCAAGGAATGAAGACTAAAGGAATGAGATGGAGATTCCTTGGGGGAAGCGGACTACTCTTTTGTCATCTTTGTATCCCCATCAAATCCCTTCGAAATCTAACAATATACATCAATAAATACTTAACACATAGCAATGTTAATACTAATTGAGCCATACCTCACTTAAGGATCATAATTGTCTCATGAAATAGGTATGGTCATTATTGTCTTCATTTTTAAAATGATTAAAGCTCAGAGAGACTGAGGACTGCGTCCAAGGTCACCCCGCTACTATTGGGTAGCATGGATGTGAGACCCATGCAGCTGCCATTGCCTGCCATGTTTTTGGCCCAGAGACAGCAGCAGAGTCCTTGCAATAAGGATGGCACAGGGCTGGGAGAAGACTGCACTCACAGACCCAGCGGCACCCTCTCTGGTTCAAATTTATCTATTTCTGGTCATTTTAAATTCAATTTAAATTCTATTATTTCATTCTGGGAATGGAATACATAGGAAATGTTGTGTCACCCTTCAAAGTTGATGACAGAACCATTGTATCAGTTAGAAATTCCCCACAGTCACTTGAAACAGAGACTCGCTAAAGATTGGCTTAAAGAATCTGCATCTCTTTTTCTCTAACGTAATGTGATGTGCAGAAGTAGGTGGTTCAGAGCTAGTGCAGCAGAGCCATGATCCCCTCAGGTCTCACACTCTTTCTATCTTTCTCCTCTGCCATCCTGAGGATGTGGCTTCTATTCTTTAGTTCGCCTCATGGTCACAATATGACTATTGAAGCCCCACCATTACATCTGTATTCCAGGCAGGTAGGAGGAGGAGGTGGTAAAGGATAAAAAGGCATATATCAACTGATTTAGCCCCCTCTTTTAAGGAGCTTATCTAGAAGCCTCATTCAGCAATGTCCCAATAACTCATTGGCCAGAACTTAGAGCAAGTCTACTCCTAGGTTCAAGGTAGAATTAAAACTGTATTTTTTTAAGGTGGGCACTTAAAACCGTATTTTTTTTTTTTTTTTTTTTTTTTTTTTTTTTGTGGTACGCGGGCCTCTCACCACTGTGGCCTCTCCCGCTGTGGAGCACGGGCTCCGGATGCACAGGTTCAGCGGCCACGGCCCACGGGCCCAGCCGCTTCGCGGCATGTGGGATCCTCCCGGACCGGGGCACGAACACGTGTCCCCTGCATCGGCAGGCAGACTCTCAACCACTGCGCCACCAGAGAAGCCCTAAAACCGTATTTTTTTTTAAGGTAGGCACTTTGACACCTCTAATAAAATCAGATTTCTTTTACTAACGAAAGAGGAGAGTGGATATTGGGTAAGCCCCTCACCACCTCTGCCACAACTTTACTTTGCCTTGGCTACTTCAGTCCCAGTAGTTAAGGATAGCCCTGGGGAACACTTTCATAGAGACTAAGCTGTAAGTGGCTTGACCATCAGAAGCCTGAGGTGGGCCTGGCCCTGCTCTTAAACTCTTTCTAGCAGCAGCCTCAATAGCACAGCCCGTCTCTGGGCTGGCCTCAGGTAGGAAAGCACCTATGTTGGGGGAGAATAAATACCTTTGGCTTGACCATGTCCCATGGCTGCTGTGAGCCTCAGAGGAGCTAATGCATGTAACAGCACCTCATAAAGTATGATGTCCATGGCCTCACCACTAAGAACCAGCAGCACTGGCATACCTGGGAGCTTGCTACAAATGAAAATTCTCAGTCCCCCTGCTGCCTTACTGAATCTTTATTTTAACCAGGCCGCAGGTGATTCAGGTACATTAAAGTTTCAGATGCACTTCCCTCTAGAGCCGTGGGATTGAATCACAAGGGAGGCCAGGTGACAGGAGACAGGTGTGCTCACCTGAGACCCTTCCTCCAGCCTGATGAAGTATCTTGGGAAAGTCACTCTCCCCCTGTGGCCTCGGTCTTCCCAACCGTTTACAGGAAGGGTTTGCACCAGATCCTCGCTCAACAAAGTATGGTCTTGATCAACAGCGTCAGCATTACCCTGGAAGAAATGCAGAAACTCAGCAGTCCCCCCAAACCCAGAGTGACTGAAGAAGAGTCTGCATTTTGGCAACCTCCCCAGGTGAGGCATCTGTACGCTAAAGTTTGAGAAACCCTGCACTAGACGCTCTGTGTGCTCTGAAATGAGAAATCAAAGTCATTTAGGCAACTGGTCCCAGGTTCCCAGCCTGTGATGTGGATGATGGGAGACCACTGATTCCTGGAGTTTCTTGGGTTGGGCTGAGGGGAGATAAACTCCCTTTGAAAGCTCAGTGACTGGCAGAACACAGGGTGGTGAGCCACGCGGCTGGTACTGTGGGTGCCTGGGCTAGGTCTGGAGCCGGCATCAGACTTGGGGGTTCCTCATCAGGCACTTCTCTGGAGCTGGATGGGTCCCTGGAGCCAGAAGCGCAGCTGCAGGCAGCGCTCCGGTGATGGCTCTGGACCACCCCTCCTTCCTGCCCTTCTCCCTCTCCAGGGCAGAGGTGGGCACACCTGAGATGCACAGGTGAACAGCAGATGCATCACGGAGTCAATGCTGCCGGCTTTCAGCTGGAGAAGGCGGCGGAGCCTACCTCACTAGTCTTCTTGCCCCTGAGCACTTCGTTATTTAAAAGAATCCTTTAAGACTGTTTGATGTTTTGGACTAAATAAAGCTGTGCTCCCACTCTGATTGAGCTTATAATGGAGTCTAATTTTATAAAGAAGCCAATTAATGGCTTTGTAAATATAAAAGAAAGTATCCCTGCTTCTTTTCTTGACAAAAAGGCCCCAGAAGTTAGTCCTGTAAAAATGTCAAATCTTGCTTTAAAGAATGGCAGGACTTCTCTGAGGAGAATAACAGGAAATGACTCACAGAGGGCGCCCCGACGCTGCTCAGCTGTACAAAGCGGGGGGCCCCGGGGGGGGGGGCGGCGGCACCCGGGGGCCTACCCCCACCCCCGCGCAGTAATATGAGGCTGCCGGCTGACTGCAGGGAGGAAAGTGCCCCGCCCACGGAGGGGACGCTGTCTTCTCTAGGCGGGAGCTCTCTGAGGGGCCCATGCTGGCTTGCAGAGACAGACATCACGGTGAGGCTGAGAGTCCAACACTGTCAGGATTTAGCGCCTTGAAGAAAACTCACCTAGAAATGCTAAATTAACCACACAGAATTGCCAGTCCAGGGACTCTTACCTGTACTGGACTCTCTCTGGCTCTCATCTTGATCCCATTTGATGAGCCGGTGGAGACCGGGAAGATGTCTTCCTGGGTTCTTGTGGACTAACTCAGACCTGAATCTTCTATTCTGCCTCTGAGCTCCCTATCTGTCTGCCTTTCACTTCCTTTCTCTCCCTTCCCGCCCACCGCCCTCCTCCGCTCCCCTGGCCCTATTCCCTCCTCAATCCATAGGCTCTCCCTGTCCAAGGCCCTCACTAAGGACAGCAGCTCTGCCCCAGAAGCCCAGATCTGATGAATGGGTCAGAAGATATTCATATGGAGCACATCAGTACAGCCACAGCAGCCAAGTCCTAGAGCAAATAGAAGTCCCATGTTATTTTTTTGTTCTTGGGGAGAAAAGCCATCAGATATTGAATATTTTCCATGCCAGTTGTGGAGTAGCTGCTGCCTTGAGCCCTTGTACTAGTCAGAAAGCAGAATCCTCCTCAGGTGGTTCAGGAAACTTGAATGAAGGACTATTTACAGACTGTGGATGCAGTTGCTTTAGTTACCCATTGCTGTGTTACAAATTACCCCAACAGTTTGCAACTTAATATACATTTATGATTTCACATAGTTTCTCCAGGATGAGAATCTGGGGATGCCTTAGCTGGGTGCTTCTGACTCTCATGAGGTTGTCACCAAGCTGTTCATAGGGGCCACAGTCACCTCAAGACTTGGCTGGGGCTGCAGGCTGCACTTCAGAGCCCATTCAGGGTATTTTGGGCATTTCTGCTCCTGACCATTCCCCTTCAGGCCTCCAATCTTGATGTGTCCTCTTGTTCTTGCTCTTCTCACCCAGAGATGAGGGGCTGCAAGGGTGAGCAAGTTGAGCATGCCCTCTCAGCTTCCTTTTTGTTAGTGTCAAAGTGAGGCCCAGAGAGGGCATGGGCATTGCTCAAGGTCACACAGCAAGTTGGTGCTAAAGCAGAGCTCAGGCCCCCGCTGCACTGTGAGGAAGGGCAGGGAAGTTTTCTCAGCATCTCATCAAGGGAGCAGGAAGGCAGCTACAGGCCCCAGTGGCTCTGAGAAAAGAGCCACTGAGCTGTGGGGCTCAGCAGAGCATTCTTAAGTGTAATTGACTTTAGGCATTAAACTTTTACCAGAATGAGCTCACAAGGTCTGTAGGGAGAAGGAAAGTGCCTGGCATTTCCTGCCTCTTGGGGCAGTGTCTGGGGTGCAGAAAAGCCCATCTTCCAGGCTGCAGGATGGAGCCCTCCCCTGGGAGGCAGAAGAAGGGTGAGGCCCTGGGAGAGACTGCAGGTCAGGATACTGAGTGTTCAGTGGCCACCTGGTTCTCACTAATTCTCGGGGGTGGGGAACGGGAGCTAAGACCACCCACTCAAAGGCGTGACGGCCCTTAAGCAGTAACGACTATGCAATGAGTAACTACTGCGGGGGTGGGGAGAAGGGACAGAGGACTTAGTCCCTGCTCGTAGGGAGCAGCCCCCCAACCCCTGGCCATGTCCACTCATCTTTTTGTCCTTAAACCTGCCCTACTATCAATCATGGACCTGGTATAAATCACAACCAATCTCTGGGCATCAGTTTTCTTATCTGTATAATGAGGAGCTATACAAGATGATGTCTTGAAATCTTTTGAGCTTTGTCTTTCCGTAATGAAGGAGTTATCCCAATTCTTATTCCAAGGTTTCTTTCCAAATATTGAGGCAGCCACTCTACACATCCAGGCAAGATATCACCTTTGTTTGATGTGTCTCCCCAGCAGCCTCTCCCTTCAGATTTAGTGCTAAAATAAGAGCTCCAGAGGCATATTGAGACTTCCATTTAGATTCAAAAAACTCAAGGGCTTTTTTTTTAAACAGGCTTATTGAAGTATAATTGACATACCACAAACTGCACATATTTGAAGAGTACAATTTGATAAATTTTGGCATATATATATATATATATATATATGTATTTGGCCATACCACACGGCATGCAGGATCTTAGTTCCCCAACCAGGGATTGAACCCGTGCCCCCTGCATTGGAAGCGTGGAGTCTTAACCACTGGACCACCAGGGAAGTCCCTAGACATATATTTTTCACTTGTAAAACTTGATGGTTTTACAAATGAAAACCACCACGATCAAGATAGTAAACAAATCCACCATCCCCCAAAGTTTCTTCATGCCCCTTTATCTGCCCTTTTTACCAACCCTTCCCCTATCCCCAGATTACCATTGATTTACTTTCTGTCACTATAGTTTAGTTTACATTTTCTTCTTTCTAAAGGAAAAGGCAACCTACAGAATGGAAGAAAATATTTGCAAACCATGTATCAGATAAGGTGATAATATCCAAAATACGTAAAGAACTCATACAACTTAATATCAAAAACACAAACAACCCAATTAAAAAATGGACAAAGGACCTGAGTAGACATTTTTCCAAAGAAGACATATGTATGACCAACAGGTACCTGAAAAGGTGCTCAACATCACTAATCATCAGGGAAATGCAAATCAAAACCAAAATGACATATCACCTCACACCTATTTGAATGACTATTGTAAAAAAGACAAGACATAACAAGTGTTGCTGAGGGTATGGAGCAAAGAGAACATTTGTACACTGTTGGTGGGAAGGTAAAATGGTACAGCTAATATGGAAAACTATATGGAGGTTCCTCAAAAAATTCAAAACAGACAACCATGTGATCCAGCAAACCCTCTACTCAATATATATCCAAAGGAAATGAAATCACAGTCTCGAGGAGATGTCTTCACTCCAGTGTTCACTGCAGCATTATTCACAATTGCCAAAGCAAGGAAACAACCTAAATGTCCATAAATGGATGAATAAAGAAAATGTCCTGTATATACATACAATAGAATATCATTTAGCCATGAAAAAGAAGGAAATCCTGCCATTTGCAATAACTTGAATGAACCTGGAGGACATTATGCTAAGTGAAATAAGCCAGACACAGAAAGATAAATGCTGCATGATCTCACTTATATGTGGAATCTAAAAAAGTCAAACTCATAGAACCAGAGAGTATAACAGTGGTTACCAGGAGCTGGAGGTAGTGGGTGGGGAGGGAAAATTAGGGAAATGTTGGTCAAGGGGTACAACCTTTCAGTTATAAGATGAATAAGTTCTGTGGAGTCTAACACACACTAGAGTGACTGTAGTTAATGATATTGTATTGCATACTAGAAATTTGCTAAGAGAGTAGATCTTAAGTTTTCTCAGTATACCAAAAGGAAAAAAAGGGTAACTATGTGAGGTGATTGATGTGAGAATTAACTTGACCGTGGGAATCATTTCACAGTGTATACGTATTTCAAACCATCATGCTGTACACCTTAAATATATACAATTTTCATTTGTCAATTACACCTCAATAGAGCTGGGGGAAAAGAAAAAGAGTATAAGCCATCATTGTGTTTTGGCTCCAAAAGTGATATTAAAATGTAGAAAGAGCTTAGAGTATGGGATGGAGGTAAGGAGACTTGAAGCTGTAATGGCACAGAGGATACAATGCTTTTAGTTAGACTGTATGCTCGTTCAGGGTGGCTTGGGTTGGGGGACTGATGGAGATTAAGGAAGACTAAATCAGCACCCTCACTGTCACCTCTTGATACCACCACTGTCTGACTAGCACACTTGAAGTCTACGTTAATAGGGATATATTGTCCAAAGGGAGGGGATAGTCCCTCTCTTGCCCCCTGGGTGCCAGATGCTAGAGGATATAGATTAACCAGAGTTTGCCTAGAGAAGAAGGGAGAAAATGATAAAAGGATTGAAACTACATCAAAGTATTAGAGAACAGAGTACATAGAATTGAGGCTGTTAAATTTAGAGAGGAAGCATAGCACCTCCCACGTAGAGGATGTTTCCACAATGTAAGAACTTTGAAGACATGCATTGTCTCCAGAGGAGAAGAAATGGATAGTAAAAGATCCGCGGTCATAACGAGAAAAACTCTGTACCTTCCCTTCAACTTCAATCACACCGTTTCTGTGTGCTACAGTGGTGATATAGCTTAAGCACTGGAGCCAGACTGCTTGGATTTGAATTCTGTCAGGGCCACTTATTGGTTACGTCGCCTTGAACAAGCTTCTTATTCACTCTACATGCCTCAGTTTTCTCATCAGAATAATGAAGATTCAAAATAGTTTATCCCTACTAGAGCTGTTGTGAAGATTAAACAAGGTAATACTGGAAAGTGGCTACTAAGTCCAGAATAAATGCTCAATAAATGTTTTTTTATTGCACTTGTCTTCTCACTGCCTCTTTGATGACTCCTAGGCAGTGAGGGACAGGATTGCCCACTGAATGACCCTGGAGGTTCCATCTGGGTTGTCAGGCAACAACCATCTGGGACCAGTGGCTCCCTCTCCTTGAGCAGGAGGAGCTGTACAGGATTGCAGCCTCTCTAAGGACACTGGGTGCTAGTAGCTGACATTCCAAGAGAGCTCTCCTGAACAGCTGGCTCCGGAGTCTGGATTATTTACAAGGCAAGCTCTCACGCTTGCTCCATGAAAGGGTAGGGATCCCTTCCTGGAACACCACCACACTCTGCCCTGGCTTCTTGAATGCTTCTTGGTGGAAGGGATGAAAAGGTGGGATCATGTATCTCATCTTGTTGGCTATGACTTTCTTGTGAAGCCTGCTCTGTGCCCACGATGTGTGTCGTGGTGTTACCTTCACCTACCTCCCCACACCCTTCTTTGAACCGTCTCCTCACCTTTATTCTCTGAGAGCATGGCCCCCATGGTGAGTCCTCTGGTATGCTCACCCCTCCACGATTTAGTCTGCTCCCGGGGTTTGAAATGTCACCCTTGTGCTGAGGACTCTTGTCCAGGCCATGTCCTCAAGTTCCAGGCCTGGCTGAACATTGTCACTTGGACCTGGCATCTTAAAGCTTCAAAATGTTCAAAACCGAGTTGATTTTTAGATTTTCTTCTTCCTTCATGAAAACAAAAATAAATGAAAAAAACCTTATCCCTCCTAGGCTCATTAATTTGGTAACTTGTGCTGCCATTTACATTGTCACTCTGGCCCAAAATCTTAAGGTTCCTCCCTAGACACCTCCCCCATGGACAGGCATTTGGCACAGGTATCTGAGTCACACCGCATTGCCCCCTGCCTTCGTCTTCACTCAGTGCCTCTTCCGCACCAGGATCCGCATTCTGATCTCTTTCTCCTCCATTCCACCTGAATACTCTGTCCAGTTAATTTCCTCCCCTGCTCAAACACTGTCAATGCCTCCTTATTACCTAAATATGTTAGCACCCTTCTTTCTGGCATTCGAGGCTCTCCACAAAACTGTCCATTTCTAGATTCAGCTGCTGCTGCTCCACTGTCTATACTCTGAGCCCAGCCAATTGAGGAGCTCGTGCTTCCTTCCACTGTTTACACTCCTTACACTCCAGGGTGCTGCCTATACTGTCTCCTCCCCTTCAAACACCCTCCTGAACCACCTCCATCCGTCACAATCCCACACATTACCCAGCTCATCTCAGATGTCCCCCTCTCTCTTGTGAAGCCTTCCTGTGAGCCTGTCTCCACTCACACTTTGAGAGCAGAGCTGTGTCCTGGTTCATGCACTTGTTATTTTGCATTGTATTGTCATCACACAAACACCTGTCTAATTCTCCTCCCAATTAGCATATATACTCTTGAGGTCAAGAGCCATTGGTTAGAAGCAGTTTGCACAAGGTGGTATTGCATTGGCCCTCCGGAACTTGTCTATTGACTGAATTGAGCAGGGGCTGATTTGCCTGGAGAAAAGAAGGCTCAGAACACAGGGGACTGGCTTCATGTGCCTGTAGGGCTGTCTACGGTTGACATTCAGCACGGCCCCAGGAGGACAGAGCTCAGACCAACATCTCTGCCTCTCGGGAGTATCCTGGCTCCTTGCACAGTGAGAGATGTCTCTGGGGAGTGTGAGTTCTCTAGCACCCATCCAAGGTAATTAAACACTTCCTTGCCTTGGCTCTCTTCTCCACCTTTAGCCCTCTGGCTCTTTGAGCTCTAGGCTCATACAGAGAGATGCTGTGCAGCTTTCAGAAAAGAACATGTTGGGCATTTGCTGCCATCTAGTGAAGGAAGCATGGCTCAGCCTCTTGCAGAAGCCAGAGGGAGGGATCCTGTGCTCTCCCCAGAAGCTGGCTCCAGGAATCCAGCACTGGCGAAAGGGGACCATGTGGGGGTGGACAGGTGTGTGTGAGAAGGGCAGAAGCTATTGCACAGAACAGATTATATTCAAGCCCCTAAATTGTAATCTGGAATAGACAAGACCATGTCCTTCCAGACCCTCCCTTACCTCCAGCCAGGGGATATCCCTAGTAGAATCAGGGCCAGCCATCTTTTCCAGAAGACTTGGTAGGGATCCATAAAACACCCAGAGTTCATAATCGGAGGCATCTTTTAGGGAAGACACAGGTAATCCCCAGGGCCTCAAGCAGAACTGGCCATGACTTTAGAACTGGTGATTTCCACAAGGCTCTTGCAGCCCTATATGGGAGCCCTGTGGCCCTGTCTCAAAAGTGCCCTTGTTCTGGCCATTCCCCTGCCTCAGCATGGCACAGAGGCTCAGGCTCCACCTGCTGAGTGACAGCACACTCACTGGGCTATTGTGAGGTACAGATGAGATTATGCGTGGCAAACACTTAGCCAGTGCCTGACACACAGCAAATGCTAAGTAAAAATTAGATATTGATAATAATTAGATAATGATATTACTACTTTTTGCCAACGCTCCAGAGCACAAGGCTGCCTACAAAACTCAGGTCCTGGACACGAATACATTGAGTCATGGTTAGATCTTGTGCACATTGTAAATAAGCACCCCCTCCGTGCACCACAGTACCTGGCATTGGCCTTACCTCCACTGGACAGTGAAGGGCAGGGCAGAGGCTCAGGCCTCAGACTCCAGGCTGCTTACAGACACATCAACTCCTCCAGTCTGTCTGAGATACAGGATTCCAGGACTATTTCTGCAGGGTTCTCCTCCAAGCCTAGATTATCACAGTGTAGTTCTTTGTCCCCAGTCCAGCTAATGTCTTGTTTGGCCTCTGGGCATCTCCAGTTTTTAGGGAGGTCCTGGGCTACTCCTGGGGCCAGGCCCTTCTGATCGACCTGGTTGTTCTCTGGGCTGTGTTTGATGCAGACATTCAGCCAGAACTGAATGTAGGGCTCATCAAATGACTGAGGTCACCGGCTAACCAGTATGTCTTATGGCTCCCCTGCCCTGGGGTCCAGGTGTTGTTAAGGGGTTGCTCTCTCCATCCAAGTTGCGAATTGCAGATATTTTAACCAGAGGTAAGTGAGACTGTCTTACTGGTTCCAGCCAGTGGTGTGCTGAGCCAGCTCCGGGCAGCTCGCGAGAACTGATTGTGGACGTCTCTTCCCAACTCTACGTTCAGAAACATGTTGGTAGCTTGAAATCAGTCATGATGGGAGTATTCACCACAGAAATCAGTAAATGCTACAAATCATGGCTTTTTTTTTCCTGAAGAGCAACTGTTATACACTTATCAGCACACCACTGGCTCCCGCCTTTAATTCCAAGCAAAGTACCACATTTAAACCACTACTCACACAGCCACCAAACAAGAGGATTTTTAGTGTAGTGTCTGAATGAAATGCAAACTGAAAGTCTCATTTATTTATTTTTTCCCTGGAAATATGTAACAGAGATTGCAGCTGGTGAAAGATACGGTGGTAACTGACAAGTCATGACCATGCTTTTAGGTTTGAAATAAACCCCAAAAGTTTAATGCTGGTTAAAAAAAAATCTGCAATAAGTATTTATTGGCAGGTTTTGAATTTTCACTTAGCATGCAGAAGAGTTATGTGTGATAAGCCATATATTTTATTGGGGAAAACATCAAACAAAGGTGTTGGATACTGTACTTAAGAACATTTGGAAAAACACAATTTAAAATGTTAATGTTTTCTGTTTCTTATTAGTTTCTTTTGATATAATTTGAACTGTGCTTCAATCCTCACATTAGTGTCCCCTACAGCAGCGGTCCCCAACCTTTCTGGCACCAGGGACCAATTCTGCAGAAGACAGTATTTCCACAGACGGGGTTGCGGAGGGGTGGTTCGGGCGGAACGCGAGTGATGTGGAGCGGCAGATGAAATCTTGCTGGCTCACCCTCTGCTCACCTCTTGCTGTGCGGCCCAGTTTCTGACAGGCCACGGATCGGTAGTGTGGTCTGCAGCCCAGGGGTTGGAGACCCCTGCTCTACAGTCCATTCTAGTGTCTTTTTCCTGGTTAAAACAGTACCGGTGGTTATAGTCGGGCAGCCTTATCTTATATCTCTATAAGAACCATTTGAAGTGAACTCAGAAACACCATTTCTTTTAGCCAGAAAAAGAAAAATGGAATGGCTAATTCAGTGAGTCCACTGCTTGTTCGCACACTGAGCTGTGGACCCCTTGGAGCTCAGAGGCTGGAGGCAAGGCTCTGAGGCTGTGAGGTAGGGGTGGAGGTGAGGGGCTCAGTCGTAGTGGACCTTGCCCTCGGCCACCCCAGAGCTGGACAAGTCTCCATTGCAGAGTGTCTGGAGGGGTGAATGAGGCCTGTCTTCCAAGGTACACTTGGTCTTCATCATGTACTTTCGAAAGGCCTTTTGAATTACAGCAGCACATCTTTCCTCTTCCTTCCTCTTGGTGGTGGTGACTATGGGTTCATATAACTTCTTGAAAGGGTTGGCTTCCATGAACTTCTCCTCCATCACTGCTTTCATGCTATCCAGGCCACTGGACTCACCAAGTACCCTAGCAGTGAAAGCGAACAGGATATCCAGGCAATGAAGGCGATCTCCGCTCACCATGGGCAAGTCCATGACTAAAAATTGGTATTTATTTGGCTTTGCCACACGGAGAGGCTCAGGAAGGGCATCAGCAAAGTCAGAAAGAGCAGAATATTTGATAAATTGTGTTGCTTCCGGGTCAAACTTTTCCCAGACTTCGTAGAATATTTCAAAGTCGTCTTCACCCAAAGGGTCCTCACTTTCTTCAGTGGCTATATTGAAGTTTTCTAAAATCACAGCAATATACATGTTGACCACGATGAGAAAGGAGATGATGATATAACTGACGAAGTAGGTTATGGCTATGGCAGAGAGGTAACAGTTCTCTGACTTGGGGTTACATGAGTCTTTTGATTGCAACATGGGGCTGAGGAGGGCATCCCAGCCTGCCGACGTGGTTATCTGGAAGAGGCAGAGCATGCTGCCTTTGAAAGTTTTGAAGTTGAATATGTCATCAATTCCAGACTCTTCCTTCACTTTGCAAAAACAGTTCATACCAAAAATGGCATAAATAAACATAACCAGAAAGAGTAGAAGGCCAATATTGAATAGAGAGGGAAGAGACATCATTAGCGCGAAAAGGAGAGTTCTGATTCCTCGTGCTGCCTGAACAAGTCTCAGGATTCGGCCAATCCGAGCCAAGCGGACAATTCTGAAGAATGTTGGAGGGAAAGGAATGTGTGCCTGGGTTTTCAAGGCAGAAACAATTGTACCTTAAGAGAAGGAGAAGGGTCAATCAATTTCCAGCAGGCAGACTGACTGACATAGCTTCTCTCTGCTGCCTTGAATCTGAGTGGAAGCAACTTTCTATCATTACTTCTTAATTTATGTACAAAATTAAGATTTTTTTACCTATATCAGGGAAAATATATATCTGTGCCTTAAGTTGGAGAATAATTTCCAAGGTTCGTACAGTTTTAGATGGGACTTTAGATGGGATAGGACATCTAAAATACTGAAGACCCCCAAGGAAAAGAAATAAAATGCTGTTTATGACAGGTTATTTTATTAGTTATCGTATGCACTTGAAGTGCATTATCCATGTTGGGCATTTAAAGTTATTCATGGGGTAACAAATATAAGTTTTCCATATTTATTGTATATATAGAATGGAAAACTACGGATGGAGTTATTTAGATTAGAATGCAAGGAGAAATTTCTGCTACTGAAGGTCAGCTTGAGCCTAAGTTAACAGTGGAAGTTGTACGATCCCAGCCCAAAACTTCTTAAACAAACAGGTTCTTATCATAGAGGAATTTGAACACAGCCTGCTACAGGCGAGGACAGGGCTGGAGAAAGAGGGTGATGTTGGGATGTTCATTTTTGGGCTAAAGCTGCCATGGATCTTTCATCTCTGTCAGTATGCTCATTCCAAGTTCTTCTGGAAGACCTAATTCAAAAAGCTTAAGGGACTAAATTGGAGACAGTTTCTCTGATGTTGTAGATACACCAGAAATAGCATCTCAAGCAAAGGTTTCTGCAGACTGCTAAATATTTGGCCTAAAATGTCACCCTGTTTTCTCATTGCCTGCTCTGCAATCAAGTGATACAAGAATTTAAAACAACTCACATTTTGGCCCAAATATTATAGAATGGCTGGAACATGCTTGCCTTGTATAAGACATGGCCTGGTTCTTGCTCTGGGGATCCTCTAAGGTCATTAGGGGTGATGGGTGGCCAACACTACCTGCCATCACCTAATGACTAAAGAGAACTAGTTGGTGATATACTTCACTGACTGCCTGATTGTATCAAGGAAGTTTAATTCATATGCTAATTGGGCAGGCAACTCCGGTGAGATGTGGAATTGACTACAAACCAATTCAGCAGCAACTGGAGGAGGTCCCTCCTTTAAGGCCCACCTCCTCCATGAATATTTCTTTGAGTAATCAAGCCCAGAGTAATCTGTCTTTCCTCTGAGCTCAGTTCTTTTGTGTACCATGTGATTTGGGGTTCAATCAATTTCTCTTTTTCTGATCCCTTAAGGTGGTAGGTCTTAATACCTCAATTGGATTGTAAACTCCATAGAGAGAATAACTTTGACTCACACTCATTTTGTATTTCTCTAAAAGCTCAGGGGAGAGCGTGAGAAAATGTAGAGGCTAAGGATTGGATGGCAGATCAACTGGCAAAAACATAGAAAATACTGCCCACATTGGTGAGTAGGACTTGGCTCAATATGTGGACCTTCTCATCCATTGGAACAAGATGCTATACAGTGCTATGCAGTGTAGCTGCAATCGCTTAGCAGTTGTTCATAGGACAGAAGTCAGAGATATTTCCATGAACTCTACAGTGCCTGGCACTGCCTGCAAGAAGGTCAGTAAAGAGTGAAATGAATGAGCTGCTCTCTGCATATTGGAGGAAGAGCCCTTTAAGTGCTCACAGGGCTGCCCCAGACTCACCCCGTCATCATTTTCTAACTTTGCTGCTGCTGTCGATTTCACCAGGAAATGACTAATGATGCTTGGAATTGACTAATAATGATTAACAGTCTATGTAACCGTAACCATGTGGAAAGATCTATTACTAAACCTTATCTACATAAACTTTATGGCTTAGAAACCAGAACAGACTATGAACTGTACCATTCATTTTCTTGGTCTCTGAAACATCTGCATTGCTGCTGTGGTGATAGGAACCAAAATATTTTGATCCAGCATATCTGTTTAATGCATCCTTTCTGAGATAGCACAAAAACTTCCACTTGTGAAATCACTTTTCATTGTCTTCATTGCTCTTTGAACTATGAGAAGAGCCCCTGGGCAGTTTTACACAATTATAAAAAGTCAAATTATCAGTTTAGTTAAAAGCAGACTTCAAAAACCCAGAGTGAAATCTTATAGCTTAGTCATGAAGAATTTAATTTCAAAGTTGATGTGTGTGTGTGTGTGTATGTTTTATAAAAAGGTATATGACAATAACCCTCTTTTTTCCCTATTCTTCTTCCATAAATCTTATAGTTAATTTCTGCCTGTGGTTAAGAAAAATATGCTGATTATAGAGTGAGACTGGTTGGTGAATGGGATCCGAGCAGTTGAGACAAGTGTAGTTCCCACTGTGGTTTAAGTTAACATGAGATACAGAATACAGATAAAGCATTACTTGTCCTTATGACACACTCTTGCAAGCCCCATCTAGGCTGGGCCATGGAGGCCCTGTATAAGGAGGAGGTACGGGAAGGCCTGGCAATGTCACAGGTGCACAGTAATTGTGATCTGACATCAACATGGATTTTGAACTAGGGAAAAACATGGAAACTAAATGCCAAATCCTTAAAACAACAAATGCTCTTTAGTTGCACAAGAAAGGTAGAACTTTGACTCAACTCCCTGGATAAAGCAGGTAGCCCCACAAAAACTTTTAAGTCATCTTAATTTTGTCTACCTCCGTTGAATAAATTATCCACATAATTATTTAACTCTATTTCAATTGTGTAGATAGTGAAGGGAATGGAAATTACTCTGTATCTCCTAGCAACTCCCCAAAGAGAATGGCATTAGTTCATCTGTCTATTTTTTCAGAAATTACATTAAGCTTAATTTTCTGCTTTGTGGATGCTCTGGACATAATTCCAAATGATAAGATTTATAAGTTTACTTCTGGCTCTTAGATTAAAGCCCCTCTGGCTGCCAATTTTACTTACTAACAATAGAAATGACCACGATCACACAATCAAATAAATTCCAGCCACTGGTGAAGTAGTATTGCCTCAAAGCAAAGATTTTGATGAGACACTCAGTTGTAAAGACGGCCACAAAGGCCAGGTTGAGACGCTCAAGGAAGAGTTCCATGGCTCTGGACTGGCCATATGATTCAGCCATCATGCTAACCATGTTGAGGAAAATGAGGAGGATGATGATGATGTCAAAGACCTGGTGTGTAACTAGGTCAAAAACAAGACCCTGGCATTTGTTCTGAGGAAAAAAAAAAAAAAAAAAGGAATCATAGATCATTTTGAGTTGTAGGAATGAAATCATATACATTAAAAGGCACATACAGCAGCATTTGTCCTCTCTTACAATTAAAGCAGTTTCTTGGAAAATGCACAGACCTTTTTTAAAGGGCAAGAAATTCTTCTATAGATATTTTTTCATTTAATTTCATTAAATTTAATTAGATAACTGATTTTAAGTTGTAGGCTTATAGCTTTAATTCCATTTTGAAACCAAATAAGTAAATTAATTAAATTTTTAGTAACAACATAACTTTGATGTGGTGGATGATTTGTTTTTGCTGAAATAAAATAGCTCATGTTGGATTTAATCATAAAAAATGAAGTTCGGTCTCTGTATTTCACCTGCTTCTGTATTTTGACTTCAATAATTCTAATGCAGAGAATACTTGCTCACATAATTATGTTGGACAAAAGAGAATTAACATCTCCAAGCCTCCATTTGTCAGTTCAGAATAATCAGACCTTATACTTAACCAAAACTCTGTATTCAAGCAATTCTTGAATGCCAATTTTCTAATTCTTGTTCACTTAAAGATAAGGCTAGATAAATGGGATTCTGATCCAACGATTACTAAAAATGGAAACAGAAAAACTGATTATTTCACGTTATTACTGATGGTAAACTTGCATATTGGTTTGTACATGGATGGCCTGCTCCAAAGTAAAAATGTGCTGATTGCTCTGGTACAGGTTCTAACTCAAGTTTGCATGTCTAATCTACCATGTGCAGTGAAATGACTCAATTATTCCACTATTTTCTTTAATTTAACATCTATAACGCACCACTTTGTTCTTTACTTAAGTGGAAACTTTTCTTAAACACAAACTCAGACACTGATGTTGTATGGCATACTTGGCTATACACTGGTTGTTTTACATTATATGTATATATTAGATTATTTCATATTACATATCATCTAATCAAAGTATACATATAGTATTCTATTTAGAAACCTCATAGACCCCCTAAGAATTCATCTTTATAACCCCTGGCATCTGTTAAGGTAATCCAGGCAAGAGATGATGTTGGTCTGTGGTGGTAACAGTGGAGAAAGACATGAGCATTTAGGTTTAAGAACTAATATGGAAGTAGAAGCAGCAGGAGTCAGAGAATGTTTGAATGGAGTAGGTTATGGGAAAGTTAAGGCTGAGGCTATAATTTCTGCTTGGTGGAGCATTCAAACAACCAGAGAACAGGGGATGAGGAGTTCTGGGGGAAGATGATGAATGTGTCCTGAGCACATGGAGTTTGAGGTGCCAGTGGGGCATCCAAGGGACATGGGCAGGTAGAGGTATTGGTCTGGAGCTCAGGCAGAGAGCTGTAATGCAGATGTGGAGTACAACAGCACCAGTACTGATATGAACTAAAACCAAGAGAATGAATGATATCACTCAGGGAGAGCAAGGGCAATGAGAAGAAAGAGGGTCGGGACGGCAGTGGTAAGATACTACCTGTAAGTTTGTGTCTTTCAAACTTTGCTCCAGGAGCCCTAAAGCTTTTATCAAGGAGTCTGGAGAAGAAACTTGAATGTCAAATGCATTTCCTATGTGAGAATGCATCCGGGAAGTCAGAAAGGACCTGGAGAAAAGATACTTTTAAGGGTGCTCTCCAGGGAAGCAGAACGAAGGCTGAGAATAAATGTAAGGAACGGTAAGCATTGGCCTTACAGTTCAACCCTAATATTTAGAAAATGGAGATTAAAAGTATAAGCTACCAAACGTGGTAGATGATCAAAACACATTCTATGTAATTTTAAGATGTACAGGGACTCCTATATCTCAGGATAATTTTTAACCCCAGTAATGAAGCTACCTTGTGGCGGTACCTCAGGTAGAATCAGAAATGATTCCAGATTTCTTGCTCTTACTGCTAGAAAGAATATCCATCACTCCTCAGGTTAAAACAGCTGTATTTTCCCCTCTATGCAATTGCTATTCCTTTGTTCCAAAGGCCAAAAGATAATATGTAGACTTTAGAGATTAAAAAAAAATCTGTGGGGAGGTAAAGTTGTGAGTTAAGGGCTAACAGCTGATTTGAAGTCTTAGCTCAAACTCAGGGACACCAGGGGATATGCTTTTGGGTTTATCTCATGCAGAACTGCTCTCTGGAATACAGAGGTTAACATAAATGTTCGGCATTAACTGGTGAGTTGTACGTGGCTGTCGGAATCACTCATTGTGAAATCTCGATTGGTGAGCCATGCAGGAAGGGCTTTGGGATAGCACCTACTCCCCGATAAGCCATGTAACAAACAAGTTATAAAAGATGGTTAAGGAATGGAGGTGGCAGCTTCCCTTCGTTAAAGCTGTCCATGCCCACTTCAAGCTCATCTCTCGCATCCTAGCATGTCCAGTGCAGTGGAGAGGCCTAGAAGCTGCATCCATGCCACTGCAACTTCTGTTCGGCTGTGTGCTGCACTGCTGGCTTCATATCCTTCATGAAGTAAACTGGTAAATATGTGTCTCAAGAGTCTTTTAGTTAATTCCAAATCTGGGACCAACTGGTACTGAGTCGGTTGTTGCATAGCGTGCACATATAAATAAAAATTGTCTGTCTTTTTTGTTGGCTCAAGTTCAAATAAGAACTTCAAAGTGAAATTAGTACTAGAAAGTGAGTTTGGTACTTAAAAGCTAGATCTGACTTAGGTAAAATGAAGTTCCACATACTGTCATCAGATGAAAATTTCCCAAATATATTGATAATTTTATCATTAACCCTTTTGTAAAAATTCTTCATTGTATAAATTCTAAACACTTGGCCCTGACATTTGTAGACATTTTTAGTGCAACACAAATGTTTAATTCTAGTGGGATGGATTTTGTGTATGCCCGAAAACATGCTCTTTTATTCAACAAATAACTACTGAGAACACACTTTACTCTGTTCGGTTGCTGGGAATAGCAGGAAATTAAACATACCTTTGATAATTTGTGGTCTCATGTTTGAATGAAAATCTCCAAATCCTCTACATGTATCAGATATCAAGCCCCTCTTCCATACTGCTTTCCCAGACTTTTCGGCCCCACGGAGCCTCCCTGTCTTGAAAGCCTTCAAACTCACTTGTCAGAGCTACCAACTGTGCCTGTTGTATTACTTTATAATCTAATGCTCTCAAATTCCAGCTCCTCAATTAGACTGTAAGCACAGAGCAGTCCTGTTAGTATCTTGTAAGGCAGGATTCAGCAAAATATGGCCCACAGGCCAAATATGGCCCATCACTTGTTTTAGTGTAGCCCGTGAGCTCAGAATGGGTTTTACTCAGGATGACTTTTGGGAGAAAAACACAAAAGAATAAAATTTTGACACACGAAAATTATATGAAATTCAAATGTTGGTGTTTATAAATCAAGTTATACTGGAACACAGCCAAGCACATTTGTTCTATATCACCGACGGCTGCTTTTGTGCTACAACATCAAAGCTGAGTAGTAGCAGCAGAGACCACATGGCCTGCAAAGCTTAAAATATTTACTGTCTGACCTTTTACAGAAAAAGTGTGCTCGTTCCTGACATAGAAAGTTTATCATAAATACTTGTGAAGTGGAAGTGAGTATGCATGACCTCAACTTCATACCAGAAAAAGTTGGTAAAAGATATTATAAATACATTTTCAATTGGCCAAGAGTAAATTAAAACTAACTGCTAAATTCACATCATTGCAATGAGTATATACTAAGCAGCTATTGTGTGCTCACTAAAAGGTAAATTAAAGTTGTTGCCCAAGCTCTTACTATTGAATTTGAATGTCTAATCTTCCGAAGGACTTGAGCCATACATCAGTGTACCTGGGTTCATACTGACTTCTTAGGTAAAGTCTATAAATTTAAAAATTAAAGGAGAATGGCACTACAGATATGAGTTCCTCATAACCACTTAATGCATCTATGTGTTTAGAATCAATCAACTGCTCTCACCAGAGGCCTTGGGATGGGCCTTTGAGGTTTTTTGGATCCCAATTTTTTCATTGCATTATAGTATTTCTTCTGTTCTTCTGTCAGAAAGATGTCTTGGCCACCTAAGTATATGGAGAAGATGAGAGCTAATTATCATTAATGGATTTTTGGAAACAAGTTCTGAATTTTCAGAAATAGTTTTAAAGTTATATTACATTTCTATCAACAATTCCTAAAATTCCAATGGGAAGCAGAAAGAGACTCTGGGGGAGGGCTGAAAGGAAATAGGGTTTAAATTAAGGAAGAAGGGAAAAATGTTACTTTTATCAGTTACATTTCTCTTTTTATAATATAAACAAAGATTACAAATTCTTTGCAAACAACCACAGAATCTTTACAAAAACCGAATATATTTCAAGTTGTATAAATCAAACCACAATGAAACAAAAATAGAAATTAGTAACAAAAATTTAAACAAAAAATCCTACAAAGTGACAATTAAAATTCTCCTAAATATGTGAATGCATATATCATTACTAGTAAAATTTCAAAAAAATCTGTCCAGAGCCATTCTCAGAAAAAGAAAAAAAAATTAGAGAGCTTTAAATGTTTTTACTTCTGGGGAAGGAAGAAAGAATAGAAAAATGAAGTAAGATTTTCATTTCTGGAAATTGGGGTTGGGGGAGTCGTAAAACATCTAGAAATGTGGGATAAAATGGAACAGAATTCCTTTAAAAGACATAGCTGACATAAAAAGAAACGAAATTCAGTTATGTGTAGTGAGGTGGATGGACCTAGAGTCTGTCATACAGAGTGAAGTAAGTCAGAAAGAGAAAAACAAATACCGTATGCTAACACATACATATATGGAATCTAAAAAAAAAAAAACAGTTCTGAAGAACTGAGGGCCAGGACAGGAATAAAGACGCAGACAAATAGAATGGACTTGAGGACACAGGGAGGGGGAAGGGTAAGCTGGGACGAAGTGAGAGAGTGGCATTGACAAATATACACTACCAAATGTAAAACAGATAGCTAGTGGGAAACAGCCACATAGCACAGGGAGATCAGGTGCTTTGTGACCACCTAGAGGGGTGGGATAGGGAGGGTGCGAGGGAGACGCAAGAGGGAGGGGATATGGGTATAGATGTATACGTACAGCTGATTCACTTTGTTATACAGCAGAAGCTAACACAACAATGTAAAGCAATTATACTCCACTAAAGATGTTAAAAAAAAAAAAGAAATAGCTGAACTTGCACAAAAGTAAGGTACATCTCCATCGTCTGAAAATCAAGAGAGATCAAAAAGAAAGAGTAGTAAATTAGTCCTGAAGCCATGGCTGGCCTAACGGCATTTGCTAATCTCTGTAAAAACAAGAATCTTGGGATTTAATAACTACAAGGGGGTCATGGGGAGAAGGCAGTGGGGTTAGGCCAAGGACCCTGTGTGAATCTGGAGCTCTCCAAGTGCTGCCATTAAAGGGTGAAGAAGAAAACCAACCAAACCTGTCTGTTGGCAATGGAAGACAACCAGAACACTGTCTCAGTCTGTACTATGGGTAAAAACCCAGTCTTCCCTGATAATTTGTGCATCCAAGCCTGCCTTGATGAGGGTGTGTGGTTTGAATTTACACCACCAGTATGGACCAAAAATATACAGCCCTAGGACAGTCTTTTCAACAAATGGTGCTAGGAAAACTGGATATCAACATGCAAAAGAATGAAGCTGAATCAGTGCCTAACATCATATAAAAAAATTAACTTGGGCTTCCCTGGTGGCGCAGTGGTTGAGAGTCCGCCTGCCGATGCAGGGGACACGGGTTCGTGCCCCGGTCCGGGAAGATCCCACGTGCCGCGGAGTGGCTGGGCCCGTGAGCCATGGCCGCTGAGCCTGCGCATCCGGAGCCTGTGCTCCGCAACGGGAGAGGCCACAACAGTGAGAGGCCCGCGTACCGCAAAAAAAAAAAAAAAATTAACTCAAAATGGATCAAAAGACATAAACGTAAGATCTAGAACAATAAAACTCTCAGAAGAAAACATAGAACAAAAGCTTCACAACACTGGATTTGGCAGTGATCTCTTGGATATGACACAAAGGCAAAAGGAAAAATAGATAAATTGGACTTCATAATAACTTAAAAATTTTGTGCATCCAGGACACTATCAATGAAGTAAAAAGGCAACCCACACAATGGGGAAAATATTTGCAAATCATGTATCTGATAAAAAATTAATATCCAGAATATATAGAGGACACCAAAAATATAACAACAGAAAAACAAACAACCTGATTCAAAAACAAGGGCTTGAACAGACATTTCTCTAAAGAAGATATATGAATGGCCAGTCAGCACATGAAAAAAATGTTCAGTGTCACTAATCATTAGGGAAACGCAAATCAAAACCAAAATGAGATACCACCTCACATCCATTAGAATGGCTACTATCGAAAAAACAGAAACAAGTACTGGTGAGGATGTAGAGAAATTAGAACCTTTGTATACTGTACATATTACCATATGATCCAGCAATTCCACTTCTAGGTATAGACCTAAAAGAATCAAAAGCAGGGTCCCAAAGAGATGTTTGCACACCTATGTTCATAAGAGCTTTATTCACAATAGCTAAAATGTGGAAGCAACCCAATTGTTCATCAAAAGAAGGATGAAAGAGCAAAACATGGTATATACATAGCCTTAAATAGGAAGGAAATTCTGCAATATGTTACAACATGCATGAACCTTAAGGATATTATGCTAAATGAAGTAAGCCAGTCACAAAAAGACAAACGCTATACGATTCCACTTACATGAGATACTGAGAATAGTCAAAATCACGGAGACAGAAAGTAGAATGGTAGCCACCAGGGGCTGGGGGCGAGCATGGGGAGTTATTGTTTAATGCATGTAGAGTTTCAGTTTTACAAATGAAGAGTTATGAAGATGGATGGTGATGATGGTTGCACAACATTATGAATGTAATTAATACCACTGAATGTACACTAAAAATGGATAAGACGATAAATTTTATGTTATGAGTGTTTTGCACAGTAAAAAAAAAAAAAAAATTGAAAAAAAGAACAGCCCTAGAAGTTAACCAGGTTTTTTCAGGATGCCTGGCAGACACAAGTGTCTTCAATAATCTTATGCATCATGATAGTATTAATACTATTATTATGAGACTGTCCTATGTGTGTGTTGTGAGATAAATAAAATGAGTAGTTATGGAAAATTTTAAGGTATCATCTTTTGTACCCATGAGAACCAGTTTTCTCAGTGTGAAAAAGAGGAGATATAGATGTACTGGTTAAGTGAAAACCTTGTAGTCATGAATTTGAATGATGAGTATTCATATTTCCACATATATATTTCCTTGTAGTCCTAAATTTGAAGTAGCTCTGTCCACTGAAAAAGTCTCAAAATAATCACAATAAGCATTCCAGACTGTCTTGGAACACCACCTCCCAGCACAACTTAGAGAAATGGCTGATTCCAGATCTGGGGCAGGAAGGGTACAAACAAGGCCTAGAACATATTGTCATTCCAGAGAGCAAGTAACTCATCCAATGGGAGGACCTTATTTGAATCCTAATTTGAAAAGAAACAAACTTTAATATCAGTCAGTCAATCAATGAAAGAATGAACACAGATTTTGAGAAAATAAAAGACTGGAGGAAATTTGAACACTGACTGGGTTTTTGACGAGTTTAAAGAGCTCATATTAAACTTTTTAGATTTGATAATGGAATTGTAGTTATATTTAAAAAGAGATATGTTCTGAAATATCAGTGAATGAAATAATATGATATCTGTGATTTGCTCTATAAAAAATCCAGTGGAAGGACTGGGTAAGGGCATAGATGGCATAAGGATGTTCTTAAATCAATAAATGTTGTGCCGGGTGATGGATATTTTAGTTTCACTCTACCATACTCTTGTGCATGTTTGAAATTTTCTGTAATAAAAAGTAAAACAAAACAGAACAAAAATGCTATGGACTGATCAAAACAGTGATTTCAAATGTAAACTTAAATCTAAAATCACAAGGCCTGACATTCAAATTGTAGGTGCATATTACAGAGGGGACACCACATAGTACACTCCTGAATAACAGCAGCCATAGAGTTGCCTGGGACCGTGAATGATTCTCCCAGCAGACACAAAGAAAGCTCAACAGTATCAGGATACATTGTGGATGAATTAAAAAAGTTCAACAGAAAAATAAAAGTGAGCCACAAAACAATTAGGAAAACCAAAGGTGAATATTTAGTTACCTGATTTTAGGACTGAGAAATGCCTTCAGTATATAAATGCAAGAAAAGAAGCCAAAAAGGACAAGATTGAGAGTTTGACTTCATAAATATGCTAAATGTCTATAAGTTAAAACTGTCATTACAAAAATGTAAGAAGCAAGTCACAAATTGGAGTTACTACATAAAAACATAAGAAAAAGATGATAATGTCAGTTTTAAGAAGAGACAAAGACAGTAAACAGATAACTCAAGGAAGAAATACTTATGGCCATCAACCTGTGAAAAAGTATATAACTTCATAAATGGTCAAATGAATGAATGTAAAACTATGAGATAACACTTTTACCCATCGAGCTGGAAAAGATAATTAAAAATTACAAAAGTCAGAATGATTAGAACAGAGTAAATAGGCATCTTCATATCTTGCAAAAGGATGGGACCCAGAATAGCATTTCTGAAAGGTAATTTGACAATATATCTTTAATGCCTTAAATTCTAGGAGCTTATCCTGAGGAAATAATCAGAGATACACAGAGAGAATTTTAAGAATGTTCATGATTATTTTAGAAGAGCAAGAAATTTGGAAATGACCCTAAATGTCCTTAAAAAGGGGAGTGGGGGGAATGCTTAGAACAAATTATGATCTATCCATAATATGGGATGAAATTCAGCCCTGAAAATTCTTATAACAAAGATGATCTCATGACATGAACTCATAACTAATGGAGAGGATAGTTAAAAGTATTACATAATTTCAACGGTGTAAAAGAAATATTTAGTTAAAAAGTAACAGGAAAAGATGGTACCAAAATGATGAGGCTTAATCTAAAATGGTTATTATTTGGCGGTCATCTTATGGGTGATTTAAATATTCTTTTTCTCTTCCTTTTTTTCCACATTTACTACAATGCTCCTATAGATTGTAGAATCAGAAAAATAAATATCTGTTGTTACAATGCGTGGGGAAAAAAACTCCCTAAAAAAACCTGTCTCTTCCCCAACCATCTTCTTTCCAAGTAAGTTCAGTAAATCTGCTGAGATTTGGGTGTTGAGAGGCAAGACACAAGTTTACTGAAAAAGGAGCGTTTACAGATTTTCCTGTACTTACAATGGTGTTACATCCTGATAAACCCATTGTAAGCTGAAAATATTGTAAGTTGAAATGCATTTAATACACTTAACCTACTGAACATCATAGCTTAGCCTTGCCTACCTTAAACATGTTCAGAACACTTACTTTAGCTTATAGTTGGGCAAACTCACGTAACACAAGCCCTATTTTATAATAAAGTGTTGAATACCTCATGTAATTTATTGAATACTGTACTGAAAGTGAAAAACAGAATGGTTGTATGGATACAGAATGTTGTAGGTATATATCGATTGTTCACCCTCAGTGAGTGCGTGGCTGACTGGGAGCTGTGGCTGCTGCTACCCAGTGTCACAAGAGAGTATTGTACTGCATATCTCTAGCCCAGGAAAAGATCACCATTCAAAATCTGAAGTAAAGTTTCTACTCAGTGAGTATCACTTTTGCATCATCATAAAGCTAAAGTCGTGTAAATTGAACCATCCTAAGTCGGGAATCATTTGTACTCTTTTTATCCTGGATAACAGGGTACGCTTGAAAGGCTACAAAAATATGACATAAATACTAATCCTGGTAATTATTTTTCTATTAGAGTTCCTTTGTTTAAGAGGGTAGAGTGGAGAATAAAAACAATGATTTAATAAAACCCAGCTGTTTTAGTTCCTTTCCAGCCATATCCTCAAGACTCTTCTCCAGGAGGCTCCCTCTTTGTTCTCATGCAGATGATAAAGGCTACTTTGCACAACAATTTAGAACAGATTTATGCTCCATTCAAGCTCTTTGGAGAAGACAGGTAAAAATACCAAATCAGGACAACCCCCATACTTATCTTTTTCTGCTGTTGGTTGAAGTTGTCAATAATAACACCAATAAAGAGATTCAGAGTGAAGAATGAGCCAAAGATGATAAAAACTACGAAGTAAACATACATTAATGAGTTCTCCTCAAACCTTGGCTGTTGTCCTTCCTGTTAGGGATTTTTTAAATGAGAGAAGAAAACAATTACTGGAGAAAAACATGAGCCATCTCAACTGCCTGGTAGCAGCTGCATTAACCACTCAGCCTCCTCCAGTCAGCCGTGGCCCTGCGGGGAGCCCCTCTCTCCTCTTTCAGCTTCCCCCAGCACAGCTTGAGTGGTACCATACAGTGGGGAGGGGGTGTGGTGGAGGATTAGGCTTTTCCTTCTAAGTAATGGAGAATCATTGAAGGGTTGTGAGGGAGGAGAGTGGCATGATCATATGTGTCCTTTGAAAAGGTCTCTAGGATGTCCATATGGACACATAATTGGAGGGAGCCAGATTGGAGATATCCACCAGAGAAGGGACATGTTCACTTCAGGAGACTGACTACCAACCCTTGTTGAAAGGCTGTATCCTTCAAACAGGGCTCACTACTGTATTTAGCCTGTGCTTGCATCCTGTCACTCTTGAATTCCTAGTGCCTGGCATAGCTTGTGACATGTAGGTTCTCCACACACATTGAATGAGTGGATGAATGATCAAGCTCTAGAATGGACAAGAATGGACTATAATCAAGCTCCCCTAGCTTAAGGCATGACCAAAAGCGTCCAAGATCTTCACATGGTCATTGGTTTTATTCATTTTGGGGATAGGTGGCAGGAGCATCTCTGTTTTCTTTCCCCTGATCACATTCAAAGATAGAGATGAATGTTGATAGCTCTGTTTTGTGTTGAATGTACTCATGATACTTGTTTTTCAAAACCCACCATACAGACTAGTGTATTAGAGGTAAATATTTGAAACAATTATTTTTCTCTTTTGCCTTGAAGAGTACCTGACCTTAGTCCCAGTTGGCTGGAAGCATCTACTTGTTTGAATTAAGGATAGGCATTTAGTCTAGAAACAATGTAATGGAAAGAAGCATTAATATTCAGTATCTGACATTGAAAACAAGATTATGCAGCAGGCTAATCATCTTGCAAAGGGAGGTTCAGACAGAAAGAGGAACACAGAAAGGATCACCTCACTTGTACCCAGGGAACTGTCAGAAAGAGAAACAGAGAGAGAGAGAACATCGGAGCTGTGAGATGTGTGTCCTGATTTTCCCTTCTTTGGGTTTGGAGAGGGGGCTTGGGGCCCAGTAAATCGAGGGGAACATGGAGAGCAAAGAATGTGTGTTCTGCCTCAACTTTGGTATTTTTCAAAGGGAAAACTACTGCTGGGAAGGCCTGGGATACGCTGGGCAGGCAGGATGACTTAAGAGACTGGAGTAGCATAATTGGGCAGACAGCGGTCTCTTGAACCTTCTTTAGTTCTCATGGCTTGGACGTGGGGTTGACAGCCATATGCCTGCCATTGTGGGCTCCATAGTAAGGGGTGGGAGTAGACTGCTGAGCCAGGAGACCATATGAAGGATATGGCAGAGAGTCAGTGTTTGAGGCTAGGAGGAGTTGAAGGAGGAGAAAGGCCCATGGTTTCACCAGTTGCAGCTTCGATATTTGAGAACAGTAGGATGCTCTGTGACTACACAGACAAAGGCCATTATACTAGCACACACCAGTTAGGATATCCCAGGACCACATCAGGTCAGGCACACCTCTACACACCTCCATCCACCCATCATTCACTCAAGGAACATATATAAGACATATACTTCTTCTGTCATACATAAGATCTCTTCCCTATCCCCTAGCTCCACCTCAAGGCAGATGGATGTCTAAGGTAAACTGAGGTGAAGTTCATATATTCATATAGACAAAAAAATAAGCATATTAATATTTTTAAATATTTCCTTTGTTATAAATTGCCTCTACTACTACTATATCACTATTCATATCACCTCTACTGCTACTACCAGCTGTACTGAACATCTACTATGTGCCAGGCATCAACTCTATATACTCTCAAACAATAACACATATGTGTGTGATGGTAGGAAAAAATAAACAATGCTGATTCCATTCTTGATTCAACCATTTGCTCTCACTATGACTTTGGGCAACACTCTTCCTTTCTATTCCTCAATTTTCCCAACTGGGAAATAGAAATGGACTATTTTGCTGAGTACTCTTCTAACCTTGGGAATCCATGATCACTTTTTATTTAACTATAATTTGACAGTTGGCAATTACTAGAAATCCCCTTATTCTCTGGGGAACCTGGAGCCATTGAAGGGTCTCTTGCTCAGACCTAGTCCAATCTTAAGGTTCTCTCTCCCACAGTCAAGAGCAGGTACCCTTTGAAATTTGGCTTCTGCCTTTCCACTCACTTGAAGAGGAGGTGAGAGAGGAAAATCAAGGCATCCTGTGATTCTGTTGCTTCTGGCTCCACCTCCTACATGAGTGGTCAGTATGGAGAAAGAGGACTTGACTTTGTAGCATGCTAGGATGTAATACTCATAGGAGGATGAATAAGAATCCTTTTAATCCCTGTTTCATAGTGTTTGTCCTAATGAAAACAAGGCAAAGAATCCTGGCCACTGGAATTATGATGCAGGAAGTTCTGGGCTGTCCATGTAGTCATGATACTCCTGATTTGATCCTAGCACTCTAGAACATGGTAGAACACAAGCTCACCCCTCTGGAATCAACAGCTGCATACATAATATCCATCCAGCCCTTAAATGTTGCCTGCAATGAAAGCAGAGGAACATGAACGTAATTATAGACTTGCCATCAACAGACAAGTGCCATACAAAAGCCACAAGTCCAGTGGGCAGATGTACATAAGACAATGTCCCACCCTTCCAGGACAGAATGTCCGCATAAAAGAATAGCAGAAGGAAATTCAAGGATAGATGTCTTGGATTTTTTTTTCTTCATTTTCACAAGACAAAAAGTTTAAAAACAAGAGAAAATTTCTGCCTTAAAAATTGCTAAAGAAGCTATGAACCAACTGCTGCAAAGAGCCTGATTAAGGCTCTTTCCTGATTCCACATCTGTTTGCACTATCTGTCCAAAACCTTGCAACCACGATTTAACCTGAGACTGACTTCCCACAGGGAACTGTTACTAATGGAGTGGCTTAGCATCTGAGGCTCTACGCCTCTCTGGCTGGAGCTCAGGAGAGCAAGGCACCATTTAGGACAGAGTGAGAGGTCCAGACCCTTATGGGATATCGCCTGGAGGTTGAGGCTCAGTAGAAAATAAGGTTGGAGATGCTCGGTGAGGAACAATTCCAGAGGGCATTAGCTCCCATGTGAGAAACTGGGATTTGATTCTCTTATCTCAATAGAGTCTCTGTATTTTTATTAGCTGAGAAATGGTTTATGATTCTTTTAAGGTTTCTTTCCCCAGAGTGAAAAACAAACCCACAGCGCTTACCACTTGCAGCAGCGCGAGGTAAGCCATTCCCACATTGTCAAAGTTGACTTTCAGGGTGAACCAGGAGAAATTTCCACTTTCACATTGACTCCGGTTTGCAACAATGTTGTAATTTATAACTGAGTTTCCATCTGTTACATTAACACATCTTCCAAATTTTCCAGAAAACAAATTTACTCCCAGGATACAAAATATGAGCCAGAAAATGAGGCAGACAAGCAAAACATTCAGGATGGCAGGTATGGCACCTATGAGAGCATTAACTACCACCTTAAGGAAGTAAAACAGAAGAAAAATATAATAGACGTGTGAGACTCAAAAAGCTCTTGAGGCCTAGACCTAGGCCTAGGCCTAACGTGTGGGGCTGGATTCCTTGGAGCCCCGTCTTTACATTCCAGCCCCGAACCCACACCCCACGGCAAGCCCTGCTCTCAGCTCCATACATAATGGGTCCTTTCTGTTGCCACAGGATCACTTGAGAAGTGTCTTCTGATGATGGTGTTACGAGACTTATGGGACACCTACCCTAGGATTGAAGGGAAGCCAGAGCCCATCTTGGCTGTCACAGAAGCACTTTTAGGTGAAGACTGTATCTTAGACTTTTCTCCATCTCTGAAATTCTAAGCAGTGGGCTGGATGGGAAGGAGTCCAGGAAAAGCTTGGCAATTTAAGGGAAGCCCAGCCCAAGAAGAGCAGTTGGCTTCTCTGCCTTTCCCTGCTAGCTGACTTTCCTCCCATCCATCTGAAGAACATACCTTCATTCCTTCAAACTGGGACAGTGCTCTCAGAGGCCTCAGCGCTCGCAGAATCCGGAAGGACTTCAAGACCTTTAAGTCGATGAGACTGGTCACAGAGACCTGGTGGGAAAAGAAGCCACAGGTAGTGCACCTGACTTGGTGCCCAGAGAACCCAGTGGGGATTAAGAGCTGTCTTTCTGAGAGGCAAACTCATTATGCCCACAGTGGATTATCCAGACACAGAAACCAGCCAGACCCTGCTGGAAGGGGACGGCAGGTGAGAGGCTATTTTCCTCCTTGCCTGGTAAAGCTACAGCCCATATGGGTGAGAACAATGCATTTACACGATTTGCTTGATGAAAGACAAAGAGAAGCTGAGACACTGTTGTGAATTAAAGGAAACCAAAGAGACATGACAATGATAAGTCATGTGAGGTCCTGAGTTTGATCCTGGATTGCAGTGGGGGGAAAGGTGATGGTGTGTGGGTAGGGTGAATTAGCCATAAAGAACCTTGTGACAATTGAGAAAATTTGAAAATGGATGTGGGTTTTAGTATTGGATCATGTTAAATTCCTAACCTTGATAACTGTATTGTGACTGTGTGAGATAATATCCTTGTTCTTAGGAAATACACACTGAAATGTTGAGGGCTAATGGAGTGTGATGCCTGCAACTTAATCTCAAGCAGTTTAGGGGGGAAAAAATAGAAAAAATGATAAGGCAGATGGGCTGCAATGCTAACAATTGGTGAATCTGGGGGAAGAGTATAAGGGATTCTTTACACTACTTCTTGCAATTTTTCCATATGTTTGAAATGATACCAAAATCAAGTTATGAAGAAATAATTCTTTGTTTGCTAATATTTCCCTCCATTCAAATAGCTCCCATTTGGAGAATTAAATCCAATTTTCTCTCCTAACGTACTTCTTCCCTATGGGAGAGGACTGAGGATTGGAAAACTCCGTAAATACACTAACTTAAAACTCAACAAACCTGCTGAGCTTAAGTTGAAGGCCACTATTTGCAGATCTTCAGCCATTCTTATTGATTATGCAGACCCTTCAGAGGCTCAGCTTAGAAGGGAAGTGGCTCAGCATGACAGGAAGTGAATTGTCCTGTCAATCTCATTGTAAAAGTAAAATATTTGCAAATTGAGAGAAATTGAGTGAATATGACAGAATAACCAGATTTTAAAATTTGTAACCAACTTTAAAAAATCACCACCAATTCAAAATGTGTTTATTTATAATGGTTTTTTCAAGTAGGTGTTTTTGTTCTTTTGTTTGTGACAGCATTGCCTGTTGGGAGACCTATTTAATCAGCTTTTCCACAAATACACCTACTTTGTTCCTAGCCAGAGGGAAAAGGATGGCAAAGCTTAGCAGTTCTGGCTTTACTAAATGACTGTTACCATGGGTGGGGAAGATGTTCCTAGAGGGGCATTGTACACCCTTTCGCCTGGAACTTCACCCCCAGTCTCTGTTCCACCAATTGGGAGACATTGATGAGACACACAAACATAAAAACGTCCACATTCTTTCCCACTCTATGGCATTCTTCCAGGGGGGAAGTCTTCACTAGTTTTATTTTATTTCTACCTAATTTGCATTTATCACTCCACACTATGTTTTTGAGATTCCTATCATGTTGATATATATTCTCATGGTTTGCTCCTTTTAACTGTTATGAAATATTACAGCATATAAATATTCATATTTTATTAACTCATTCCCTCTTGGTGAATATATAAATTATTTCCATTTCTTTGCTACTATGAACAATAGCAAACTGGACAGACATGTGCATTTTTCCTGGGTACATACACAAAAGTTTTCCTTAAATGTATAACTAGAAGTGGTATTTCTGGGTTTGTAAATTGGGCTCATTTGTAATTTTATTTAAGAGTGCAAAACTTTCCACAAACTGTACGATAGTTAGCAGTGACTAAAAATTCCATTTTCCTAAATTTTTCTCATATTAGATATTATCCAACTTAAAAACTTTTGTCTATCTGATGAGTAAAAAGAAGTGTCTCATTTTAATATGCACTTCTGTGCTAACTGGTGATATGACTAGTGTGTATTTCTTTATACATTTATTAGCAACTTGAGCTCCTTCTGTGAATTGCCTATTTTCATCCTCCCATTCTTACACTGGGTTGTCTTTTTCTTGTTGATCTGTAGGGAGTATTTACACACTGTAGACAATAACTATCTGTTATGTATATGGCAAATACTGTCTCCAGGGTCTAGCCTGTCTTTAACTATAATTATGGTATTGTTGAACAAAAAGAAAAGTTTTACATTTTGAAATAGGTAAACTTATGCCTATATGTATGTACGTATGTATTTGTGGTTGTGTTTGCATTTTCTTACTCCACAATTATAAAGATCATTTTATATAATCTTGAGTAACAAGCAACATAAAAGGAGTATTCACATACACTCTCTCTCATTTAATCCGCACGACAATGCCCTGAATTAGGCAGTGTTGTACATCACTACCACGTTACAGATAAGGAAGCCTGAAGCTCAGAGGATCAGCAACTTGTTTCACGTGGAATTGGGTCTGTATGATGCTAAGGCTGATAATAGTGATAGTGGACCACACTTATTGTTTTTTGTTTTTTTTTTTTTTGCAGTACGCCGGCCTCTCACTGTTGTGGCCTCTCCCGTTGCGGATCGCAGGCTCTGGACGCGCAGGCTCAGCGGCCATGGCTCACGGGCCCAGCCGCTCCGTGGCATGTGGGATCTTCCCGGACCGGGCACGAACCCGTGTCCCCTGCATCGGCAAGCAGACTCTCAACCACTGCGCCACCAGGGAAGCCCCGGACCACACTTACTGAGTGCTTTCTCTGGGATTTATAGAGATATATATTTACAGGATTATTTCTTTTCTTGCTCTACTCATTTCTGTTCCATTCATTTCGTTGTCAACTTTATGTTTGTCTCATTAAATAAGTTTGTGAGCCTCCCCTCTTTTTCTGCTCTTTGTAACAATTTAAACAAGGTTGGAGTTAACTGCTCGCCTTAGTCAGTTCAGGCTGCTATAACAGAATACCATACAATAGCCTGGATGTATAAACAACAGAAATTTCTCACAGTCTGGAGGCTGGGAAGTCCAAGATTAAGATGCTGGCAGTCAGTGTCTGGTTGAGGGCCTATTTCCTGGTTCATAGACAGCCATCTTCTCCCTGTCTTCACATGGCAGAAGGAGTGAGAAAACCCTGTGGGGTCTCTTTTATAAGATCACTAATCCCATTCATGAGGGTTCAGGAATAAATGTCTTAGTCACCTCCCAAACACCAAAACACTGGAGATTAGGTTTCAACATACAAATTTGGAGCAGGGGTGGGACACAAACATTTAGTCTATAGCCACTGCTCCTTGGAAGTTTGCTAAACTTGTTTTCAAAACCACCTGGGCCTAATATCCTTTTTGAAAGTGTGGTATTCAACTACTGTTTTGATATTTAAATGGCTATTGTTAGATTTATGTTTTCAATTTTGTATCTGGTCAAATTTCGGCAATTTAGCATCTACACTCTCATTTTTACCCATATGAAAATTTATGTCAAAACTTCAAGCACTTTGCTTGAGGTTACACAGAAAGAGAGTAAACAAAGGAGATTTAGAATCAGTCTCCTAAGTTTAGGCCAGTAAACCACAGGTCCTAGATCAGAAATACCAATAATCTTTCCATTGTCTTATGCATTTTTCACTATAATCTAATAAGATAATGGGTATAGAGTGATTAGCACTCTGGAAACTCATAGGGATCGACATGATGATCATGGGGTTGCTTGTGTTGGAGCTCCAATGGCACTGATGCTTTTCTGAAATTCCTGAACCACACGGCTTATTTGTGCCCACCAACAAAATTATGGCTCTCCAGTGTGGTGTGCTGACCACACGGCTTATGCTATGCATTTGTCATATCTACTTCCTTAAATAGCAGGGACAAAGTCTAACAAATTAGGTCATGGTAGCAAGGATATAGATAGATGTTAAAATCAAGGGCTTTGGAGTGAGGCTTACTAGGTTTGAGTCTCACCTCCATCACTTCTAGCTGGGCAACCTTGAACATGTTTCTTAGCCTCTCTATGACTTAGTTTACTCCTTTGTATCTGGGAAAAATAACAATAACTACCACACGGAAAGGCTGTGAAAACTAAAAGACAGAATGCATATGAGGCATATGGCAAAGTACTGCTTTCTCTGGTACAGAGAAAACAGTGGAAAAATGTGATCTACTGTTACTACTACTGGCCTTAGCATCATACAGACCAAAGTGTGAATTCCAATTTCACCTGAAACAAATTGCTAACCCTCTGAGCTTCAGGTTTCCTTGTCTGTAATATGGTAGGTGATATACAGGTCTGCTTAACTTGGAACATTGTTGTTCAGATTAAATGAAAAAATGTATGTGAATAATCCTCTTTGTTGCTTGACAATTAAGATGGAGACCAGTCTAATCTGCTCGCTGCTGAGCTGCTTTGAGAAGTTTTGAAAAGAAATGAAAAGTTGGAAGGAGAAGTAAAAGTAGAGAATATGCAAAGTTATCCTAGATTTACATCAGACATAAGCAGTGCTTATGGAGAGAAGTGAATGAGTACTATCATGGAAAGGGTTGAGGTGGTGAGCGTATGAGATGCAGCGTATGAGGAATGGGAACGAGGAAAGGCTGGACTGCTGATGGATGAATGTGAAGAAAAATATTTTGGAGAGGCACTCATATAAGGCACACAGGAAAAGCAGCTCCCATGTGATCCCCTCCTCCACCCCTACCCACCCACCCCTCAACCCCCACCTGCATGGGACACAGAGATGGTAAACTTACAATCACAATGATGAAATCGAGCCAGCACCAGGCACTGGTGAAATACTTCCTAAATCCAAAGGCCACCCATTTCAGACCCATCTCCAAGATAAAAATGTATGTGAAAATACTGTCAGTACAATTAAGTATTTTTTGGATTTTGGGTTGTGTACCAAGGTAAATATCTTCAAATACCTGAAATGACAAAGCACATCCATAGGCCAAGTTGAACTCTTTGCTGACTGTAACTTTTATTTTTCTTCCTTATTTGAATAAACTAGTACCTCTCTTGGTGACAAGGTTTTGTACAAAAGGTATTAAGGCTGAACTTTTCCCATAGAAAAAATTCCTTGAGTAAGTAAAACCAGAAGAAGGAAAATCCTATTTCTAGATTTCTGTTGCCACTATAGTTCCCCAGGCTCTCATCACTGGCTCCTGGAATATTTTTTTTAAAAATCTTAAAAAAAAAAAAATCTTCACCACATTATTTCCTGGTCTTCCTAATCCTTTCAACTCTTGCCAACAATATCTTGCCAACTTTTCCAGAACCTCCCAGTGGCATACACCATCTCTCTCATCCCCCTAGTTACGTGGATGGCTCTATTTCAGTGGCTCTTTGTTGCTTATAACATCAAGTCCAAACACCTTAGCCCACACTCTGGATCCTGCCAACCCTGAGGCTCATCATCTTCCACCACAAACAGCATTATCCGTTACGCCAGTGTTCCCTACAGATGTGATCATTTTGTATGTGAACCATGATTTGCAAAAGTTTGGGAAGCAGTGGGCTAGAGCTCCCAATGTAAATTACTTTGAATATTAAATTTCATTAAGTGTGATTTATGAAAATTAGATATCCAAGCTTTTGGAGAGACGCTTTTCCATGCTACATCCAAACTTCCTTCACCTGAAGTATGTGTGCGTGTGACTCTTCAGGGCCTATATTACTAGGGTGTAAGCTGTCCTTTTGGTCTTTACAGTGTTACTGAGGATGAAAGAAAAGGGAGAAGAGGTACTAAACCTGCCAAGTCATTTGGCAGGCAATGCCAAATGAAGGCAAGAAAGAAATCAGCCCTGCTGTCAGGGACTAAGGTAATCCCACAGTCCCACAACCCTAGGGAAAAAGAATAAAGAATAAAACAGTCTCACTTCCAACCCCCAAGTGGGCTTTTGACTGAAGAAGGCCCTTCATCTCCTCCTCTGCCCCACTGGCTCCTGGTCAGCATTTAAGATCTCAGCTTAGCTTATATCTTCTATAGGAAACTGTCCTTCTTCCACAGGAATAGGTTAGGTGCCATCCTACATGGCCCCATGTCACCCACTGCTTCTCTGACTGTATCACTATGGCCCTGGTCTATAATTTTCTGGACTCCATCTGTCTTCCCTACTAGCCTCCAAGCTCCTGAAGGTCAGGGATTGTCTGTTTGCCTCTTGAGGAGAGACATATCTGAGTGGTGTTGGAAGCTCATTTCCTCTCTCATTTTGAAAACTTAGCAACAAGCTGGCTCAGCAGGTCTGAGTTTGCCCAATGGAAGAGCAGGCTGATATCAGCAACTGAGCTTTGGAAGCTCCCATAATATAACTAGGCCATTTCCTAATCCAGGAAGCTCCCATTATTAAGTAGTTGCCCAAATCAGAGCTTCTCAAACTCTAATGAGCCCCAAATCACTTAGGTTCTGATTCAGCCGGCCTGGGGTGGGCCTAAGACTCTGCATTTTTAATAAGCTGCCAGGTGATATGAGGCTGCTGGTTCATATGCCACATACAGTGGTGAGGGACTAGATGTTTCTTGTCTCCATTTCTCTATAAATACGTGTAGTGAAACAGGGCCTGGGTCCCTCTCCTGGAATCCCCTGCATTGTGTGCTCAGTATCACTGCCCAGCCTACGCTTGCCTCATCTGAAGGCAGATGAGGACTAGGAGGATTGTGTGCCCTCTGCTACTTTTCTGATTATAAGTTTTCTCACACGGTGCATGGGGTGTGTGTCTGTGACCTTGTGACAACACCACTGCTTTTCTACTGACTAACACAGGGCGTGGCAGACAACAATGACCATTTGTGGAATAAATGCAAGAACGCTGTCTTTTGGAAGTGTAGACAGCTGGTGAGATGTAATCACCAGAAGATTACAGGGAACTCTACAGGGTGAGCGATAAAAATTAATGAAGGGAGTTCTCTGGGATGGTCTTAGGGAAATTTTCTTTTTTGTTTCAGGGACAATTTATATTGCAGTAAGCAGGTAAATGGGGATGTCTGTTGATCACAGGCTCTGGTGGGCCCCCATGTGTGCTCTTCTCCTTTCACCTAGAGATTACACAGGTGTAAAGCACTAACCAGGAAGGCAGGGGTGTAGGAACAAGACATGTCCTTGTCCCTCCTAGCAACTTGTGAAATGTTCTGTGACTCTAAATCCATAAGGGATAGCTCAGTACTCCATTCACTTGACATGACAAATAATAAGAGAATTTAGTTTTATATTATGGCCATTTTAAGAGGAGACACAGAACATAATGGGAGGGAGAGAGAGAAACATGTAGGTGATAAGAGAGAACACACTGTTGCCCAAGGTGAGGATATATGTGCAGAGGAGGAAAGATGGACTACAAGGTGAGAAGAGAGAGGAGAAAGGAGTTAATGACTATATGGCTAGGGAGGCTGGTGGATTTAGTTATTTCCAAACCTCACTGGAAATCACACCATACCTCAATTTAGAAGGATCTGTCATACACATAAAGTGGTATCTCTTTGTCTCTCCTCTCAAGGGATCATGAGTGGTGAAAAATACCAAGGCAACTTATATCCTAATCTGGTCCCTGTTGACTTCTCCTCCTAATGTTTTACCTTTTAGAAAGCAGCACTATGGTCTTCAGAAAAAAAGAGAATAGGAGCATTGCCGTCTAGAGGAGGAAACGTGTAGGATACAGTGAAAATGTCTAGAAATCCTCCATGAATGATGGACAGACTTGGAGTCAAGGGCAAGACTCCAATAGCCACTTTAAAGTGCCTATTTGGGGACTTCCCTGATGGTCCAATGGTTAAGACTACACACTTCCATTGCAGGGGGCACGGGTTCAATCCCTGGTAGGGGAACTAAGTTCCTGCATGCTGTGTGGTGCAGCCAATATATAAAGAAAGGAAAGAAAGAAAAGGAAGGAAGGAAGGAAGGAAGGAAGGGAGGGAGGGAGGGAGGGAGGAAGGAAGGAAGGAAGGAAGGAAGGAAAGAAAGAAAGAAAGAAAGAAAAAAGAAAAAGTGCTAATTTGGGTCATCCTTCCCACAGGTAAAGCATCTTCGGCTTGGGGATTTCCCAGTTGTAGCATTCCTCCAGAACTTGTTGTGCAAAACCCTGTCCCCTAAGGGGATACAACAGCAGAGATCCCACTTCTTCTTGGTCTCCCCACATTCACAGCCCAGTGAGGGGCCAAGTCAGAATGAAGCCACCCAGCTGCCTTGATCCCCAATGTCCCCAACAAGACATGATAATTTACCAGTGCCCCACTGCTCAGCAGAATCACAAAGATAATAAAGCTCTCAAACCAGCTGTGTTTCACTATTTGGTAGCAGGTTTTCCGCAGGTTCCACCAAATGATCCAGGGGAACTTCCTCTTGTCCATAGTACAGCATGGAGAGCAGCAATCCAGGCCTGCAAGGAATTAGCATCACTATCATTAGTGTCTATAATACATGTGCATTAATAGCCCAACTCTTCACCCCTCCTTGTACACACCATGTGAGTGGAGTCTTTTTCCAACCCCTTGAATCTGGGCTCAACCATGTGACAACATTTGGCCAACAGAGCAGAACAGGAGTCATAATGTGCCAGTTCTGACTCAGTGAGAAATTCAACAAAGATATAGAACTATAGGAAATATAAAAAAGAACTAATCAGAACTGAAGAATAACTAAAATGAAAAATGCACTGGAGGGAATTAACAGATTAGAGGATGCAGAAGAATGAAATCAGTGATCTGGAAGACAGGGTAGTGGAAATCACCCAATCAGAACAGCAAAAAGAAGAATTTTTTTAAATGTGAAGAGTTTAAGGGATCCCTGAGACAACATCAAGCATACTAACATTAGCATTATAGGGGCCTCAGAAGGAGAAAAAGGACAAAAGACTTATTTGAAGAAATAATGGCTGAAAACTTCCCTAATCTGGGGAAGGAAACAGACATCCAAGTTTGGAGATTGGGAGCACAGAGGTTCCCAAACAAGATGAACCCAAAGAGATCCATGCCAAGATACATTATAATTAAAATGTCAAAAAATTAAAGATAAAGAGAGACTCTTAAAAGCAGCAAGAGAAAAAGAACTAGCTTTACACAAGAGAACCTCCATAAGACTGTCAGATGATTTTTCAGCAGAAACTTTACAGAGCAAAGGGAATGGCACAATAGATTCAAATTTTTGACATTTTAATTATAATGTGTCTTGGTGTGGATTGCATTATTATTGTATTATTCAATTCTTTCCTACATTTTCTAAGTCTTCGTTGAAGTTCTTACTGGAATGAAGTTCATTTTCCTCCCTAGTTTGGTCAGAATTCTTATGATCATCTCTTTGAATTCTTTATTAGGTAAATTACTTACCTCTGTTTCTTTAGGGTTTTTCCTGGGGTTTTATTTTGCTGTTTCATTTGGAATACATTTCTCTATCTCCTCATTATGACTTTCAGTTTTTGTTTCTATGAACTAGGTTAAACAGCTACCTAGCTTGGTCTCGAAGGAGTGGACTTGTGTGTGAGTATCCCGTGTAGATGGCTTGCACCTGGCAGCTTTAGCAGGGTAACTGGGGCTGGAGCTTGCCAGGGGCAATCTCTGGGGAGCACTCCTCCTAAGTCCACCCAGGCTGGACAACTGGGGTTAGAGAGGGCTTGGGCTGGAGTCAGTCCCTGGGGAGTGCTGAGGCCAAAGCTGTCTTGGTGGGGTGGCTAGAGCTGGAGTGAGTGAGGGCTAGGGGGAGTTCTAGGGGTAACACAAACAAAGGTGCTCTCTGGTGCCTCTGACCCCACAGAGGGCTCCAGTACTTCCCTGCTCATTTTGGAGAAGCTCTAGGGTTAGTACATGGATTTCCTTCCAGTATAGTCTAGATGCCCTTTAAACTGCTGTTTTCTTGCTGCATCCCAAGGTAGGTGAGTCTGTGCTCTGGCCCCGTAGCCATATTCCTTCCTACTGTAGGTCACTAAGTTGGGGTGGCATTCCCATGGATACCATGTCTCCGTCTTTCCTACCTGTTTCTATGTGGTCTTTCTATGTGCAGTAGCTGTTCAATCAACCCTCAGGTCTTTTTCAGGAGGAATTGCTCTATAAGTAGGTGTAGAGTTGGTGTGTCCATGGAAGAAGGTGAGCTCAGGGACTTCCTACGCCACTATCTTGGACCCTTGCTCCCAGAGAAAAATCTTGAGAGATGAGTTGAGGGCCTGGCAAGGGCTGTAGTCAGCCCCAGACTTATGGTCAAGTTCTCTTGGTCTATGACCTCTAGTACATCCTGACAATTGATGTACTGGGAACTCTACCAAGTGGCAAAAATATCGGCCCAGTGGGCTTTCTGGGAAAGTTTTCTAGATTTTCTGCCCTGGTACTTGGGCTGTACAAGTTGACCCCACCTAAATCAAGAATTTCCTGAGGGCTTCCCTGGTGGCGCAGTGGTTGAGAGTCCACCTGCCGATGCAGGGGACACGGGTTCGTGCCCCGGTCCGGGAAGATCTCACATGCTGCGGAGTGTCTAGGCCCGTGAGCCATGGCCGCTGAGCCTGTGCGTCCGGAGCCTGTGCTCCGCAACGAGAGAGGTCACAACAGTGAGAGGCCCGCATACCGCAAAAAAAAAAAAAAAAAGAATTTCATGAAATGGTCCCAAGAATCCAGGGAAGACTCTTCACTTTTGTCTCCAGTAGAAGCAGAAAGAAGGCATCTATCAAAACCATAGATCTTCAAAAAATAACAGAATCCCACCCAAATATTCCATAAACTGAATGTAGGAATACTGCCACTTACCTTTGGGCAAACATCTCTCTGGTTCCTTTTTGGGAACCATTTCAAGTACCCGCCTAAAGGGATCCTGTGGACCAGTGGTGCTACATTCTGAGAGCACACTCGTAGCATCAGACTTCTGTACATCAGAACAAAGAAAGGGGGAATCACTTTCCAACACCCTCTGTCACCATGGTTAATACCTAATACCTTATTTTATGACTTTTTATGCATGAAATTAGCTAGGCAAAGGTATGAGGGGTGTCTAGAAAGTATACCTCTTGTTGCATTCTTTCCTAAATGTTCTGACCAGCTCTGACTTCAGGAAAGAATTCTCTAACTGCTCTCCCTTGGTTGATGAAAGATAAGGCACATGAAGACACAGTGCCTCAACCTTTTCCTCCCTCTAAATCTTCTTACCTGATCTGCTGACTAACCCCAAATATGGAAGCCAGGTGATGAGAAGGATGCTACTTTACTGAGACTGAAACTGTCAGCTACCTCAACTCCCAGAATTATAGGCCTAGAACAGTGTTTCTCGTTGATTTTACCCTCCAGTAGACATTTTGGCAATGTCATTGATTTTACCCTTTAGGAGACATTTTGTCAATGTCTAAAGACATTTTTTATTTTTACAATGGGGGGATGCTATGGGCATCTAGTGGGTAGAGGCCAGAGTACTGCTGAACACCCTATAATACACAGAATAGTCCACATAACACAGAATTATCCTGTCCCAAATGTCACAGTGGAGAGGTTGAGAAACCCTGGCCTAGACCTTTGCTTAAGATCTAATTCTGGCAGTTTGCCTTGTACTAATCTTGATATTTTTCCACAGTGGCTATCTTGGAGAAGGTGTATGGATGAGCCATGTTTCTTCTGGGAACACCCTGGGAAAATTACCTTTCGGGGATTCTGTACCGACAGATAAAGATCACCTTCAGAGAATATGTCCATTTCCACACTCTGAGCTCCTGGACTGGTGGGCTCCTTGGTCTTCTGATGGAGTTCACTGGCCTGACACTGAGAAACCCCGAGTAGAATTAATATTCCTCCTGGACATCTCACTTGAGATGAAACAAGTTTGAATTCTATTTGGTTTTCTGTTTGTCATGAAAATTATTACATTATTAACATTTTTCGCTTTACTTTTGAAAACTGATCCTGGAAAAAGTCAACATAAAATAATTCTGGAACACTACTATAGGAAACAGATAACAAAACTTACTCATAAGTAATATAATCAAAACAATATGGTTTGGATACAAAATTCACCAAATAATTAAGAGGTGAAACTTACTGTAGCCTTTCAATTCAATGGCAAAATAATAAATTGTTTAATAAATGGTACTGGCATAATTAGTTATCCCTGAAAAAATACTACAATGTCAGAATACAGTAAAAATTAAAATCCATAATCATTTGATATTCTGATATAAAAACAGATGTATAAAAATATTAGAAGAATAACTAGGAAAATAATATTTTACTCTGTTGGGTACAGAGGGTTGGCTTAGCAAAATAGGTAACTGAAAGACATAAAGAAAATATGAAAATATATCACAACATAAAAATAAAAACTAAATTTTGTCTTATGACCTGCAGCTAAATCCAAGAAGGATATATGCAAAGTCACACCTTAAGTAAAGGTTTCATCCTAAAATCTATGTGAGGGTTCCTGTGAATCTGACACTGTAAGGTCATGATTTAAGAACACTTTTCCCCTTTGAACATATACACACAATAAACAGGTACACATTATCTATGGACCAGACACAGAACAAAAATATAAAGTAATAACAATTTAAAGCATGTAGCAGGTAATGGTGAATGAAAGTGCCCCGTGTGAGGAAAGAAACCACAGTTATGTCCAAAGCTTGAAACTATGGGCTGGGTTGAAGTTCTTGCACTTAAGAGAGAAAGTCAAAAGAAGCTGTGGTTTTGTGACCACCTAGAGGGGTGGGATAGGGAGGGTGGGAGAGAGGGAGACGCAAGAGGGAAGAGATACGGGGATATATGTATATGTATAGCTGATTCACTTTGTTATAAAGCAGAAACTAACACACCATTGTAAAGTAATTATACTCCAATAAAGATGTTAAAAATAAATAAACAAATAAAAGAAGCTGTGGCCAAGGCTTGGGATTACAATTATACAAAGCTGCAAACCTAGAGAGGAAGGAGGAAGCACAGCCTCAGAAACAAGACCTGGGCAATGGGAGCCACTGGTTCAGTGACTGGATCTGCAAAATGCCTAGTATCACTATTAGACAAGAATCCCAAGTTGGCAATGCAAGACTTAGTTCTGAAATGGATCCTCTAGGAGGGTCGATTAAAGATACCACAGAACTTAGACTGCAAAGAGAGGGACAGATCGTCCCACAAAGATGAGCTTTCAAATTCACACTCCAAAATGTATGAGGAGACAAACATAAAACCAGTAGCCCTCAAAAATTAGCTACAGGGAGGTGAATTTACTTGAGAAAAAAGTGAAATTAGTATAGTAATCTGAAAGCATCATGAAAATTAACAAGTTTAGAATTTAATTTAAAAAAGATATACAGAATTTCGCTTCCTGGATAGTAAAGTAAGAAGCTCTGCAGACATGCTCCACAGGAAAATTAACATAAGTGGTGGAAAGTATTCGTAAAAAATCATTTAAGTTTCTGGAAATTGTCCTAAGGGCATACAGCAAATGAAGAAATATTTACTAAAAAAACTACACATTTCAGTAATAACAGCAGGAGTCTATGTCACTTGAGCCATGATCTGCTCTCTTCCTTCCCACCCCCAGCTCAGTGTGACAGAAGCTCCACTCTAGGCAGATGTGACCAAGAAGATGGGGCTCCCTTTACCCTCAGCTCCCAATCAAGAGATATGTATCTCACCAGAAGGTGCAGGTTACCAACTTTTCTCATCTCCTCCAACTCTGAGTTGAAGAGGCTAAATTTCTGGTGAATGTGGCCAAGAAGTTGGATTTCCTTTTTCAATTCAGTTTCTACTCATAGGACAGAGACTCTATTCCAGGTTCAAAAGCTTGAGAATACCAGGGTGCTGATCACCCTTACTCTAGCTAGTTTGCAGGGCAGAGGTTCCATGAAGGAAGAGGGAGGCTGAGAGATGAGAGACTACTACTGCCCCTCCGAGTACCAGGGGTAGTGGCTATGGCTAAGTGATCCTTCCCAGGGTGGTAGGCAATACGTAAGAAACAAAATCTCTTTTTGTGCTATTCATTTCACCTTCCACACTCCCTTTCTCACCTTTCAGCCAATTCAAACTCTATACTTCTTCTTTTAGGGCTCAACCAAAGGCACTTGATTCCCCTGTTGCCCCAGCCCACTCTGATCGTGTTCCCCTCTGAACTCCTCTGACACCGCCCACCTGTGCCACATGTGCAGGACCATGATCAGAACCAGCCCCGGATGTGCAGCTGCCACATTTTATACCCTTATCATCTCTGCATAGTGCTCAGAACAGGGCAGGCCACCAGTGCCCTATGGCAACTCTAGCTTTGTACAACCTCTAAGTCTACGTGTGAACCTTCATACCTGTTTTCCAGCCTCAGGTTGTGTGATAGGCTGTGCCTTATCTTCACCAGGGGATTCAGCATCATCTTCTTCCTCTGCTAGTGGGGCCAACCAAGTCCGATCATGCCCGACACTCAAGGTCTTTGGTGCGGAAGTCAGTACACCAAACTCCTCCCAGGTCTCTGGGCCCTTTCTCATCTCTGTGACCAGGGGAATGACACCTTTGCTCTCTGCCTCAGGGCCTTCTGTCACCTCTTCTTCCTTTGGTAAATGTTGTCTCCTGCACCACTTGGTACAAAAATGCTCAAGAGTGCATATGACAAAACAAAAAGCCTGGCAGAACCGGTCCAAGGCTAACTGGACTTTGGTTTTCCTGACCTCTCCTTCCAAGTGTCCATCTCTCTCCTCATTGCTGAAGGAATTGAGCAGCAAGGCAATGAAGAGGTTGAGTACCTGGGAAGGGGCAAAGGGAGGGGGGACATAAGGAGAATGAAAAATTTAGCAAAGGAAAGAATACAGTAGGTTTCCACAACAACTTTTCCCCAAGACCCAAAACAAAATCAAATGAGAGTTCTATGTCCTTCTGCCTCCCAAGAAAGTTCATCTGTAAAATAAATAAAAGGAGAGAAGATTGAGGAAGTAATAGGGACATCAAGATAAGACCAAAGAAAAACTGAAGGTAAAGGGTGCAGACAGACATATCCAGTCTGTCTGCGTGTAAGCAGCACATATTGTAGAACCTGGCCAGGGTAAGGCTGAATGGCGAAACCATGTGGCAAAATCAAAAGTGGATATTCCTTGGGGATCAGCCAGAATCATGAGGTTGGACTTTCTCTGGAATTGCCCACAGGGATATGGGTCTGATGTCTAAGACTGCTGTGCTAGGAGGTCCTCTCCTGTCTGCACAATTTGAGAGATGGTATACTTGTGCAGGCTTTTTTTAATCTCTTTTGTTTGTGGCTCTCGCCAGCTCAAACATATACAGCTCTCTGGGAGAAGTGTCTTGTGGGTGTTAACGGGTCTAGTCACTCTTCCTCAGCTTCACCAGGAGAATTCCCAGGTCCGAATCTTTGCTCAAGCTCTCCTCTATTTGCTAAGTCCTCTTTGCATCTTAAGTGCCCTTCTCAAGTACTGTGTCTCCCACAAAGCCTTTCTTAGTGCTCCCTTCCTACTCCCTTGGGTGATACCCTGCCCTTCTGATCTTTCGTATCTCTTACTGTCTATCAACATCACTTATTAGGTATTTAGGAGAGTTAATTTTATTTCTATGTGGATTGCTAATTATATTTGCATGATAGCCCCAACTCAGTTCTGAAGAACTTATGCTCAGGTATCCCTGTCTGTCTCCTGTCTCTTCATACCCTCACTGGTGTACACCTAATTAGCCTCTCCATAAATAGCCATGTTTCCAGCTGCAAGTAACAGACTCAGGGCAGCTTACACAGTAAGAAAATGTCACATGACAAGATATTTGAAACGTTTTAAACAGGGGACCAATTATGACCCGACAATAGGTTTGTTCCACCTTCCCTCTATCTTCCTCAGTGCTTACTTTGTCTTAGTTTAGTTCTTCTCATGGTTGTATAATGTTTGCAGTTCTACCAAGAGTCACAGTCATAAAAGGTCCAGAGGAAGAAAAAGGACTACTTTTTTTTCCTCATCCCTCCTTCCTACTCCTCCTCCTCTTCCTTCTCCTCCTCCTTCTTCTTTTAAACAACAAGAAACCTTCCTCAGTGGACATCTCTTTACATCTATTGAACAAATTAAGTCAAAAACCCCTACCTCGGCCAATCAATGGCGATCTGAATAACCACCTGGAGTAGGATAGACATTGGGACATCTTTATGAGCACTACGTGACAAGGTTTTCTTTCATGCTTACCGTACTGTCTTCAAACAAAATTCAAATGCAGATTTTAAAATATTATATAACATTACATTTATAATACTATACTTAGAGTAACAATTTTCACTAGTGAAGTGTTACAAAAGAAGTCAATGCATTTGTTTAGTCCATGTATTTAATACAATGACAACAACAACAAAACTAAGACACTCACCACGAGTTTTCCTATCACCATGATCAACAGAAACACAATAATGCACAGTGCTTGGTTAGCTTCTTGCATACATTCCCACATGTTTTCGATCCATTCCCCACAGAGGATGCGGAATACCACCAGAAAGGAGTGGTAGAAATCCCCCATGTGCCAGCGTCGTAAACATGGGACTGCAGGGTCATGGGACTTTGAATTACTCTTTATGCAATTGAATTTAGAGCCAAAAAGCTGCATGCCAACTACTGAGAAAATAAAGACCACAATGGCCAAGACCACAGTCAGGTTTCCAAGGGCTCCAACGGAATGGCCAATTATCTTAAGCAGTGTGTTTAAAGTTGGCCAGGATTTGGCTAACTTGAAGACCCTCAGCTGTAAAAACAGACAATAAACAAAAATGGAAGAAAAGCCAGTTAAGAACAAATTCCATCTGCTCAGCTATAATTTAAATGACATGTTCCCAAACCACAGCATTTATAACTTTCAGATCCATCCTAAACATGGTCACCAACTCCATGTCCCAAGCTAATATTCACCTGTATCTACTTTTTGTTTTAAAAATGGAATATTTTGGTCTAAGATTTTAAATGATAAAGACTTTGGGATCATGATGGTGGAATTGAGCATACATGTTTATTAAATATAATGAATGTATTGGAACCGTATATAATATACCAAGGGTCAAAAACTTTGGCCCCAGGGCCAAATCCATCCCATTGCCTGCTTTTATATGGCCTGAGAGGTAAGAATGTTTTTTACATCTTTAAATGGTTGGAAATAATTTTTTTAAATATTTCATTACACATGAAAATTGCATGAAGTTCAAATTTCCATGTCCATAAATAAAGTTTTATTGGAACACAGCCACACACATGCGTTCTCTACTGTCTACAGCTACTTTTGTACTACGATAGCAAAGCTGAGTGGTTTCGACAGAGACCATATGGCCTGTAAGGCTGAAAATATTTACCGTCTGGCCTTTTACAGATAAAGTTTGCTAACTCCTGTATTATACATTTGAGGTCACAAGTTTGAATCTAAACTTCATAAGGATGACAAGAGTAACATGATGTTTTGTACCTAGGAGAGAAAAGGCAATCAGCCAGTCAAGACACACTCTCTTTTTCCACGAGAAATTTTCTCCATGGAAACTTACAGACCTTATAGGAGACAATAACCTTAGAAAAAACACAGCAACTAGTTTCATAGATTATTTCTTATATTAACTTTCAATGTAAACCAGTGGTTTCACTCCAAAGTACAATCCTGTTAAGTATCAACTATTTGGGGGGTGGGGAGATACTGCAGGTCAGTAAGACTTATATCACAAGAGAAGGACCACAACTGTCTACTTAGAGGGGAGCTGAGGGCATCTCAGGGAGAAACTGTGGTTCTGTTCTTATCCACAGGCAATGCCACAGAGCTCCTTGCCTCATAGCATGGCTGTAATAAGCCTAAACAATAGTAAAGCAAATGTAATTTTGCTCACCCAAGCACCAATAAAACTTTAGGGAGCAGCCTAATAATGCCTGACTTTAAGCAGTGTGATTTCTAACATATGCCAAGTATAAAATGTATGCTTAAGTAACTGAATCAAATGTCTTATTCTACAGGCTTAGAAATCCTATCCATGCCAAAAAAAAAAGTAAATCTCTGAAAGGGGACAAGAGGTCACCTTTTGTGGTTTCCCTATTACCCTCCCACATGTGATTTCTCTGTGATTTCTGTCCATACCTCTTGTGGGGTCTGTCACACTCCACTTTACCTCATGGTCATTTCTGGGCCTGTCTTGTATCTTCCCTAGACTGCAAACTCCTTGTAGGCAGTGTTTTCCTCACCTTTGAACCTTCCCTCATGTACATATCAGGTGCTCGGCAAAGGTTGCCAGGATGCCTCCAATGGTTCATGGATGGAGGGCAAAGACTACAGAAAAGGAATGTGGTACTGGCAGCAATGAGGAGGGACCCTGTGAGATAACACCTGCAGGCAGCACCCGACCCCCGTCCTGGGCTCTGTAGTCTACACCCACTTGGTGAGCCCAGCTGTGAGGATGCCTGGCTCAGAGCTCTGTGGGGGAAGAGATCATTGGAGGGGTTCTACACGAAGCAAGGAGCAGAGTCCTGATACCAGAAGACACAATTTTGCATCTGGTTGCCTGAAGGATCATCTTGTGGAGGGAGAGGGAGGAAAGTAGGGGTTCACCTGAGAGAAGACGCCTTGGGACTCACAAAGGTATTAAAGGCCTGGGTGGGAGGAGGAGTGCAGTTTTGGTTCTCAGGTTAAGGTAAGATGGTAAAGTTTAATCCAAACTAGCTACTGAACTCACTCAAGACTCTTCAATCCTGTCAGATAAGTTATTCAGTATAGGACTTCCCTGGTGGAGCAGTGGATAAGACTCTGCGCTCCCAATGCAGGGGGCCCAGGTTCGATCCCTGGTCAGGGAACTAGATCCCACATACAGGCCACAACTAAGAGTTCAAATGCCACAACTAAGGAGCCTGCCTGCTGCAACTAAGGAGCCCGCCTGCCACAACTAAGACCCGGTGCAACCAAATAAATAAATAAAGAGCTGGTTAAATTGGATTATCATCCTGACAGCCCCTTAAAAAAAAAAAGAAGGAAAGAAAGTGCCTTACCACTCTTAAGGAACGAAGTGACATACAACTTTGTTTTCCTGGACACATACTATTTATTATCACCTCTGCAAAACTCAGAAGAGCAACAATGCTGTCAAAAATGTTCCAGCCTCCATGAAAGTAGTGGTAGGGATCCAGCGCAATGATTTTTAGGCACATTTCAGCCATGAAAATGCCAGTGAAAACCTACAGTGAGACAAAGAAAAATGAGAAAAGGAAGCTACCTCTTCTTGGAGATACACTTTTAAGAATGGTCCAAGGGAATTACAGAGGTTACAAAGAAATAAAATGTATTCTCATGCTTGATACAATATGCCCTGCAATCCACACACACAAAAAACGTTTACCACTGTAGTATGAACCTCACTCTACCTTTGCCCCTCTCTCTGCCCTCCTCCATGGCCTCCACTCCAGTGTCACCAAGCTAAGAGACATCAGGATGGAGAATAAATATTATTTTCCATTCTGTTAAAAAATAAAGCAAAATTGACTTCTTGGTAGATGGCAGAGTAATAGGAAGTGTCAAGCAATTCCTCCTCTGAATTCTCTTTAAGATACTAATAACTCTGAAGTGGGGGGGGGGGTACACAACAGCTCTGAAAACTAAAGATAAATATCGTTCATAAACCAGAATGCAGGAGGAGTTCACCTAACCATTCAATCTCAACACCTTGATCAGAAAAAAAAAAAAAAATTAAAAGGGCCCAGAGCAGAGAACTGAAAAATACTACCAGGCACAGAAAAATGTCTTTGAGCAACCTGATATAGAGGATAAACCCTAGATTGGTTATGGTTGAAAGGAAGATTAGCGAGTCAGAATATAATCCTAAAGACTCACTAGAATGCAGGGTGCATCATTCCAGAACAAAATATCAAAGAATTAAAAGGAGGGGCAAGAGCTTAAAAAGCACTAAACTATGTCTTTTCCGAGGGGAAAGTAATTCTCTGCCTTTAACAATTAGATAATACAGGCTTAAGAAATTTGCAAAATGTAGCATAGTAGCCAAATTCAAAACTAAATCTATCTTCTATTCTTTGCAGAAGATAAAGCAAAGCATTCCTTCATAGCAAATAGCACTTTCTCTATCACACATACACACACACACACACACACACACACACACATTAAATAGAAATGAGAAAAACAATAGTATGAAAATAATAGAGTAATATGAAAAGGGTTAAAGTCTCTTAAAATGTCCTTTTTTTTGTTGTTATTGTTGTTTTGTTTTGTTTTGTTTTTTGTGGTTCGCGGGGCTCTCACTGTTGTGGCCTCTCCCATTGCGGAGCACAGGCTCCGGACGTGCAGGCTCAGTGGCCATGGCTCATGGGCCCAGCCACTCTGCGGCATGTGGGATCTTCCCGGACCGGGGCACGAACCCGTGTCCCCTGCATCGACAGGCGGACTCTCAACCACTGCACCACCAGGGAAGCCCCCAGGGAAGCCCCTAAAATGTCCGTCTTAACAGGGGTCCCCAACCTCCAGGCCACAGACCAGTACTGGTCTGTGGCCTGTTAGGAACCAGGCAGGAGGTGAGCGGCAGGCGAGCGAGCGAAGCTTCATCTACTGCTCCCCATCGCTCGCACTACCACCTGAACCATCTCTCCGCTCCACAGTCCGTGGAAAAACTGTCTTCCACGAAACCGGTCCCTGGTGCCAAAATGGTTGGGGACTGCTGGGGCTTCCCTGGTGGCACAGTGGTTGAGAATCTGCCTGCTAATGCAGGGAACACGGGTTCGAGCCCTGGTCTGGGAGGATCCCACATGCAGCGGAGCAACGAGGCCCGTGAGCCACAACTACTGAGCCTGCACGTCTGGAGCCTGTGCTCCGCAACAAGAGAGGCCGTGATAGTGAGAGGCCCGTGCACTGCGATGAAGAGTGGCCCCCGCTTGCCACAACTAGAGAAAGCCCTCGCACAGAAACGAAGACCCAACACAGCAAAAATAAATTAATTAATTAATAAACTCCTATCTCCAACATCTTAAAAAAAAAAAAAAAAAGGTTGGGGACCGCTGTGTTATAAGACTCTCCTCTTTAGTTCTGGAAACAGCAAAAACAACTCCTAAATGATTAAATTTCCTTATTAAAAAGTAACACGTGATCTATTTTTATAAATAATTCAATGACTTACTATTTATAAAATACATCTCTAAAATAAAATGACACAAGTTAAAATAAAAGGATAGGCATAAATAAACACAGAATAGGCAAATAAAAAGAAATCAAGGGTGGCAAAGAAAAATCAAAGCTTATACCTATCTTCTCCCTTTAAACCTTGCTGCCTATTCCTGCCCAGTGCCATAACCAGCGCCTAAAAGCAGGCAGTGTTGCGCATGCCAGTTAACTGTGCTGGACTGATCTCCATCCCCTTTTGACCCACTCTTCCTCCTCCTGTCTCCTTCAGGCTTTAGGTGTCTGAGCCCAACAGCGTCCCTAGATGCTTTGGGACCATTGGTTTTGCAATCCAATTCAATTGCTAGTTATGACTTCTTGGGAGCTCAATGTACTCGCTTGATTCAAGCAATTCTGAAGCCTAGAGAGTCCATTTCTAAGTCTAGTCCACAGAACTCCACAGGCCAGCTTAATCCTGGTCCATCCATCAGACAGGAGAGGTCTGAATGTGTTCTTTCAAGCCCAGGGCTCCAAGGCCTCCCTGCACCACCAACACGAGGGCACAAGAGGAGAGGTGGCTGCCCCTTTTTTTGCATGTCTAGGGAATGGGGCACATGGAACAGATGCACAGGCTACATAATCAGCTCTGCATGTTTCTCTTCAATTTTCAGGATCCAGGGTCCAGCTGCTGCCTGTGTTCTCAGACACCAACAATGTCCCTGTGTTCCTTTTGCCTCTGGAGAGAGTGAAGAAGAATGTCACTTAATTTGCCAGCTTCCAACTGTAAAATGCAACTTCACCTCAGCATCCAGGACACCTGGTCAGTGGCAAATGTGAGAGGCGGGCTTTGGCTATTTCCCACAGTTGGACCAGCAGATGAAGTGATGGACAGACCACCTTTGCAATTGGGAAGCTCTGTCCAGGGGGATGACTCTGGGTTCTTTGAGTATTCTCTGGAATTTATCCAATAACTCCATCTACCAGAAGATGCTGAAAGATGGGTCCTGCTAACTCTGTCGAGGTAGGGACTGTGGCCCTGAGGGCACAGCATTCTGCCTCCAAGTGAAACTAAACCCTCAGGCCATTCTGGGACACCTCAACAGGAGAGAGCTAAACACCCTGGCCTGGAGCCCAGAAGATGCCAGCCTGTTAGAAGGTATTGTGTGTGTTAGCTTTATTGTGCAACATGGAATCTAATCTGACCTATGCACACCCACAGGGCACTTCTTCCCAAAGGCGGTATGGGAAAAAGAACTTAAATGCAGACTGTCTGTAAGGAGATCCACCCTGCTCTTATTCTGCAGTTCCCTACTCTTCCTGCATGGGATGTGGAACTTAAATGCAGACTGTCTGTAAGGAGATCCACCCTGCTCTTATTCTGCAGTTCCCTACTCTTCCTGCATGGGATGTGGAACCAAGGGTAACAGGCACCTGTCTACAGTTCTGCACCATCCTAAACCTGATGCATGGAAGCATCTCTGTGGACCAACTCCTGATTCAATACGTACTGTGGGTTCTTGTCAAAGTAAAAAAAAAAAAGGAAAATTTAAAAATACCTACCTACATACATACTGCCTGGAAATACTCTGCAATGCTAAAAATGATCATCTTTGCTACTAAGACCATAGGAAATGAGTTTCTTCTTTGTATTTCCCTTCTTTGTATTGTTACTTATTTTTAAAATTAAAAAAAACATACATTGCTTTTTAAATTAGAAAAATAACATAAAACTGTAAGAAGAAAAGGCTAGACATTCTGGTAAGATTTTTAGCTAATTAACTCATTAGCAAATTACAGTAGAACATTCACTAGGTACTTACTTATTATTTCTGATATTTGGGAAACTAATTTTCCCTTGGGCCTTCTGCAGGAGCTATTAATTAAAGTGAACAGTTCTTGAAAAATCTGCTCCCCTATCTTAATGTTCCCAATTTAACTGAGAGTAGCTTCATCCAATAACAAACACACTGAAGCAAGCTCAAGTCTGGAACCCCACACCCACCCCACCCCACAAGCCTCTCACACCTACTCCTGGGAAAGAACCTCCTACAGCTTCCATGCTCTGACTCACCTTTCCAGGGAAAATAACACTTAGTAATGGCAGTCACACTGTTTTGTGACAAATGATGTCATCAATATCACTGGGGACCATGGTACTCATCACCATGGATCTCTGGATATGGTTAATGTTTTCTTGATTATCCAAAATAGTTGACCGTTTAAGATGTCTCCTTGCTTCTGTCTTACCACTGAATGACCCTTTAGTCATCCATTAGATGACTAAAGAAACCCCTCAACGTACTAGAGGGCGAACAGGGGCCCATGGAAAATTACTAAAATGGGTAAAAATAAAATCCTAACTGTCATCTTTTCCCTCTACTCCACCTAAGAGGACCAAAGACCTACGTTAGGTTAGGCCACTCACAAAATGTTTAGACTTTGAAAGAGTTATAATTCAAAGTTTGAAATATGTTTTATATTTTAAAAAGCGTAGAGTTACCAAATTCCCTGTGTATAACATGTTCTCAAAACTCTGGTCCATTTGGTAATGCTCCATGGCCAAGAAGAGAGTGTTGATTATGATGCAGATGGTGATGGCCAGCTCAGTAAAGGGGTCAGTCATCATGGTTCTCAGGGCCTTCTTAATGCACAGCCACCGGGGGCTACAGTCCCACACGAGGTATTTGGATGCCAGGTTTTCCCCACATGGGAGGCAAGGTTCCTGTGATTTTTCTTGTTCTGGAGAAGGAGAATTGAAAGAGCACTTGAGGAGTTAGGTCTGAGCCAGTCTGGCTGTTCTTTGCCTGGGTGCATTCCTTCCTCCCTCTTCCCTAGCATCTCCTGTGCTACAACATGATCAGTCAAGAAGGGTACTGACGCATAGCTAGGAAGGTTTCCCACACTCAACTTCCATGTGGTATAGTCAAGTACTTCAAGTCTTTATACTTATATTGAGAATCTGGGAGCAGGGCCACACTGTGGGAGATACAGATGGGGAAGTCAACACTGACTGGCTATGAACCCATGAGAGAGAAAGACACAAGCCCAAGTTATGTTCACTCAAGGAAGACCATGGTGACGGCTGTACCAGAGCACAGGAAGCTACCAGGGCTCAGGGGAAGGGGAGATATTCAGTCAGGGGCATCTATAAGCACTGAAACAAAAGGCATGCTATCAGTTGGTTGAATTCAGGCCAGAAGGCAGCTGCACCCTGATTTCCACACAATTTCAAGGCCTCATGAGATGATGCAATAGGCTCAAAAGTGCTAAGAACCCATTTGATCCCATTCTTGCTGGGACTTGAGTCCTGCCCTTGAACACGAACCCCTCAGTTTGGTCCCTGTTGCCTCCTGTTAATCAGGTCCATCCGATGGTTCCAGCCTGCATACGCAAGTCTTCTTCTATTATTCATGTCAGATCCCTATTCTAACTTCAATGACAACTGTAACCTCCTGGAAACTTCTATGTCTTCTCTTCTTTGGCTGGCTATCATTGCCACTGAAACTTCCTGTGACTGCCTGGCCTGAATGAGAAGTTCCGTTGGTGCGCTTGGTCCCACCACTACCCAAGTGGCAGCTCAGGGTGGTCCCAAAAGGAAGGCCTGCTTCTTCCAAGCCATTTTGCTCACATGCTCCAAAGTAGCATGGGGAGTCACTCTGCAGGAAGTACAGTGGGTTGCAAAGGGCTTCTGGGGGGCTGGAGAGAGGGAGAAGGGAAGGGCATCCTTGAAGTTAGGCTCCCCCTTGGTCTTGGAACAGAACTTACCGTGCATGGTGATGGTGAGGATGCTCACAGCGCTCAGTGCTCTCTGCCTTTGGAAGGGGTCTCTGTGCTCATCACAGTGCTCCACTGACAGATTCTGGGACAGTCGTTTGGTTTGTTCAAGTAGATGTGGCTATAAGAGAAGGCATGGTGGACTGTCTAAGGGAAGGGGCGACCTCTCCTCAAAACTTGACAAACTGTTTCAATGCCACATGCAGCGAAGATGCTCAACTCACTTCAACTTCATGGCATGCCAAAGGTGCAGTTTTCTTAATTCACATTTAATAGATAAGAGAAATATGGTTTGAACATTCATATTTCTTATGTATGCCCATTTCTAGAGTCTAGAGTTGTACCTATAGAAACATTTCTTTCGCTGTGTTTTATTCATTGTCAACAAAGAGCAAAAAATATTTTACAAAAACGAATGCGCAATGGTTCAGGGTATGAAAACAATAAAAAGTGCGATTTAGAAACAATGTTTGCGAGGGGCAGAAGTGGTGTATAAATTTAGAAAGGTGGATTGAGGCCACATAGTGAAGTGCCTTAAGTGGCTGCTTAAATAGATTTTGAAATAGTCAGTAACTAAAAAGAACAGTCAAAATAAATATCACAAAATCCATATACTAAACTTCAAGCACTCAGGCTATGTCTAAGAGCTTATTGATTCTCACCTTATCTACAACTCTAAAGTATCTAGAGATTAAAGGACATAAACCTTCAGCTAGCCAGAAAACTCAGGTATCCGTAATTACTTATTCCCCCAAAGTTCTGACCAACCATGGCCCCAGAGGGAACTATCCATTTCTGAAAAGCTATTCTAAAGGGAGCCTGTAGTCTTTCTATAGCTATTTCCTATTCTAGCTAAAGGGAAAAGACACTTTATGTTAGGTGTCTGGGTCTTTGTCTATTGCTTTGTGAAATGAGGAAAAACTTGCAAAATATTAAAAAATATATGCAGTCTCTTGAATATGCTGTGATCTGACAGCAAAGAAGCCTCTAAATCATGAGATCTTGCCCTGTCACTCCATCAGAGAACTGCTCAGAGCAGTGGGTGAGGTCCGTGCATCTACTTCTACAAAGGCCCTTGACCTCCCTTTCCCCACCCTGGGCTCAAGCACACACACCCACCTCCTGCCTGCTTCATCCTCCCCCTACCTCAGTAAAGAGGCTCTAGCCATTATTCCCTGGCCTGTATCACCAACATCTTCCTCTCTTTTGACTTCTCTTCTCCAGAATTAAAACATGTTCAAACATCCCCCACCTTAAATGATAAGAATAAGCTTTCTTTTTCTACAGTACATCCTCCCATAGCTTCTTTTCTGCATATCCTGCTGCCTACTCAATAGCCTGACTTGAATGCCCCATAGGCACCTCAAAATTGGCACATGCAAAACTTAGCTTGCTATCTTCCTCGCCCCCAGAACATGCTCTTTGCCCATCTCAGTAGATTACCCACCAACAAGTCGGCTACCCAAGCCATAAACCCCACCCTCTACATCTAGTCAATTGCCAAATCTTTTCCTCTGCAGATCACTGTAACCTGTTCATCTCTCTTTATCCTCACTGCCCTAACCATAGTTTAAGCCATTGTCACCTCTTACTTGGATCACTGCAACAACTTCTTAATTGGCTGCCTCCAGTCTCGCACTCCTCCAATCCCCTCTCTTCAATGCATCCAGGATTTCCACAATGTAAATCTAGTCATATCACTCTTCTGCTTAAAACCTTTCCATACTGCTTACCACTTGCTCTCAGTGTAAAGAATGAACTCCTTAGCTTGGCTTCAAGGCTTTTTATTATGGTCCATATCTTACCACTAAAGCCTCTTGCCACCCCCCCAACCTCATCTCACACACACACACGCATGCGCACACACACTTGCACATTTTCTACTGGGTCATGTTCTGCTCTCCTTTGTTTCCAGGCCTATGCGTGTGCTGTTCTCTCTATGTGTAGTGCTTCATTCTTCCTTTTACCCGGTTAATTCATCCTTTCAGCTTACACACTGCTTCCTCTGGGAACTCTTTTCTGATCCACTGCTCTTTTCCCAGCCCCCACCAAGTCTGGGGTTGGCTGTCTGAAGCAGACACTATTGTTGGCCCCATCCATATGTTCTCAGGCTTCCTTTGGCAACCCAAACACTTTTGCCTTAACACATAGCACGTCAGAAATACAGAAAAATTATTGTTTCCTGACCACAGAAGTCTTGAACCAATGATGGACGAAAGCTGATGTATAAATACTCTAGTGCCCTCACTCCAGGGAGATTAAACTGGCTTAATAATGCACACTAATTGGCCACCTTCTCTTCCATGTATCACTTCTCCCCTCCCCTCTTAGTGCTTCCTGAGATCACTTCCCAAATAATCTACTTGCACTCTAACGTCTCAGGGTTTGCCTTGCAGGGAACAAACATTGCCCCTAAGACAATGCTCCTGCTCTGCTCTCCCTCAGTGATCATCATGTCGGTCATCACACTGAACAGTAACTGCCTCTTTGTCAGTGTGCCGTCATCATTACTTGCCTGTGTTATATATCCCACGTATCCCCAGTGCCTACCCCAGTGCCAAATAAACACTGTCAACATTTTAAATAGACATCTGTAAATAAATGGATAATTGAATAGACACATGGATGCAGGGAAGTATGTGCAAATGGATGAATGGATAAATGATTGAGTGAATGAATGAGTCCTTTCAATTATATTGACAACTTGACCTGTCCCCCTGAAGAGTGCCAAAGTATCATCAATCCCTTGGCCCAAACTTGCCTTTTTTGAAGAATCTTCATCAGAATCTAATCCTGGAACCTGGTCTTTCCCAGACTTTCTCAAAAAGAAGGATTTTCTTTTCTTATTACCAAATAGCTTTCTCTTCTTCGGGGAAAAAGATGATGCTTCAAGGCAATTAAGTGAACTTCTGTCAATACCCATGGCAACCAGAGCCTTAGAGAGTGAAAAAAAGTAATTAATGAACAGATCACACTCCCCACAGAACACTGTAAATGACTTCGACCTCAGTAAGCATTCTCTCCTCTCTTCTGGTAGCACTGGACCATTTTGATTGCTCATTGCCCAACTGTAATATGCTAGCTTTGTCATTGTTTATGTGGGATGCTAGCTTTGTCATTGTTTATGTGGGGAACATGTCCTGTTTGTCCACGAGATTGCAGCCCTCGAAGGCAGGGTTAACTCTTAGATACCTCTGTGTCACTAACCCTTAGCACAGTGCCCTGTATGTGCTAAGCATTCAGTAAATGTTTGCGCTTAACGCTGCAGACATCAAGCACTTAAGATGGGCTTCCTCCTGACAAATCTCTGTGGAGGATGAGAAAAAGCATAAAACATGGCCCTGCTCTGAAATCTTAGAATCGAATCTTAGAATCTTAGAGTTGAAAAAATGTAAAGATGTCACGGAAACAATAAGAATGGTCTGTAAATATAACAAGGATTATAAGAAAGGATCATGACTGTCATCTCTACAGCCACCATGATTGATTTTCCAAACTCTTGCAAGCAAAGTCCCTGGACACAAACATCTCCAGCTTCCCACAAGAAAGCCTGGAGCAGAGCCTTAATTTACATACACATACATTTTATCCTCTAGCCAGCAATTTGGGATCTATCTTTGAAGGTTCAGGTTTCAGAAGGTCAACGTTCATCAAAACCAAGGGTTCCCTTCCTCAAGAGCCCTGCGCCTGGACATCTTAGTGGGAGACTGTAGCAGAGCCAGCTGCAAAGGGCTTAAAAATTCTCAGAAAAGCACCAGTTAGGAAAGCACTGAGACTAGGCCTTATACAGAAACCTTGAGTGTCAGACCCCACGGCCTCTGGGGTCCTCCCAAGCAGACCCCACTGTCTCACACCACGTGACCCTACCTCCTTCTCCTCCTTTAACCGCTGCTGGGCTTCCTGGAACATCTTCTCCTTGGCTTCTGTCTCAGCAGCTACATTCTTGTTCTGTTCCTCGTAAGCCATGGTGACAACAGCCAGGGTTAAGTTAATCAAGTAGAAAGAGCCCAGGAAGATGACCACCACAAAGAAGAAGACTGAGTAGAGCCCTGAGGTGCGCAAAGTCTGCAAGGGACACAGCACATGCTGGCATCTGAATCCTTCCTCCGCAGAGGGGTGACTTGACCTCGAGTGGAGATTACACTGTAGCAATTGGTCTCTCCCCAGCCCTGGTTGGCTCAGCTACCTGCAGCATCATCTACTGCCTCCCCCATCACCTAGAGCTCCTGATGCCCTATCTCTCAGCAAGGAAATGCCATCTGTACATTCACACGGAAGTCAGAGTGACTTTACTGTGACTTTCTCAAGGGTATTTGCATTTTTTAAATTAAAAAGGCAAGAGAGAGAGCAATGCTGCATGAAAGCTGAAGCACTAGTGGTGGAACTTCAGTCAGTGGGGAATCTGGAGAGGGGTGATATTTCTAGGAAGAGGAGATTTTTTGTACTCTTCTTCCAAATATCACATTTATAGTCTTTTTTTGATGTTTCTAATAGAATTTCTAAAATACAATTTAACAGTACAACTGTTAAGGATAAGAAATAGATGACAAAGGTGAAGGAGAGATGGTAGGTTATAAATAAATGATGAAGAGATAGATAAGTGATGGAAAGGGAGAGAGGAGGGAAGGAGGCAGAGGGGCAGGGAAGAGAGGGGGAGAGAGAGAGAGGGAAATAAAGAGAGAGAATGAATAAATAGATAACCTGTTGATAAAGCTTCTCCCAGGAATCTTGGGTCATAAGCCGGAACACGGCAAGAAAAGACCAGCCAAAGCTGTCAAAATTCGTGTAATTATAGTCAGGATTTTTATTGGTATGTTTGCATTCAAATTGTTCAGAACAAGCCCTAGATATTGGAAACAAAGGAACAGAGAAAGAATTACATATCCTGCAGCCCACCTCCCCTCGACACCCTGCCCAGGGCACTGATTCTTCCAAGAACCATGGGCTCACACTCAAAAGTCCTAGGTGAAGAGAATATTTATAGAGTTGGTCATCCTCCACCTTCCAAGCCTCCCATTCTATATCTAAACATGGGCACTCATAGACTTTTCTCAAATGGATTGATTAGGAAGTTCATACCGGCATTTTTTCATTGAAAAATTAAGTGCAGTGACATAGTGAACACTTTACAGTAAAAAAAGGACATACAATGAATATGATGTCTCCCTCTCTCCCCACTCAGCCCCACTTCCTAGAGGCACAGTTTAACAGTTACTTTAGTAAATTTCCAGAAGTCCTCTATGAATATAAAAGCACATATTATCAATATACATTTTCTATAATATATGGATGGGAGCATTCTTTGAACACTCTCTTGCACTTTGCTTTTTTCATGGAATGGTATTGATTGGAGGTCTTTTCCACCAGCATACAAGGAAATATCTCATTTCTTTTCATGTCCTACAGTTCTGGGATTTATATAAGTGCTTTGCTAATGCTAAATATTTAGCTATCAATTGTTATCAGTCCTCTATTCTTACAAACATTTGGGTTTTACTTTAAAAACAGTAGATATCTTGCATATAGGTCTTTGTCCACATCACCAAAAACACATCATTGAGTGCATCTATCGAATATACTATGAGTATGTACTTTCTTAATTTGTAATAAACATAGTATTTTTATCAAAGTAGCACATGCATGTGGTTTAAAAAAAGTCACATGGCACCAAAAGGCTTGTAATGAAAACCATTCCATCATTCTTCATCTGTCATTTATACACCCCAAATTTAACAACTTTTAGCTCTTTTAGGTCTGTTATCTCTAAATATAGTGCTTTTACTGGGAGAAGATCAAGGTGGCGGAGTAGGAGGATGCTGAGCTCACCTCCCTCAATGAGTACACCAAAAATACATCTACATGGGACTTCCCTGGTAGCGCAGTGGTTAAGAATCGGCCTGCCAATGCAGGGGACACGGGTTTGAACCCTGGTCCAGGAAGATCCCACATGCCATGGAGCAGCTAAGCCCATGCGCCACAACTACTGAGCCTGCGCTCTAGAGCCCGTGAGCCACAACTACTGAGCCTGAGTGCCACAACTACTGAAGCCCACACGCCTAGAGCCCATGCTCCACAACAAGAGAAGCCACTGAAATGAGAAGCCCATGCACCACAACTAGAGAAAGCCCGCGCACAGCAACAAAGACCCAATGCAGCCAGAAATAAATAAATAAATTTATATTAAAAAATACATCTACATGTGGAGCAATTCTCAATGAAAACAAACTGGACACTGGTGGTAAACTGGACACAAGACTGTAAAGAAAGATCCACACTGAGTCAGAAAGGAAGGAAGGAGAAGCAATCAGGTTGGGACTCCCTAGTTAGGGGCACAGAAGAGAGGGATATCATGGGCTTGGAGATCCTCCCTGGGGAGTGAGGGGTTTGAATCATATATTGGGCACCCCAGCCCTGGGGTCCAACACCAGGAAGACAAGTTCCCTTAGCTGGTTTGAAAACCAGTGGGACTTACAGGAGGGCTGTAACAAACTGAGACTCTGCTCATGAAGAACATATGCACACGCTTGCTTAATCTCAGGAATAAGGTGGATGCCCACTCTCACCACTTCTATTTAACATAGCATTGGAAGTCTTAGCCACAGCAATCAGCCAAGAAAAAAAAACAAAAGTCATCCAAATTGGAAGGGAAGAAGTAAAACTATCACTATTTGCAAATGACATGATACTATAGATAGAAAACTAAAGTCTCCATCAAAAAAACTATTTGAGCTAATAAATGCATTCAGTAAAATTTCAGGATACAAGATTAATATTCAGAAATCTGTTGCTTTTTATATACTAATAATAAACTATCAGAAAGAGAAAGCAAGAAGACAATCCCATTTAAAATTACATTAAAAAGAATAAAATACCTAGGAATAAACTTAACCAAGGAGGTAAAAGACCTATACTCTGAAAACTATAAAACACTGATGAAGGAAACTGAAAATGATATAAAGAAATGGAAAGATATACTGTGTTCATGGATTGGAAGAATTAATGTTGTTAAAATGTCCATCCTACCGCAAAGCAATCTGCAGATTTAATGCAATCCCTATCAAAATAACCATGACATTTTTCATAGAACTAGAACAAATAATCCTAAAATTTATATGGAACCACAAAAGACCCTGAAGAGCAAAAGCAATCTTGAGAAAAAAGAACAAAGCTGGGAATATCATGTTCCCTGACTTCAGACTACACTACAAAGCTACAGTAACCAAAACAGCATGGTGCTGGCACAAAAATAGACACAGATCAATGGAATAGAATATAGAGCTCAGAAATAAACTCACGTACTTATGGTCAATTAATCTACAATAAAGGAGGAAAGAATATACAATGGGAAAAGGACAGTCTCTTCAATAAATGTGATGGGAAAACTGGACAGCTACATGGAAAAGAATGAAATTAAAACATTTTCTCAAACCATATACAAAATTAAACTCAAAACAGATTAAAGACCTAAATGTAAGACCAGAAACCATAAAACTCCTAGAAGAAAACATAGGCAGAACACTCTTTGACATAAATCATAGCAATATTTTTTTGATCTTTCTTCTAAGGCATAGGAAGCAAAACCAAAAATAAACAAACTAATTAATCTTAAAAAGTTTTGCACAGCAAAGAAAATCACTGACAAAATGAAAAGACAGCCTACTAGATGAGTGAAAATATTTGCAAATGATATGACCGATAAGGGGTTAATATCCAAAATATATAAACAGCTCACACAACTCTATCAAAAAAAAAACAAACAACCTGATTAAAAAATGGCAGAAGACCTGAATAGACATTTTTCAAAGAAGACATACAGATGGCTAACGGGCACATGGAAAGATGCAGAACAACGCTGTTAGAGAAATGCAAATCAAAACCACAATGAGATACAACCTCAAACCTGTCAGAATGGCTACGATCAAAAAGTCTACAAATAACAAATGTTGGCAGGAATGTGGAGAAAAAGGAAGACTCGTACTCTGTTGGTGGGAATGTAAATTAGTGCAGCCACTGTGGAAAACAATATGGGGTTCCTCAAAAAATTAAAAATAGGGCTTCCCTGGTGGCTCAGTGGTTGAGAGTCCGCTTGCCGATGCAGGGGACACAGGTTCATGCCCCGGTCTGGGAAGATCCCACATGCCGCAGAGCGGCTGGGCCCGTGAGACATGGCCGCTGAGCCTGCGCATCTGGAGCGCTCCGCAACAGGAGAGGCCACAACAGTGAGAGGCCCACGTATCACAAAAAAAAAAAAAAAAAAAAAAAAAAAAGAATTACCATATGATCCAGCAATTCCACTGCTGGGTATATAGCTGAAGAAAATGAAAACACTATTCAAAAAGATACATGCACCCTAATGTTCATAGAAGCATTATTAACAATAGCCAAGATATGGATGCAACCAAAGTGTCCACCAACAGATGAATGGATAAAAAAGATGTGGTATAAAAAAGGATGAAATAATGTCATTTGCAGCAACATGGATGGACCTAGAGATTATCATACTAAGTGAAATAAGTCAGACAGAGTAAGACAAATATCGTATGATATCACTTATGTGGAACCTAAAAAAATGATACAAATGAACTTATTTACAAAACAGAAACAGACTCACAGACTTAGAAAACAAACATGGCTACCAAAGGGGAAAAGGTGGCAGGGGAGGGATAAGTTAGGAGGTTGGGATTAACATATACACACTACCGTACATAAAATAGATATTCAAAAAGGACCTACTGTAGAGCACAGGGAACTATACTCAATACTCTTTAATAACCTATATGGTTAAAGAAACTGAAAAAGATTAGATGTATGAATATGTATAACTAAATCACTTTGCTTTACACCTGAAACTAACACAACATTGTGAATAAACTATACTCCTATATAAAAAATAGAAAAGATGTGCTGTATATACATACAATGGAATATAACTCAGCCATAAAAAAGAATGAAATTTTGCCATTTGCAACAATGTGGATGGACCTAGAGGGGGTTATGCTTAGTGAAATAAGTCAAACAGAGAAAGACATATACTGAATGTTATCACTTATGCATGGAATCTAAAAAATGAAACAAATGAATATAACAAAACAGAAACAGAATTAAATATATAGAGAATAAACTAGTGGTTTCCAGTAGGGAAGGGGGGAGGGGCAAAATAGAGGTAGGGGATTAAGAGGTACAAACTACTATGTATAAAATAAATAGGGGACTTCCCTGGTGGCGCAGTGGTTGAGAGTCCGCCTGCCGATGCAGTGGACGCGGGTTCGTGGCCGGGTCCGGGAGGATCCCACGTGCCGCGGAGCGGCTGGGCCCGTGAGCCATGGCCAATGAGCCTGCGCGTCCGGAGCCTGTGCTCCGCAACGGGAGAGGCCACAACAGTGAGAGGCCCGCGTACCACAAAAAATAATAATAAATAAATAAATAAATAAATAAATAAATAAATAAATAGGCTACAAGGATATATTACACAGCACAGGAATATAGCCAATATTTTACAGTAACTTTAGAGTATAACTTATGAAAATATTGAATCACCATATTGTACACCTGAAACTAATATGATATTGAGATTCAACTATACTATAATTTTTTAAAATGCTTATCCTGGTATTTGATTTATCAGTTTTAGTCTTTGTTGACTAGCTTTCTGCTGTGGTAGATAAGGGTTTTCCAACATCCCACCCTACCTCACCACTACTTATATCATTCTTCATGGAAAATATCATGGCCTGTGTCATTGGGTCTCCTGCGTCAGATACATTTTTTCTTGGCTCTTTTGTATTGCTCTTTCTAAGTTTTACTCCCTCATTTTTCTGGACCAAACCTCAAGTAGCTTTTTAGGAAGACTGGGTGATCTTTGCACATATGGGTATATCTTTACTCTGCCTTCACAGTAGAGTTACAGTTTGACCAGAAATAGAATTTGGGGTTGAACATAGTTTTTCTTCAGAAACATAAAATCACTGCTCAGCTATTAACCCTATGCTGTTGTTGAGGATTCTGATACTGTTCCTTTGTGGGTAACCTTTTTCTCTTTGGTTTTCAGATCTTTTTCCCCAAACGTTCTGAAACGCCATGATAATGCACCTGACATGGTCCTTTTTCATTCATTGTGTTGGCTACTTTATGGGCCACTGAGGTATTTGCATCTTTAATCCCAGGGAAATTCTCTGTATTATCTTTGCTAATTTCCTCCCTTTTGCTTTTTCTGTGCTCTATTTCTGGAATTCCTACTTAGTCAAAAGCTGAAACTTCTGGATTGATATTTATTCTCATATTTTCTGTCTCTTTCATTGCTTTATCTTTTAATTCTATATTGATTTTTTCTATTCTCCCCTTTGCACTTCTCACCACTATCCTACACGTGCATTTGCACAGATGCCAACACCCCTCTTCAATCCACAAGTCTTGTTCTTTCTGTCTCCTAAACGTCTTTGGGATTCATCCATCCATTTCTCTTCATCTCCACTGAACAGCTTCGTGACTCTCATCTGTATTAACATAGCCTCCTAAGTGGCTGCTTCATCTACTCTATCCATCCATTCTCCATGTAGCAGACAAAAGTGAGTTTTAAAAGTATCTAATCTGATCAGGTCTTGTTTCCTTTGTGATTGAAGTCAAAATCCTCAGCAGTGATGGGCTACCAGGTCCTGCATGGTTGGCTCCTGTCTCCTGCCCCTCTGCCTAACAAGCTTCTGGGCTTCTTACTATCCCCGCATGTCCTCATGTCCTGAGGCTTTCATCCTTGCTATTTGTACCATCAGGAATCGTTTGCTCTATCTTCTCATCCACCAGAACTTCCCACTCATGCTTCAGACCCATGTTGTAGTCACCACTCAGTCAGTCCTCAGAGGAGGCAGTGAGTAAAGGCTGAAAACCAAGCCTGGGCCCTGAACAGAGGCCTGTCTGGGAAGGTGACCTCAGATCTGCCATCTCCTTGGAAACTACCACGTTATGATCAGTGTCGAAGGTCATGTACTAGGAGTTCGCTTACTGTAAAACTCCTGAGCTTTGAGACTACACCTAGACTGAGAGAGTTGTGACTGGCACACAGTTGGAAACCAAGGCTTCTGCATCTGTATGTTTAGATGGCCCATCCCACCTTGGATTTTGCTTATAGTAACCATACCTGCCCTGCATGGATGATGGATCAAAGAAGCACTGTTGTGACAGCTGTTGGGCTCCTCATTGAATGAAAACAATGTACGTGCAGTATGTCCTGCCGAGGATCATTCTAGAGAGCTCAATAAACCCTGTATTAAAACCTAATAAGTCTGTGAGTTTGACCTAATCAGAATCTGTGACCACCACGAGAAGACTTCCTTAATTTTACAGGCAGGGTTACATCTCTATTATCTCTCTCAGTATCTACAGGTCTCTCTTATAACATTCATCACACTTTCAAGAATTTACTGTACATCTCTGTTGCCTGAAAGATGTCAATTTCAAGAGGGCAGCACTCCTTTGTTTGTACTTGGATTCCTAGGGCCTAACACAGAGCTTGGCACAATGTTGGCCCTTGATACCTATTTGTTATTGAGAGATAAATGTCATCTATTTCATCAAAGTGCCTAGCATATTATCTTAATTTGAAATACACTCAATAAACCTTCACTGAATGAATCTCTCACCACAGAGAGTACTAATATCCTGGAAGAAGGAACAGTATCCCCAAAGGGTCAGAGGGCTAACTGTTGAAGTGAATGTGTATGAACACACATACAACAGTGTGTGCAATTAGAGGCAGTGGGGGTCACAGATCAACAAACAGAAGACGTGTGCTGAGATGTCTTCCATCAGGGCCATGTCATTGAACAGGAAATAGGTCTAGATGGGGCTTTCAGTCACAACATCCTTTCTTACCTTTGATGGCCTTGAATATGCGCTCCATAATGTCAAAATACCCCTATGTTTTCAGTAGGTTTCTCATCAGATACAAATTCAATATAATTTAGGAGAGAGAACTGCTTTAAACACTTGGAAATAATTTTTAATTTAGTAATGCACATCTAAACCTGCTTAGAGGGACTTCTCTGGTGGCGCAGTGGATAAAACTCTGTGCTCCCAGTGCAGGGGCCTCAGGTTCATTCTCTGGTCAGGGAACCAATCCCACATGCATGCCGCAACTAAGATTTTGCATGCCACAACTAAGGAGCCCACGTGCTGTGACTAACGAGCTGGAGAGCCGCAACTAAGGAGCCCGCCTGCTGCAACTAAGACCCAGCACAACCAAATAAATAAATATGTTAAAAAAACCAAATAAAATAAACTTTCTTAGACACATGAAATAGTAGTGTTTGAGAACTACCACCACTGCTTCTACAAGTCATTAGATAAAGACTGTCTGCCACATCACTTCAAAAAGATAGAATGAAGAGTATAAACATCTTACCCGCTCTCCATCCATGTGCCACATATTCTGAATTCAGTGGAATCTTTCTTTTCAAAGCAATAGTCTGAGAAGGAAATAATTATAAATTCAGATTTGAAAAAACAACATTGAAAGGAAAAAGAATAGCAAATATGCCAGATTATGCTTGAAACAGATGGTTCAGAATCCTCCAAAATGATCAAAGTGATCAAAGTGATCTCAATGAAATGATCTAGAGAGGAACTAGAGCCTAAGCCCTCAGGAAGATGCAAGAGAAAAAGAGGGAAAAGGAGAAGGAAGGAGAAATAAGAGGAGGAAGCAGTACCTCTCAGTACATAGAACTGAACCAGAGACCACCCCTAGGAGAAGCTGGACACAGGGTCAGCCCATGAGAAGCTCATAAACCAGGACAGTCATGGAGAAAGTATGGCCACATAAAATTCAGGACACATGAAATTGATATAGGGTTGACCTCAGAGTGGAGAGGGTGCAACATAAAAGGACCAATATCATTGAAGAAAATACTTGGGTGGGGGCAGGCATTGTGGGAAGTTGCTGGTCCCCTTTGGCCAAAGCCAGGCACTCTGAAGACTTCTGCAAAACATGACAAGGAAGTGGGCAGAGATGGAAGGTGACACCACTCCTATGGATGTGGCTTCAGGATTTTACTTCTTCATGGATACCCAAAGAATGAGGCAGTTCTCTAAGAAATGCATCTGCCCACTTGAGAACCCTAGAAGGACAAGTCATCCCTTGATCCTAAGACACTCTGTAATGCAGATCAGTAGACATATGAGTGGGGATAAATAAAAGTTAACCATGCACAAACCAAGGAGTGAAAGGTGGGGTGTTTACCTTTATAGTCAGAGTCACAGTCTTTCCTCACACATTTCTGGTTCAGATTTCCCATGAAGAGCTGCTGACCTACCAGGGTGAAGATGCTGAGGCAAAAGAGAGTCAGGATCATCACATCGATAAGCCTCTTCACAGAGCGCAGCAAGGCCCCAACAATGACCTTCAGACCTGAGGAAGAGTACAGATGTGGGGAGAAGCCCCCCACTCACACACACACACACCAGACACAGGCAAGGAACAGAGAGGGAGCAACAAGGCCTCAAAAGTTGTCTGATTGCATGCTGGTATCAGAAACTGGCCTGACCTAGGATTCTGAGGCCATAACGCTGTGCCTTAGAAGCTATGGGTCATCAGAGTGGTCCACTGGTCTAGGACTTGGCCTCTTTATCCTGCTCTACAGATGCCACAGGGCTGCTCTGAAGGGCAAGTGAGAAGACTTTGAGCAGAAACATGCCACAGAGACACAAGACATAACTTGATGACAGTTGTGCAGGCACCTCCACGGCTGGGGGTCACAGGCAGCATTAAGGCCAAAGTGAGGCCTCCTGAGAGAAGGAGCAGAGCTGTATTTAACATTTGGTAGCTACTACCTACTATAAGGTACACGAGGTGCCATGAGATATAGCTAAATTGGGGGATCAGGGAGCTGGAAGAAGGAGCTTTGTCTGGACCCAAATAATAAGGATGTCTTAGGAAAAGAAACTCAGATTACTACTTATTATAAGGGTTTTTAAAAATTCATTCAAGAAATATATTTACCAAGCACATACTATGTCCATGGTACACTGTCAGGCTGCCAAAGTTACAAAATAAAAAGGACATAGTCTTGCAGTCTGTTGGTAAATGTTTAAAATCAGCTCTTGCGGGGAGGGGAGACAGAGAAAGTCTTCATTTGCAGCATTTACAGATGTCCTTGTTTGCTGAATTCCGGAGCGTAGACCCCTCTTCTCCCTCCATACACCCTTCTCCCCCAGCTGTTTTCAAGCTACCAACATGACGTCCCTGGATGCAGAGTTGGAAAAAGATGTGCACAGTCTGCTGGGGAGTTGGAACAAGTCAGTCCCAGCACAACACTGAGTCACAGGCTCTGCTCTCAACACAGCTGGAGAGAGAAACCAGCAGATGGCATCGGTAATGTGTGGGATAACACTAAGTGACAAAGTTTCGGTTGATCAGCATAAACCATGAATGGCAGACTTGAGAACACAAAGTAGCATCTGATGGGAGGCCAAGCCCACAGCAGATGACCTTCCACCAAGGGTGATGCCACATGAGGAGGAGACTTCAGGCCAAGCTGGGACATCCACTGGATTCACCAGTGCACTTATGTTCACGCCAAGATCACGTTTCCCCTGCATGGTCAGGGGCACCAAACACGAAAATAGTGTAACCTCATCTACGCCTGATTTTTCATCTGTAACAAGAGGCTCGAGTCTTCTCCAAAGCAAGATGATTTGGATGAAAGATAGCTGTGATTCCTGAATTATTTTTACATAGTCCCATAAAAGATTGTATCTCATACTCTTCCTTCCAAAAAGCATCCAGGGATCTCATGCGTTTCATGAGTCAAAATGGAGAGTATGTTCACCTGCTTACAGACGAGGAAGGGAACATGAAAGCTGCTAAGTGTCTCCCTGAATGTATATTTTACCCACGCGAAGTATGAGGGACTCAGCTCAGGCAGAAAGCCCCTAAATCTACCTGGGAAACCAAGGTCCACCTTGCAAAAGAGGAAGAGAAAGAGAGACATGTTCTACGTAAAGTGTCCTCTGACTGCCAGTTGCTTTATCACTATGCAGTTGTTCTTCTGGAGTTTCCAAAAATAACCACTGCCTCTGTATGAAAAAGATCCAAATTGCCTGGAGTTTTGATAGAAGAGACTAGAAGAAGAAGGGAAGAAGAAGGGGAGAAGGAAGGAGTCCAGAGGGAGAATATTTTTTAATAAAGTTTTTTTTTGTAAAGGAAAGAGAGGAAAGGGGAAGGAGAAGACTGTGCCATAATAACCTCATTTCTGATAAACTGGAATTCATATTTACAACCCCGTCCTTGGCTTCATCCTGATCCACTGAGCTCCTTCCTTGCCTGGCTTCCAAGAGACCACTTTTGCTCTCTTTCCTCCTTTACTGGTGGCTCTTGCTCATCTCCTTTGCTGGTTTCTCCTCTCTCCCCTCCCCTTTAAGGTCTACAGTGCCTGGGACTCAGTCCTTGGTCCTCTTCTACTTTCCATCTATGCTCATTTTCTTGGTAATCTCATCAGATTCCATGGCTCTAAATATCATCTACAGGCTCATAATCTCCAAAATGTTATCTGCAGCCCTGGAACTCCAGCCTCACATATCTCATTGCCTACTTGGTACTTTGACTTGGATGTCTCACAGCCATCTCAAACAGAACACATGCAAAGCTGATTCCTAATCTGACCCCCAAGGCCTGCTTCTCTCACAGCCTTCCTTTTCTCATTCAGTGATGATTCCATCTTTCCAGTCCCTCAGACAAAAAACCTTGACTCATCCTTTACTCTTCTTTTGCTCATATCATGTATACAATCAACCTGTCAGGAAGTTCTCTTGTTTCCACCTTCAAATTTACACAGAATCTGACCAGCATTCACCAACTCCTCTTCCACTGCCTGATCTGAGAGCACCACCACCTCTTGCTTGGATTATGGCAGTGGCCCCCTGTGTCAGTTTGGGCCCTCTGAGAAGCAGACACTTTGAGACCAGACTGCAAGAGATTTCCTGGGGAAATGCTTGTGAGGAATAATCTGGAGGGAGTGAGTGGAGGGACAAAGAGAGCCTCAGACTGTGACACAGGGCTGACACCTGGGAAAGGAGATCAGGAAGGAAGCAGGATAGACAGGAAGTGCCTCAGACTGCAGTGCTGCTGTGAGACAGTCTCACCCTGGTTGCTGAGGAGCCGCTGAGCCAAAGTCCCACATAGAGGAGTCCCATACCTTTCAGGGGTGGGCCTGCACTAGCGGCCCCCACATGCAGGGAAAGCGTGATCTTGGCATGAACATGAATGCAGTGGTGAATCCAGAGAGGGGGCAGCTGGGACCATTAGTCAACTGCACTCCCTGCAGCAGGAGATCTGAGCAGCACATTTCCATGGTGACCAACATGCCTCCTATCTGGTCTTCCTGCTTCTACCTTTGCTCCCGCACATTCTGTTCCCCACACAACAGCCAGAGTAATCCTTTTAAAGCCTGGGTCAGGTCATGACTCCTCTGCTCAAAGCCCCTGCATGGCTCCCATTTCTCTCAGAGCAAAGCCCAAGTCTTCCCGGTACTTAGGTGCCTCCCCTTCACCTCTGTGGTCCCTTCTCCACCACCTGGCCCCTCATTCTGTCTGCTCCAGCCCCACCCACATGTTTTATAGTCCTCGGTCTGTAGACTGGCTGCTTCCTATGCTCAGAACACTCCTTCCCATATATCTGCTTGTGAAACTCCCTCACCACCTTCAAATCTGCTCACATCTCACCTTCTCAATGACACCTATCCTAACCACCCCACTAAAATTGCAACCTGCTTCCATGAACCCCCGTGACTTCCAAGAGCCACCACATCGCCTACTTTTCCATTTTATTTTTCCATGGCATATGTCACTTTCCAGCATGCTATATAATTTACTTATTTATTATAGTTACTGCTTAAGTCTGTCTCCCAACCCCCCACCTAGAATGTAAACTCCATGAGGGCAGGGACCTTTGTCTGTTTGCTCATTGATATATCCCAAGCAGCTAGCACAGTGGATATTAGGTGCTCAATACATATTTGTTGAATGATCAAATAAATGAATAAAGCAGAGTTTGTTAGTTTGTGGTTTACATGACATATTGAGAAATTTTAACTATTCTCTTCCGCTAAGAGCCAGTGTTGAAAGTTAGAGTGACTTACCTGAAATTACTGAAATTGCTTTCAAAGCTCTGAACACTCGGAAGGTACGCAGGGATGACAGACTGATGCTGCTGTCCTTGATATATGGTGAATATGACACAAACCTACAAGACAAAGCACAAGGAAAGTCCAGGCTTGTTCAGGCATGCGTCTGCCCGGCACATCTCCACAAAGGTCACAAGTAAGCACAGCCTGAGGTGTGTGTCCACCAGAATGAAATCTGCAACCTCCCCTTCCAATCCCACCTTCGTGTCAGGACCTGGCAATACCACTAGTGCTCTATTGCTATGGACCCTATGGACCACAGATGGCACAGGAGGCTGCTCTCAGCTAACCTTTACACTTGGACATAGATGAGGATTCCTTGAAATAGTCACTGCAGTTGTGGCTACATCCATGGATAACAGAAATCAACTTAAACATTTATTGACTTGCTATCAAGTTCCAGGCCCCAGTACACTTCCATAAGGTCTCACCAGGTGGCCAAGCCCAGAAGGAACCTAGGCAGTCTGGCTCCAGAGCCCACATACTACACCATCTCTCAATAACCAGGAGCACTTGACCATTGACCTTCAAATGTAAAACTCTGAAATTAATAGTAACTACTTCAAAGGGCTTTCATGAATATTAAACAGAAAAATATATGCAAAGTGCTTAAGACAATGGCTGGCACAAATTAAATAAGGTTGGGTTTATTATTATTGTGCTGGCAATGGGCCATTGCCCCTCTTGCTTTTTATTTTGCTGACTCATGAATTTGGAATCTCATCATTCGGATGCCAAATTGATGCCCTCTCCTTCAGGAAGAACTTCAACTCTAACCTCATGCCATATACAATAACTAACTCAAAATGGACCACAAACTTAATTAAACGTAAGAGCCAAAACAATAACACTTCTAGGAGAAAACATGAGAGAAACTCTTTGTGACCGTTCAGTAGACAAAGATGTTCTAGACCCCTTAATTCCTCCTCCATGCTCTAACAGCTGGAATCATGCACAGCTCCTATGCTAGCACTCACTGTAGCAGGTTATAATGGTCATTAAATGCCTCACTTCCCCTCTGACCTGCAAGCTCCAACAGGGTGAGAACCATGCATGATATATTTTTTTTCATTATCACAAGCCCTATATCTGGCACAGAGCCTGGCCCCATAACAGGTCAGTGTTTGGTAAATAAATGGCTGAAAAAGTAAGATCATGAGTGTTGGCCTAGAAATGGATTTGTGAGGAATTCCCTGGCAGTCCAGTGGTTAGCACTTGGTGCTTTCATGGCCATGAGCCTGGGTTCAATATCTGGTTGGGGAACTAAGATCCCACAAGCCTCACGGTGCGGCCAGAAATGGATTTGTGTGTGTGAAGGCCTCTGGTCAGTTGGCTACATGGTGCAGTTCAGTGTCAACCAACACTGCACTCACAGTTCTAGGCTTTACTTGGCTGCACTCAGCCAGTCATGTGTATCTACACAGGGCCCTGCTGGAAGCCAAGGGGCTTCTTTCCCACCTCTAGTCTCTTTGGTAAAAATCTTAACATTCTTACGCTGTTGCAATGACAATGGAGTCCAGCCAGTTCCACGGATCTCGAAGGAAAGAAAACTCATCCAGAATAAAACCTCTTGCCAATATTTTAACTAATGCTTCAAATATATAAATCCCAGTGAAGACATACCTACAAAGCAAATCATTCAGAACAAGAAGAAATATGATAAGCTATGTGAAAAAGAGAGAGCCCATTTGTCTGATATGACCTTCATGAGGTCAGATTCCATTTTAATGTGACATTTAACATTCTTGTCTTAGCAAATCAGAGTTCAGAAAGGTAAGGTCCTCAAGCAAGTTCTGGTATTTGGGATTTCTGAGAAAGAGGCCCATGGATAAAGTTGTAAAGCTGCTTTTAAACACCTAGCTTCACAGCCATATTCTTGAGAGAAGCTTCAGCCAACATGGACAGTCTTTTCAACAAATGGTGTTGGGAAAGCACAATATCCACATGCAAAAGAATGAAGCTGGACCGTTACCTTATACCATGTACAAAAATTAATTCAAAATGGATTAGAGTTAAATGTAAGACCTGAAACTAGGGACTTCCCTGGTGGTGCAGTGGTTAAGAATCAGCCTGCCAATGCAGGGGACACCAGTTCGAGCCCTGGTCTGGGAAGATCCCACATGCCGCAGAGCAGCTAAGCCCGTGCGCCACAACTATTGAGCCTGCGCTCTACAGCCAGCGAGCCACAACTACTGACCCCACATGCCACAACTACTGAAGCCCACGCGCCTAGAGCTCCTGCTCAACAACAAGAGAAGCCACTGCAATGAGAAGCCTGTGCATCGCAACGAAGAGTAGCCCCTGTTTGCCGTGGCTAGAGAAAGCCCACGCACAGCAACGAAGACCCAACAGATAAATAAATAAACAAATAAATAAATAAAAATGTTGTGAATATTTAAAAAAGACCTGAAACTATAAGACTCCTAGAAGAAAATATCTGCAAATCATATATCTGATGAGGTTAATATTTGGAATATATGAAGAACTCCTATAAACTCAGCAACAAAAAATTAAATAATCCACTTAAAAATGGCCAAATGACTTGAATAGACATTTTTCCAAAGATTACATACAAATTGCCAACAAGCATATGAAAAGATGTTCAATATCACTAATCATCAGGGAAATGCAAATCAAAACCACAATGAGATATCACCTCGTACTCATTAGGCTGGCTACTTTTTTTAAAAAAGCAGAAAATAACAAGTGTTGGTGAGGATGTGGCGAGATTAAAACCCTTGTGCACTAGTGGTGGGATTGTAAAATGGTGCAACCACCATGGAAAATAATATGGAGATTCTTCAAAAGATTAAAAATCTAATTACCATATGATCCAGCAATCCCACTTCTGGGTACATATACAAAAGAACTGAAAGCAGAGTCTTGAAGAGATATTTGCACACCCATGTTCACAGCAGCACTATTCACAATAGCCAAGAGGTAGAAGCAACCCAAATGTCCATTGACAGATGAATAGATTAATAAAATGTGGTATATATATATGCAATGGAATATTATTGAGCCTAGGAAAGGAAAGAAATCCTGTCACATGTGACAACATGGATGAATCTTGAGGTCATATACTAAGGGAAATAAACTAGTTTAAAAAGACAAATATGGTATGATTCCACTTACAGGAAGCACCTAGAGTAATCAAATACACAGAGACATAAAGTATAATGGTGGTTTACAGGGGACTGGAGGGGACGGCAGAATGGGGAGTTACTGTTTTATGAGTACAGAGTTTCAGTTTTGCAAGATTAAAAGAGTTGTGGAGATGGAGAGTGGTAATGGTTGAACATCTGTGCGAATCTACTTAATACCACTGATCTGTACACCTAAAAGTGATTAAGATGGCAAATGTGATGTAATGTGTATTTTATCACAATTTTTAAAAAAACTATTTCCATTTTATTCCTTTAGTCCTTCATCATGTTCTGCCTTCTAATTTATTTCCCTTCTTCCCCTTCCACCTCCTCCAAAAGACAATACTCTAGCTCTCTTGTTATAATCCCAATAAAAATATGCTTGATTGGCACGCGCGCATGCGCGCGCGCGCGCGCACACACACACGCACACACACACACACACACACACACACGCTGGTCCCACATCTGGGACAGAAACAATGATTTTGAACACTCTGCTGGTTCAGAGTAAAAGAAGTGGACCTTTTCTGGTAGAATGTCCAACCATTGTTAGCCCTCAAAGCTAAAGAACTAAGGTCTTGGGAACTCGAAGAATCCCAAAGCAGCTAAGTCCAAGAGCAGAAATGGTCATGAGGCTGCCTTGGGCAAGAGCTACTTCTGCTTCCGCTTTTTTCTAAACTGCTCACCTTTTAGGTGACAAATAAACACAGAAGGTTAATTAATGTCTGCCCGTAAATGCCATCTTTTAAACTCAGGTATAATTTATAAAATTATAGGTATTTTGAAAAAAGGCTATAATTGCAGATGTGTGGGATTCTGCAAGTCTTCATCTAGATCTCAAGCAAATGAGACAGCCACCTCTGACTGCTATTCTGCCTAGCCATTTAGGCTTCCACCTCCCACCCTGCCATTTTCTCTTTTCCAGCAGAAGCCTGCCAGTGGTGGGACATGTAGACCAAAATGACATCTGCTATGGAGTACAGCCATGCCCACCAGCAGGAAGCAGGGCTTGAGATCTCCATGATAGGGAGACCTCAACCCACCAGGCAAATCAGGCCCTCTGGGGTGTGTCACTGTCAGTTCAACCATAGTTAGGGTGTCCAGTCAGGGCCATGGTTGTCTAGCTAGTAAACCCATTTCTAAGACTCTATTCTAAGAAAATAATGATTTTTTAAAGTAGCTTTATACCAAAAGATGCTTGTTGCAATGCTATTTATAGTAGTAAAATACAAGAGTAGTTAAGTAAATTATGGTACAGTCACCTGATGAAATATTGTATTGGCATCAAAATGGGCTCCTATTAAGCCTACATAAGGACAAAGAAGACCACGTAAAACTAGACATAAAATCTGTATGTGTGCTGTTTATTACAAATGTAAGTTTAAAAGGCCTTTAAAGACAATTGTAAGTGTACATATACAAAAATGAAACTGACTCTGCCAGCATTTGTGCTGGGGATCTGGGATTATGGGTGACTTTTTCTTCTCTCCATAGCTAAAATCTGAGGTAATCATAATTCTTTTAGGTTTATTTGCTTAAAAACATAGGACAAATGCATGCAGGACAAACACTTACTCAGCACTCTCAGTATCTATGTTAATGCTGTCCTTCCCACGAGTCATGGCCATGAACACGCAGTTGATGATGACGGTGCAGATGATGAACATGCTGAACAATGTGACTAGGGCCGTTAAGGCAGCTACACTGCAGGATGGCATGTGTCATTAGTTATTGTAGTTGAGGCTGTGGGGGTCCCTGCAGGGCCCCTTTTCTGCAGGAGCATCTGTCCTCTAACTGTGAGCGTTGGCTGAGAACAACCCACAGCTGTCCCCTCCCTTGAAGAACTGTCCTCAGCCTGAATGGCAGCCTCCTCACCGTGGAGGGCTACACTCCCTTTCCACATGTCTGACCGACAGATTTACAGAAACCGGGCCTCTGGCTTTCAGACGGGGCAGCTCTGTGATAGATTCATGCTCTGGAGATCCCCGTGGCTCCAGCTGATGTCTGATGTGGGCTCAACTGAGACCCTGTCCTTGCTTGGCTCCTCCTTTTGCTCCATGCTGTTTCCGTTTTTCCTTTTCCAGAGAGCACTCCCCCACTAAATCACTTAAATAAGAATCCCATCTCAGGCTCTGCTTCTAGGGAACCCAACTTAAATAGATATTCCTTCCCGTTTTCCTGAGTACTTCCGTCTACCAACCCACGTCTTTTTCACACACCCCTTCCCCCCATCTAAAACTGCCTGGTGTCTCCTCACCCCCTGAAAATCTGGACTTTTAACACTAGAAAGTGTTTCTAAAAAAGCTTTAAACACTGTAGTTCTAGCACGACTCATTTATCAGCTAAACACAGTGCACAGTTTGCCAGTTTACCCTTTATTTGGGTCTCAACTTAGATGTTCCTTTCTTCAGGAGGCCATTCTTGATACCTCCAAAGCACAACAGAGCCTCTCCACACTCCCACTTCCAGACTGCCCATCTCACTAAGAAATTGCTTGCCTTTTGACCTGTCTCCTCTGAGGCCACAGGATCCCAGACAGGTGCCAGTCCCAACACAGCCCTGCCATACAGCAGGGCCACTCACCCAGTATTTCTTAAAAGAATAAGCTATTTCCACTCAACAAACATGTGAACCCCTAGGGCTTCTGCACACTTCACATGACCTGGACTTGGTAAAAGAAGCAACAAAAGGATATGAATGGACTGAAATTCTAATGGCTAAACTTCTGATTGAATTGAAAGGCCCCAAAATGAACAAGGCACGTTTGGCACTGAAGCGGTAGATTGTTCTCTTTTTGTTCAACACCATAAATGTCTGCAAAAAAAACCAAACACAACAGGAATTACATGCAGTGACCAAACAATATTTATCATGAGCTCATTCAGAGAAAATTCGGTGGAACCACAGGTTGAGTCATGGCTTATCTTATTATGATGACTGTAGCTTCTGACTGGAGACCTGTCTTCTGAAGCCAGAGGTACTTTCTGACCAGCCTACACTGTCACTCTGGAAGCCAAGAGATCTCCCCATGTGGCTTGGGTCTCACTCAGAGTCCCAAGACTCTGATCTATTGAAAGTCATCCCTCACTCCCAAAATAACTGTTGAGCTGTGGACTGTTCACCCAGTGAAATACTCTGGAAGCCCCAGAAATGAAGCGCATGGGCCCTGCAAGTAAAGAAAAAAGAGGTGAAGAGTAATAACTGGGTCAAACAAAACCCTCTGATTTGTACTCCATGGTATATATTTATGGAGATAAGAACTAGAAGAAAACTTGAAGAAACAGAAATAGAATTGAACATTCACACTCGGCAGATTATTTTAAATTATTTTGATTACTAATGAAAACTTTGTTGGCACAACATTGTAAATCCATTATACTTCAATAAAAGATAAAATTAAATAAAAACTTTATAATGAATCTTAGAATAGTCAGGTACCTAGAGAGTTTATATTGTTATGCCTGAGCTGTGCTACATGAAAGAGTCTGCCATTCACTTCTAACCTTGAGGATTTTCAATAAAAAATCATCACAGTTCCCAGACTTGCTCTCCCATTCCCCCCACCTCCTTGGACATAGGCAAATCTGCCTGAGGTTCTCGACTGGCAGGGGAGGGCCTACAGAAGGCAATGGAAATATGTGTGGTTGTTTTTGGTTATCTGTCACAATCACTGGAGGCTCTACTGGCCTGTAGTGGGTACGTCCTGGGATGCCAAATCCAGGACAGACACACCAAATGGTGCACTGTTCACCCAAAGTGTCCAGTTGGGCCCCACTGAAAAACACCAAACCTGCACCTGTTTCCTCCTTGCATGTCTTCCTGGCCTCTGGGCCTGAACCCGCACCTGGACAACAACCAATGACTCACAAGCTTCTAACATCAACCCTCAGACCTCTCCCTTTCCATTTAACTGTTATCTGGCTGTCCCCTTATATGTCCTGATGGCTGTTACAAAAGTCTTCATAGAACTAGGGTCATTCCTGTCTTCTGTGTCATTGCTCTTTTCATATTTGCAGAAAAGTACTACTTGACATGTAATCCAGCATATTCTCAGACAGGAAAGACAGGTCTTGTCACCCAGGCCCAGAAACAGTGGGGTAGCTGCCGCCTTGGTTGAGATACCAGAACTTCAGCCACTGCCAAACATCAGCTTCCTTCACTGAGTTGCTGGAACTTACTTGTCTGCTGGCCATCTGGCTGCAGGGAAAATGTGGACTAGGATATTTTCTGTTTCCTCCATAACAAAATGAAATCTTTAAAAGCTATGAGCCCAGGAGTCTAAGACTCACTTTGGGGATTCTGTGCCCTTCCTTTGGACAGAAAGACGATTTTAGGGCAGAGAGCAAACCTCTTCCTAAGGTGGGTCACCCAGATTAATAGGTGGCATGATATGGCTCTACTTCTATGCCCTTTGATTTTTTTTGAATTTAATTTAATTTATTTTTTTATACAGCAGGTTCTTATTAGTTATCCATTTTATGTCCTTTGATTTTGATATTTTATTAATGCCTCCTCTGACTGCTTTAAATATTTCAACTAATGGTGTATTTAACTACACTTGCCAGGGTTTTAATGATTTAAACCTGTCTGCTTGCTGACACATCTCCACGCTTTTCCTTGTAGCTCTTCAAAAATGGAAGATTTGAAAAGAGAGGAAGTGACCTGCGACTACAGAAAGAGCCCTTGGGTTTGAGTCCCAGCTCCACCACTAACTAGCTGTTTGACCTGGTATAAGCCACTTCCCCATCAAGGCTTTGTCTCCTCATCTGTAAGGTGAAGTGCAAATGACACCACACATAGCTCACATGACTGCTGAGAGCACTGACGTGTTAGGTCATGGGTGTGCAGAGCTCTGAACAAGTATCATGTCTCCTGATTTAAAGGGAGGACCCAGGCTGAGAAGAGATGGTCCTAGAATATCCACCCCAGCTGTATCAGAGCCTGTCCTCCCAGGACTGTCCGCAAAACACCAAGCTGCTGCCTACCTCCTGGATCTCCTACCTAGCCTAGAGGCAGAAGGAGGCCTCCAGGAGTTATCTCACCTCCAACTACTCTGCCTCCTAGAAGCCCCTGGAATTCTGGGGCATTAGGAGAAGGAGAAATATTGGAGTGTTTTTGTTCCTTCGTCTCTTTTCCCCTTTTTTGTCCTTCCCACTCATACCCAGCTTTCTTCCATCACACAATCCCCATTCGGCCTGGTAACCCCAAGTCTGTCCAATTCAAGGACATACAAACCAGGCAATCTTTCTTTGGAGAAGTCAGTTTCTCATGGGTGCCAGAAAAGGATGCTCTCAGCATCCCATATTTTCCAGGACTTGCCCCAAACTCCCCAGCTTCCTTCCTTCCTGTCTTCAGTCTGGCAAAGTCGGTTTTCCATTCTCTGCTGGATCACACAGTGAGATGATAATGGCAAGGTCTTCTGAGTCTTTCCTGAAAGGGGATGGTCTGTAGAGGACTTTCCTCACTGCCCCAGGCTTTCAAACAGCCATGAGAAGAGACTGAGCTCACGTTTCCTCATCCAGGAACCCCTTTGAGGAACTTTTACTAGAATTTCCCTACATCTAGGTAGATAAAACAGCAAGTTTATCACATATTGGCATGGAGTTTACATGTAATCTGTATGTGCCTACTTGATTACAATATTCTTAAACTTTACTTATTGAGCTCCTCTTATGTGCCAAGTGTTGGTCTAGGGCTCTGACCTTCATAAATCTCATTTAATAGCCTAAAAAGCCTATTGCCTAAGAGTTTTTCAAGGTAAACTCTAGTTGCTGAAATGGACATTCATGGACAGTGATATTAATTCTTCATATCAGTATAATGCCTTACAGTTTATAAAGTTTTACAGTTTTTAAAGGCTCCATAGCATGCCTATGTTGTAATGTAGGGAGAGCAGGCATTATTCCCATTCTACTGATTAGAAAAGTGAGAATGAGTGAAGTCATTTACCCAAAGTTATAAATCCAATTACGTGAAATGGTCTACACCCAACTTTTCTGACTGCTAGTCCAGTCCTCTTTCCTGACACCATCTTATGTTTTCTCTGTTCTCCTTTTACCCTTCTGCTGCTCCTCGTCCTCATTCATCTTCTTTTCCAAGACATGCATTATTACAGAGAGAAACTTAGTACTGAAAGCCATTCTCAGGACTGTGAAAGCAATGACAGCGAGTGACAGCAAAGGAGAAGTGGGGTCTGGCCTCTTTATACCCTGAGATCAATATTTGGAGATCCATGCAATGCCAATTACAGCTGGTGGTTAGAACATGGTTAGAACACCCCAGCCTCCCCACAGAGGGTACCTTATGATTTCTGTAGAATGGGTCCAAGTCTTCCAGGGGCTTCCCTATCAGCTCATGGGGAATGTCACCATAGAGCATGGGCAACTTTCTGGACACCTTTAGGTCAAGCTGAGGTCGAGGCTGGGGTTCTGCTGCTGTCTGGTCTTTGGACTTTTTTTTCTCCTTCTGGATGGCGATCCGCTTCTTGATTGCAGCCAAAGAGTCAGGAGTGAAGGGGCGGAAATTCCTCGCATCTGGGAAGATCACCGGGCAGCACCTGTCATCCATCTTCACCCTCAGGGCAGAGACAAGCAGCAGATCCTCAGAGAGCTCTGGGAGGTAGAAAATTACACTGTCTGCCCTGAGATTCCACTCTCCAAGGACCATATCATGGGGTCTACAAGAGTTGAGACTGAGGTGAGGGGGCCTGGGAACTCATTAGCTGTGGAGAAGGTCAGAAGATGTGACCACTATTGTGGATATAAAAAGAATTTTGGGCATAGGCGAGACCAAAGCAGGACATCATTCCTGGAGGACCTGGAAATAGGTGGGAAGCTGAGTTCAGGGTCAATGAGCAGAAGAAGCTCAGCCTCTAAAAATGAGACCCAAGCATCAAGGAAGACAGTAAGACTGAACCAGCTGAACTGCTGAAATGGGACCTGCAGATGGTAGACAAGTGGCTGCAGTGTGAACAGGAGAGGAAGGAATAGGGAATCAAGTGGGCCATAGTTGGGGGTTGTAAAATCAAAACTATGAGTGCATGAGTCTTCACCTTTGGTCGGCAAATTTCTCGAAATGTGACAGGATGGAAACAAAAGAGACATAAACACAGGCATGAACATTTACACTAACATCTATGATCCTTTGCCAGCTCCCTAACTTCTGAGACCCAGACCTGGCAGAAGTGAGACCCCAAGAAAGCAAAAAGCATTTGCCAAAGCTAATAGGTCACTCTACCATGGGAAAATAGCTCTCCCAGCCCCTATCCCTGACAGCCCTTTCTACAAGGACTTTCTCTACAGACTCAGGCTTAAAACTAGACTCTGAGAAAAAGCAGTAGTGTTTAAGTTGAATGCATTTACTCCCCATGCCAGGCATCTTCTTCCTTTCTAATTTACTGAATGCCAATCTAGGATTGACTCCCACACCACTCCAAGGAATTAAATGGGGAACCCAACACAGGATTGGTTTATTCATTCGACAACCATGTGCTCAGAGCCTGTTCCAGGCACAGTGCTAGGCACTAATGGTGAAAAAACCTCAGTCTCTCCTCCAGACCCTACAGTTACACTGCCTGCTGTAGTGGAGAAGACAGATAAAAGACATGAAATTACAGTAGAGTAAGACAAATGCTACTACAGGAAATAAATAGAGGGTGCTATGTCTGTTCATAGGATAAGCATCTGAGCAGTTTTGCAGAATCAGGGATGGCTTACCGAAGCTTTAATGTCTCAGCTGAGACCTGAAGGAGATGTAAGTCTCAGAGAAGAAAAAAACGGACATTAGAGTGTTGCAGGGGGGAGGAAAGAGCATGTACGAGGACACTTGGTTGAAAGAGAACGTGGTGTCCATCAACAGGTTTTGTTTGCCCAGAATGGAGATTGTGAGGAGTGGAATGGTCAGTCAGCATTGGAGAGCATGTGGGGGCCTGTAATCCTTAGTAAAGATCATGGACTTCACCCTGAGGGTAGTGGAGTGTTACTGAAGGGTGGGTTATTACTATTATTATTATTCCAGAGGAGCAACACTATCATTTTTTAAATATCCCTCTTACTGGTGAGAATGAATAGGCTTGGGATAGGGGAATGAAGGAGTTGGGAAGGCCAGAATAGGAGAAATGAGCCTGGAAACTGTTGCAACAGGTCATAACCACTGAGGATGACCTAATGGAGTGCATGGATTTGAGAGTCACTTAAAAAATAGCCTTGACAAGTGACTCATGGGAAGAGAGGGATTTAAGGGACAGGAAGGAGCCAAGGCTCCTGGCTTCGGCAAGTGAGTCAACAGTGCCACTCGCTCAGATAGAGAGCACTAGGGAAGGAAAAAGTTTTGGGGGAATAGATTCAGATTAAAACACATGGAGTTGAAGCCACTGATGGGACCTGCAAGTGGAGAGAACCGGGAAGCACTAGAATACAGAGAAATCACAGCTTACACGTGTTAGCCTCTGAAAAAAAGCACATAAGAAAAAAACAAAAACAAAAAACATAGTCAAAACTTCCCTTGCCAATCCCTTAGGGAGGTACCATATTGAAGAGGCATCCCAACTCACTGGTCAACAAATTCAATAGAACCTCTTTCTTCAGTGAAGAAAGTAGTTGGATTCTGTTTAAAGGCCACGATAAGGGCAACATATGTGTCTTTAAACACACTAAGGGTAATGCAGTACTCACAAGGTGTGAGCCATATGTCAACAGAAACCAAATATGGGACCATAGATTCAATGCATTCTGTCCTGCATTCATTCAGTGTCAAGATCTTTATGGATGTCAGGGTCAAGATCTTTATGGATGCTCCTGGATAATGGAATTGGCCGTACTATTTAAATTACTCTCTCTCCTCTCCTCTCCCCTCCGTTCCTCTTCCCTTCTATTTCTTCCCTCACCGCTCTCTCATAAACATATGTAATTGAATTTGTATAAATGAAGTGAGCATATAATAAGACTCTACTGAATTTGGCCCTAGAGCTCATAAAAGATATTTAAGACAGCATGAAGTCTTTTGCAGTAAACAGCATATGAATGCTAGTTGATCCTATAAAATGGATGAGCCAGGAAAGACCCTGGATGGCAAAAACTGGACCTTATGCTAAGTTGCAGCAAGAAATCCAGTGGAGGGCTGCTGCCATAATAATGAGACTATTAAAGAAGAAACTGGACATTCTGGCCCTGCTGTTCTGACCCTGGGGTATTTTGACTGGGTCCTTGAGGAAAAGAGACTTAATAAAAATAAATAACACAAAATAAAACTGACAACTCCTGAAACTGCACATGTCAAAATTTGTTATAGATGGGGACTTCCCTGGTGGTCCAGTGGTTAAGAATCTGCCTTCCAATGCAGGGGACACGGGTTTGATCCCTGGTCGGGGAACTAAGCCTCGGGGAACCTAAGCCTGTGCACTGCAACTACTGAGCCCGTGCGCTCTGGAGCCCGAGTGCCACAACTAGAGAGAAGCCCACGTGGCTGCAACGAAGAGCCCGCATGCTGCAAAGAAAGATCCCGCATGCTACAACTAAGACCTGACACAGCCAAAAAAATTAAAATTAAAAAAAAAAAACTGGTTTATTAACAGGTAAAAAAGAAAGGTAATTAGAAATTCCATGGAAACAAAATGTTCTTCAGAAAGTCACATTTTACATATGAAGCCAGCTAAATGATCTGAGCAGCCGACAGAATATAATAACAGGAAAAAAAGAGAGTCCACTTGACCCTGACACTTCGAATGTTCTCTTTCATGCAGCAGAAGGTCAGTGACATCAGAGTCCAGCCCCTTCTTTATGGGCCCCAATATAGTACTTGGTTTTAGAGACTAGTAGCTACAAAATCTTTATATCATAAAGGTTATATATTAGTTTTTGATTTTTAACAATCTGATACATAAAGCAAAATTAATTATAATTACAGAATAGACTTCAAATGTTATCAATGTTATAAAATTCTGCTGCAAGCTGGAGTTGGAGAGAAAAGGTGAGGGGAAGCTCAGAGGCACCAATTTCCTCATCTTAAACACGTGGAGAATTAAGACATTCTATGGAAGGTCAACGGATCAAGCAATACAAGTATAAGTCTATCCCTTAAAATTACACAGGTAATCAAGTGCAAAACCAAATTAGAAATATAAGGAAAAAAAACTGGAAGGAATCATGAGAAAGGCAGAAGGATTACTGTCAATAAGCTAAATCCCTCATCGCACATAGGGGCAATTCAATATTTTTTACTTAAACCTGATAAATCAAGAAACAGAAGAATAAGAGAATTATTTAGAGTTAAGTGAGACAACGACCAGAAGACTGAAAAACTGAAATGGTTAACAGTGCGACTGGATATATAGGTGATGGTGGAGACATTTTATTTTTCATGTTATATCCTTCCCAACATTTTTTCCTCCTGAGCTATTTGAATTATATGCATGTATGTTACTCCCATAGGATTGCGAAAGGATTGTAAAAATCCTTCAAGGGCTCAAAACATCCTCTAATTCAAAATAGAGAGTTAAAATAGAGAATCAAAACAGAGAGTCAATATCAGGTATGAAGACAGGCTCTAAATCTCCTTGAGTCAGAAAGGAAGCAAGCTTAATCTCAATTTGCAGTCCTAAACCAGGAGGCCAGCAACATGTGAATTATGACTTGACACAGGGCAATCATGGGAGACAGGGAGGCCTGTGAGAAGGCTCTGCCAGACCTCCATCAGGTGATGGGCTAGACTGGCAAGGGAGGTGGGGAGCCATCTGTCAGGGCCTCTGAGGACCAGCCTGTGTTCAGCAGGCTCACGGGCCCACTCCCACTAAATAGAAAGTAAACAAACACTCATCTAGGAACGAAAGCCAAAGCCTCACTTCCTTAAGCAGAGGCCCTAAATTCTTTGGGAATTCACTCTGTTAAGATTAGGTAGCTCTGAACCTTACTTCAAATCTATAGCTTTATAGAGGTATTTAGATCTGAATTCCAATCATTCATTCACTCATGTGCTGGGTGCTGGAAATGCAAAGTGATATAAAACACCATCCCAGCCTCAAGGGTCTTACAATGGTGTGGGGAATCAGGTAAGTTAAGGACAAAGGATGAAACCACGCAATGAGTGTGGCTACACTAGGGGAAGCACCGGGTGCTGTGGGAGCCCAGAGGAGGGCATTGTTACAAAGATGAAGTCATGGAGCTGAAAGGAAAGAGGGAAGAGTATGCATGTGTGAAAGCACTGAGGGTAGCAAAAGGCTTTTGTTTCTTATTTATGACTTTACCTATAATTACAAAAGCTACATAACCTTACTGTGCTGGCCATTTTCGGTTTGCCCTACAGGTCTCTCCCCATCCTTCTCCACCCTGCTCAGTGCCCATGAAGCTGATCCACATGGACCCCTCACTGGGGTCCCCTGAACTCTGGCTTCTGGTTGAGTTTGGCCAATGGGAGGCACCAGCAAGAGACCCAGAAAATAGGGGAGAATGAGGTTGGAGACTTCTTTCCCAACTCTCTCCCTGATGGCTGCACGCACCACAGCTCCTATCAGATGGCCCATCCACAAAGCTTCTCCTCCAGTTATACAGCACCTCCCCCTGCCCCTTCAGATGCAGGGTGTAATGGCTCCCCACTCTCAGCACACCTGAGAACGGCACTGTCACTTGCTTCTGTTACTGTAACTCTGCCTGAACTTTTGTAAAGTGTCCCTTCAATAAAACATCCTCAAAATGCCCAGTTTGAATGTGCCATCTGTTTCTTGCCAGGGCTTGGGCTGATAGAATCATCCATTAAATAAAATTTAGAAAACAAGACAAGGAAATGATCACTCACCAAAGCCACCTAACACATGCAAATTTTAACATTTTGGTGTATTTCTTTTCCACAGTCTTTCTGTGGATATATTTACATAGCTGTCATTATGATGGGTATGCAGTTTTACCCTATGAACTTTTCAATTAACATATCACAAACATTTTCACAAGGATAGATATCATTTAAGGATGTCTACCTTGTTCCAGGCAAAATTATTATCTCATTTAATCCTCAGAGCAACCTCATGAGATAAATATTATCCTTGGGGGATTTCTGAAAGGAAATATTCGTCTGGTGAATTCTTCTCCTAAGAGGCAGAGATTTTAACCTTACATCTTCCTTTGACTAGTGTTTCTCTCTAACTTTCTCTCCAGGTAAGGAGCCAAACTGGACAACCTGACCCTTAAACTTTACCCTAAGCAGTAAGGGGAAGTCACAAAAGGATTGCAGCTGCACAACCAGAACCTTTTGGCATGGATCTGGTCCATACAACCTAAAATGCCAAAGGCCCATACTGAGGTTAATAAGAGTTCTGAGCCATAGGCTAAGCACTGTCAAACACTTTAAATGGATTATCTCTCATAATTTCCCAAGAGAGCTACAGCGTAGATATTATTATATCATCCACATTTTACAGAAGAAAACATTAGGGCTTAGAGAAATGGAGACACTTGCCTATGATCCCGTAAGTGCTGGAGAATCTCAGTCCCAAACAGTCACTACCATGCAATTCCACCTACCTGCCTAGTTCTTCATACTCAAACTAAGACACCCCTTCCTGAGAGAAGGGAGTCAGGAGGAGAAAGCCACACAGCTTCCAGCTGGGCTGCACTGGGTCGACGGCACCCTCACTGTGAGTGACATTCTTCCCTGGACATCAGCCTCACCACCACCGCTCCATTCATGTCACTCCCACAGGCATTCCACTGGTCCCACCATGACACCCTCCCACTCATCCAAGCCAGACAACCCAATGGTGGATATATCCTACAGGATGCCCCTTCACCCATTTTGGGTGGTAGTCTGCATAACAAGTTCCTAACTTTGGTGATTCATAAGCTATGTACGTTAATGTGGATTACAAGAATATATATTCTTCCTCCTTCATAAATCCCATAAGAAAATCAGAAAGAAAGCGAACTTGAACAGACTTTAACACAGTTTGATCTCAGTCCAAAGCCAATCCCAAGATTAAGCTGCTAGCTCTTCAGCAAAAAACAAAAACAAAACAAAAACAAAACCCTTCATGTACATCAATTTCTGATTAAGTTCATTGGCCACAGGGAATTCAGAAAATATTTGGAGGATTTGCACCATAGCCTCAGATGGACACAAGACTTGAGCACATCATTTTTAGAAAAGTCCAATTTCTGACACAAAGTCCAGGGTTGCAAGCACCTACCAGGCCAGCCAGCCAGCCATCTCCTGTCCCCATGCCCTCATGCCCTCTCAGAGCATTTGAAAGGAGGAGAACCACCTGATGGACCCCATCACCTGAGCCATGTATCCTATACCTGGTCTCTGCCTCTGATTTGAGCAGGAAAAGGTTACAAAAGGCCTGTACTCTGTCTTGATGAAAAAAACAGAGCAAGTTCCATAGTGGCAGGTCCAGCCCTGAAAGGACAGAAGAACAGGGCTGCCCCCAGCCCAGAGGACTTACCTGCCTCCTGGTAAGGTGGCTCCAGGCAGCAGCCCCTGTGGTACCTCTTGAAGCTCTCCACAGAGCAAGTCTCTCGCAGAGTCCAAGCTCCTGCTCCTGGCAATTGAAGCCTTTCTGGGAGGGGCAGCTCCAAAGCTGGGTGGAGAGCATAGAGGAAGGGAAATGGGAAGAGAGCCAAAGTGATTTTAAAGAATCGTGTAGGAAACCCTGTAACCGGAGAGTGACTGAGATGGTACTTACATTTATACTTTGGAAGCATCTGCCTTTAATCAGTGCTTAATCTAACTCTGCAGAAAGCATCATTAATAAAGAAACAGGTTGTTTTTTTCTTTGGCCTCATCCAAGTGGGTGAGAAAATACGGAAAAGTCTATCTGAAAAGCCATGCTGTTTCTGCATTCAGCTTAGCCTGCAGGCCAACTAACTTGGGGGCTCTAAGGTCTCATCCCCCAGGACCTACCAAGTTCCACAACGTGAAACTGTTCACAAGACATCCATTCAGCTCCTCCTTCTTTCTCTTCTCTTGTGCCATCAACACTGGGGTTCAGACCTATGAAAATACATGCTTGCCTATATGTTTGTCATAAGGGACACCAAGAAGACCCCTTGGCTACCAAAGCAACCCCACAATGGACCTGTCACCAAACCCAAACTCTCCCATGTAGGCTTCCGTTTTGTTAATTCTTGGGGAAAAATGCAATCTTGCTGGGCAATGTCATACCATAAGCTATTTTCAGCCATTGCCACCTTACAGAGGCTGGCTGACAGCCAACTGAGGTAAAGGATACAAGATGTGTGTTTATAAGGAAGCATGAAGTAGGAAGTAGGAAGTAGGTGTTGAAAGGAGTGCTGGATTGGAATCACAGGCAGATTTGGGTCCTGCCAGAAGGGGCATTGAATACTGGTCAAAAGAACTGGGCTCTACCACTCTAAGCTGTGTGATATTGGATGGATCACTCCATTTCTCTGAGCCCTTATTTTCTCCCTATAAAATGGGATAATCTTCCAAATCTCCTTAGTCTTAGGAAGCAAATGTGATAATAGCTGTGAAAACACTTTGCAAACACTAGATATAAGTATCTTAATTTAAGAGAGAAAAGGCCTGGTTGCTTTTCTACCTCTACTGACTCAACACCTAGACCCCATGGAGAGGATGAAATCACAGACATGGGATGGGATTAGTACCAGGCCTGGCACAGTGTATATGACCCGACTTTTTAAGGCAGTGATCAGAAATTCTAAACCCTTGTTTGATTTTAGGGTGACTCTCAGAATAAAAGAAGATCAAAGAATAAAAGAAGTGCTTAGAGTTAATAAGCATTTTTTACGTGGATAAAAACGTGTGCATTTGAAGAGGTAAAGGAGGCCTCTAAATCCATTATCTTAAGAGGCCTTGGCCTTTTTTAATATAAACTCTTTGCAAATATTATTTTCCTAAGCTATTAAGTCAGATTCAGACTTCCCAATCTGAAGTTTCAAAGACTCTTTCTAGCTCCATCTTCAAGGAAGTGAAAATGATTCCAAATGTAAGGACTTAAGTGACTAAGAGTAAGAGAAACACAGGCCGCCTGAGCACTATGGGGCTTGCATTCAGGACTTTCCCTAGATTCACGTCTCTTGTGGAGAACTTAGGGAAGGCAAACACGCGTCTGAAAAATGGAGCAGAGTACCTGTGCTGGGACTTCATAATGTAAGATGCCAATGCCAGAGCACCCACATTTGCATCCCTTGAGCCATATAGCATCGTCACCTCCCTCAAGTGCTAGCAGGCAGCAAGACCTTGCCAGTCTCAGTCCCACCATCTGATAAGCTGATCAGTTTCAGCATCAGTGGTCAAGGTGGTGCATCAGCTTTAGTAGCAGCCATGCCTTCCATCTGTTGATTTAGCAAAGATGACACTGAATCTCCACTATTGCAGAGCACCTGGAAATACCAAAATAAGACCTGGGCCCTTGAGCAGCCTGCAGTCTCTTTATGAGAAAGAAACCTGTCCAAAGAACTATAAAACAAGAAAGAGAGCATCAAGGGGCTGCAAGCAAGATGCAAACAGAGGCCTTCGCAGCATAGAGCAGAGAGCAACTCATTCCAAGAAGAGATGGGATTTGAGCTGAGGCTCAGAAAATGAGTAAGAACTCTATGTGAGAAAGTAGGGCTTTCCAGGAAAAGCATGAGCCAGGACACACAGGCCTGGAAGGATAGGACATGTGTAGAGAATCTCAAGTGGTTCCATGGGGATAGAAGAGGAGGAGGCTAAGATGAAAGGATGATTTGCATGGCCTTGCATACCACTTGGATACTGATGAGTATGAACTTGAACTTGTATTGAGTCACAGGCATGGCACTAGCACTGTCTTAGGCTTCTGATTATTTTATGAATAACCACCAAGTCCTGTTTCCCTAATATGCACCATGGCTGTAATCACACTGACAATCAGACATCCATGCAAATGAACAGATGTTAATGAGTGATGCTGAAGGTGTGATGTACACCACAGCAGAAGGTGAGAGCAGCCAAGGGGAACAGGACATTTTGTGGGGAAACTTGGAATGAGCAAACCAAGGAGAACTAGCTGTGACTGATGCTGAGGACACAGCTCTGAGGAAGTCCAGAATCCATTTCCTAGCATGCACTTGCCTTTAGGATCCTAAGGGAGGTTCCTAGATAGTTCCTTACAGAAAACATGCTTGTTGAGGACACAGTTTCATGATCTTGTTCACTGCTATGGCCCTATGCTTAAAAGAGTACATATTTAATAAGTGTTTAATAATTATTTATGAATGAATAAAAGAACTGCTAACCTCACAGTCCTTTCTGAAACCCAATGCAGGCTCCTCAACCCTGTCTGTCTGGTTCTGGGAAGGAAGCCCTGGCGTGTCCTGCTCTGTAAGATCTTGCTCTTCACTTCCATCCTTCATTTCCAGATGTACAAGCCCTTCTAACCTCTCACTGGACTGTCACAATGGCCTTCCCAACGGACAGTCTGCCCCAGCCCCTTCCTGGTAGACTGTCCCACGCACTGACCACTCCTCTCCCAGCCACATCCCTCTTCTCTGTTCCCTGCCTCGCTCAGTACAGAGGTATAGGTACATACAGAGGTACAGGTATTGCTAAAGCTGCCTTCCTCTTGCCTTTCTTCTTGCCCCTTCCCCCAATCCCTCCATTTCTCAATTCCTGATGCTTCCACAAAGCTTTCATGACCATGCTATCCCTCTGTGAGCTTCCTCTACATGGTTAACCATCAATATTCCAACAGCGCAGTATATCACATACCTTCGTGATCAGCTCCACACCATTTCAAAACTATTTTAATCTATACTCGTACTTTCATAATTCATAATCAAATGAATCTTTTGCCTTTTACTAAAGATTCATGTGGAGAGGGACAAGTATGACTGTTGCTTCCATTTTTTGAGGGCTTGTGGGAATAAGCAAGCCTAATATTCCTGTGTATAAAAATAGACCTAGGGCTTCCCTGGTGGCGCAGTGGTTGAGAGTCCGCCTGCCGATGCAGGGGACACGGGTTCGAGCCCTGGTCTGGGAAGATCCCACATGCCGCGGAGCAACTGGACCCGTGAACCACAACTACTGAGCTTGCGTGTCTGGAGCCTGTGCTCTGCAACAAAAGAGGCCGCGATAGTGAGAGGCCCGCGCGTCGCGATGAAGAGTGGCCCCTGCTTGCCACAATTAGAGAAAATCCTCCCACTGAAACGAAGACCCAACACAGCAAAAATTAATTAATTAATTAATTTTTAAAAAAAACCATGCCAGGGAATACTAAAGACCTTCTAATTGATAATAAAGAGAACTTTAAAAAAAATAAAAATAAAAAAAAAATTAAAAAAAAAAAATAGACCTAGCGAGGGACTTTCCTGCTGGCCCAGTTTGTAAGGCTCGGTGCTCCCAATGCAGGAGGCCTGGGTTCAATCCCTGGTCAGGGAACTAGATCCCACATGCATGCCGCAACTGGGAGTTCACATGCCACAAGTAAGGAGCCCTCCTGCTGCAACTAAGGAGCCCACGTGCCACAACTGAGACCTGGTGCAACCAAATAAATAAATATTAAAACAAACAAAATTATTTTACATACTACCTTTGTGTTTTGGTTTAGGTTCCTCCAAAAGCATTAGACAAGTACTTCAGTGAAAGAGTTTGTTTGGGAGGTGAATCACAGGAAACAGGAGTGAGGGAGAGAGGAATAGAAAGCTAAGAAGGAGGAGAAGCCAACAAAGGGTGTGCACTTCAGATGATTACAGATATGGCAGACTGGGGCTCAGCCTCTCTGGGGAGCTTCTGAGGAGCTATGCAGAATTTACTTCAGAATTAGGAGGCTGGGCATTTGTCCTCTAGCTTACATCCCCTATTGGCTGAGGGTTGTCCACAGGGGCATTATGGTAATCAGCCTCTAATATAGCCCCAGTGACCCTTACCTCTGATACAGTATTCATGTTCTTGTGTGGTCCTATCCCAAACTGAACAGGTATAACCAACATGATATTGCAGAAGTGACAGTGTGTAATTTGGGAGGCTTGGTCACAAAAGGCAATGTGCCTTCTCCCTGGATTGCCCCTCTGGAGAGAGCTAGCCACCATGCTGTGAGGACACTCAACCAGCCCTGGGGAGATTCTGCATGGGGAGGAATGGAGGCCTCTTGCCAAGAGCTGGCACCAACTTATCAGCCATGAGAGTAAGCCATCTTGGAAGCAGATCCTCCAATCTCAGTTGGGAGTAACTTCTCTCCATCCTCCAAATCTCTGGGCTATGCTTGCTCATGGGCTGAGAGAGCTCCCGTGGCTTTGGAGAAAGCACTGAGACAGAAAAGCCAAGAGAAGCAAGACAGACCCTTGAGGTGGGATGCTTAGTACACAAGAGCTGTCCAGCACAGCTTTAGCTGAAATCAGAGGTAGTCTGACGGAATGTGTCAGGAGTACCGAAAGCATCTGCTATGCTCGGAAACTTCCTAAAAGATGGTTCCTGTGTATTCTTCTTTCCCCTCCACAGGGTTTGCCAAATGGTTACATACATGTAGGTTGTGAGCAAGGCTTCAAAGCTCAGCTCATGAGATCTCCTGCAACACAACAGCAAAAACTGCTCCATCCTCTAACTCCTATCGTTCACTTCTTGTACCTATATTTAGCGCTTAGTTCACTGCTTCCATTTTCTGATATGTATTTTTCAGGATCCTTTTAGTTGCAAGTAAGAAAATTCTAACCCTAGTATACAGTATAAGCAAAAAATATTTTATTGGCAGGGAACAGGAGTGTCATACAGAATCCAAGGGAAGAGAAGCTGCTGACTCTCATGGAATAGAACCAAAGATTGAAGACCTGCAGGACGTTCAGGAAGTTCTGCCTCTCCTCATCTCTTGGTTCTGTTGCTGTTCCCCAGCCTCTTTGCTCTCCTGTCTTACTGTACACTGGCTTTCTCTGGTCCTAGCTGACCTGACAGAAAATGGGCACTCTCAACCACTGTGTTTACATGCTGACCTTTTTCATTCTCAAAATTCCCGGGTAAGGGGCTGAGTGACCTCACCTGGCTCGGGGGCCTGACTCTAAACCAATAAACAGAGGATCAGGAAGCTAGAGGTCAGGGAGCTCCCAATGCCAACCTGGGGATAGATCCGGGAGGAGAACTCCTAAAGAACCCCCAAATGGGGACAGCACCAACATCATAATGTTTTAATGATTAAATAAGGCAATATGAATGAACTTCCTTTTGTACTCTTAAATGTTATACAAAGGTACAACTCTATTGTTATTTGAGAACCAGTGTAGTGTAGAGAGGAAACACATACACACACACACACACACAACTTAGAACTGAACACCTGGTCTTGAATCCCATCTTGTTCTGCCACCTAATAGCTGTACGATCAATCCCTTTGTAAAATTTCTCTGAGCCTCAGTTTCTTCATCCATAAACACCTGGATGTACAGTGATAACACCTACTTGTACAAAGGATTCATGAGATTTAAATGACCAGGGGATAACACTTTGTAAGGTACAAGTTAAAATAAATGTTTGTGGCTGAGGTAAGAGAAAACGTTTATATACGTGATCTTCCACTATCTACCATGTCCCTGCCCCTCACAGGGATACAAATACACACACACTTCAAGTTCTTTATACACACTACAGCCCTGACCACATTTAAGCTCCAGGAGGTAGCTACAGAGGATTGCTACTTAATTGTGCAGGAGGGAGGGGGGAAGAGGTGGTGGGAAGGAGGGAGGGAAGGAATGAGGCAGACAGATAGGCATGCCGCCAGCCTGAGGCTGGGATAGGTGGCCAAGTCTATATGGAAGCCCAGTGAGGGACTGGCTGGAAGTCAAAAAGGATATAATTAACTTAAGAATTGCAATAAACTTGTAGCCACACTTAATAGGTTTCAAATATTTTTTCTCAATTTACCCTGGCTTCGTTCTTCTCGGTTTGGTCTTGGGCTTGTTAGGGACGAAGGGAAGAGGTAAAGCCAAGGAAAAGTCTTAAAGGGGCAGCACCACCAAGCTTGTAAAAGGGAAGAACAGGTCTAGGCTTTCAGCAAAAACTCAGTGGCCTGCGTGACATCAGATATCTGCACAGTCAGTCCTTGGGGAACGCAAAGGAAGGGAGTTGAGCTGCAGCAACAGGAAGAAACACATCTGACCTGACTGTGAAGCTGCCTTCCTGACCTCCCCCGCTTCCCATCCTTCCCCCCTGCCCCCCGCCCCCTTCCCACCATCCCCTGGAGGCTGAAGGTGGTCCAGGGGCTGCAGTCAGTGTTCGAGATGACATTTCAGCTTTCTTTTTCTGCTCTTTCCTGACTAGGGAGAAAGAGGATGTTGGTATTTCTAGAGCAAATTTAAAGGCATCTGGAAATGAGTGTACATAGAACAGAGACAATATCTGCTAACTGAGGTTTAAGTTCAGAAAGAGAATAACTGAGTGTCACAGGAGAAATCGGAAGACCTTCCTCCTCAGTTCACCATGTGGCCTCGGGTTAATTGTTTCATGTCAAAACCTAAACTGGATGAGACTCGGTTCTCTCTCTAAAATCCTGAGCACAGAACCTCCCCGGCTACTTCTGTATAAGGTGGCCCAACCAAAACCCCCAGGCATGCTTGACCCTGTGGCCATCTGTTGCCATTAAAAGAATGTGTCCTTTTATTGTCGCACAGATGTTAGTTGCCTGTCCCTCTGCTGTCACCTGTATCCAATCCTGTTGCCCCTCACTTCTGGCCCTGGAGGATCTCTCTTGGTTTTCCCCAACTCCACTGGACCCTCAGTTCTTTCTATTCACCTAAATTTCCTACCAACTTTCCTCTCAGGAATGAGGCAAATTTCTTTTGATGCCTTGAGTATAACAGTTTCAAAGATGCCCCATGTATTTTTTTACGTGCATGCCCCTGGGGTCTTACCCTCCACCTCAAGCAATTTCTCTTGAGTATTTCTTTCAAATAAATAATATGCTCTTCCCAAAAGACATCTGAGTAAAGAAGTAGGTCTCCACATCATTGGATTGCCATAGTTTGGAATTAAAGGTAATGTTGTCTTATTTTGCTTGCTCTCAACTTATATTTAATTTCAGAAATTGAAAAGAAATCTTAGTTAATGTTCCCCCCCCCCGAGGCCTCATTTTTAAGACATTTTAGCCAAGAGACACCCTGAAGTGAGCATATGAATACAGGCTCCTAGATGGCTGGAGAGTCAGACTATGGGGTCCCTCCACATCGTCTCCCTCCTCAGCTCACTCTCCAGGATGATCTGTGCCCTGGGCAGTCCAGTCTGTTAGCACCTTGGCTCCTTGGAAGGCCAGTGAGACCCCCTCCCCCAGCATGGTGTCTCCTTCTGAGAAGGGAACAGTGCACTGGGCTGTTGGCACACCCTGACTATGGGACCCTCAATGTGACCCCAGAGCCCCGGGACCTTGCTCAAGAGGACGGACCTGTGTAGGCGCTCCTTCAAAGGTCCAGGCTTCCCTGTCTCCCCATGCTTAGGCCCGTCCTCCACCATCAGGGAGCCCAACAGGCCTGAGGTAGGGACAGATCTGCTATCAGGGCCTCTTCAGGGGCCCAGGGTCTCACAACCTCAGTGACTCAAAGCTATGGCCCCTGCTGCCCCAGTTCAGTTATTACCACCCCAGTGCCAAATCCAGAAACATAACTGTCTGATGAGAGTCCCTGAGAGCCAAGGTGTACATTCACACATACCTGATCACACACACACACACACACACACAGAGCCCACTAGAATACAGCTGTGAAAGTAAATAAACTAAGAAAACCTAAAACTGCCTGACTTCCTCTGTAAGTTTGGGCTCTCCACACCCCAGAAACCATGGGGTTAAGAAAAGGAGGCTCATAGGCCAGCTGATCCCATAGGTGAGACAAACTAGCAAGCAGGCAGACAAAAGGCTCCCTTAATCAGTGCTACCCTGGTTAAGGTTCACTTCCCTGACTTTACCTCACCTGCCCTCACGCCAGATTTGCCCAAATCCACACTTGTGCTCCCACTAGGCCCTTGCGTGAGCTGCCCTCTCCTCTACTTCCTCCCCAGATCCACACCAACATTCAGAACTGGTTTCAGTCCTTTCCTCCAGGGAGCTTTCCTCACAGCAAGGCCGAACTTTGCTGATACTGACAAATACGGTCCTCTCCTTCCTCCTCTGACGGCTTCATGTTGGATGAGCCTCATCTCCCCAGTTAGGTTGAAAGCTGGTCCAGAGTAAAGACTGTATCCTTTTCCCTTGCATTTCTCAGCATGGAGCTGAGAGTTCATGCTCATAAACTAACACTCAAGTTCCCTATTAAATGGGACAAGGATGCTAGATGAGAGGTGGCTCAGCTGCTTCTAGAAATACACTAGTGCTTCAAAGCTCAAGGAAGGCAGGAGGAGGGAGGGAGGGAGGGAGGGAGGGAAGGCATGCATTAAAAGCTTATGGAATACACAAAAGAGCTGAGCATCAGAACAAAGACTCATTTAAAAGGGCAAAGGAAACACTAGACGGCTGTTAATGGTGAACTGAATATGATAAATTATTACTTAAATCACTTGGTTTCACTCCTTGTTGTTATGCACAGTTAATTGGAGGGAACAAAATGCTGGGCCTCCCTGAATGGGGAGGGGAGGTGGGAGCAGTCTCAGGCTTGTAGCTTCTCCAGGACCACAGAGCCATCATGCAGAGATGACAAGTACTGGGCCAACCTCCCACTCTAGCCTCCCGTGGTGGCTGGGTCCCATTACCCGCACTCTGGTGCTCCTTTAGCTGGAGCTGTTGGCAGCCAGGTGGCCTAAGAGAGACAGAATCAGAGGGCTGGGCTGAGTGGCAGGTTCTGAACACCAACCCTGCCCCTGCTGGACCCCACTCAGACGTCTCGCAACCTGAAGAAAGCCAGGTGGCCTCAATAGCAGATTAACTGCTATTCAAAAACTTGGATTCTGATGCTTTTTTTTCTTCTTATGTTTCTATTCTATTCATTATATCCTGAGTTCCTCCTAAACTATAAACCACCTAGACACAGAAATGAGTAAGACACAGCTTCTACCTTCACTCAGTTGGGAGTGCAAATACAAGCATATTGAACTCATTGTGGGCTGCATAGAAAAAAAAATCTTTCTAACACTTAAGACAAAGAATGTGTTAGAGTCTGGGAATAAATTAATAATTCCACGGTGAAAGGGAGAAGAGGCAGACAAAGTGAGCCTGATAACACCATCATCAAAAAGAGAAATTTAGAAACATATAGAACTGTTATAGACCAGGATTTCACAAGTAGTGCTTATATGACAATTATCAGCAAGGCCTAGAGAGTTATAGTTACAGGATAATGGCAGACAACATTCAAATGTGGAAATCCACATGCCTACAGGACAATTTAACAAACATTAGCAAAAGATATTCTTATGATTACAGACATAGAAAAACAGAGTTATAGCACAGGTATAAGTTTGAAGACCATGTTCCTTTTCCTAATTTAAATTTATATTTAATTTTATTTTTAAACACTATTCTCAACCTTCAGTTTTATCACAAGAAAAAATTAATTGCTATACTCCTCTCCATGAAACTTTTGTATAAATAAATGTAATCTCAAGAGAAAAAAACTTTTTCACAAGTCTGTTAATTAGAGGCTCATAGGTTCTACTTGAAGTCAGGAGTCAGAACTGAAATATATATATATATATATTTATATTTATATTTATACACACACACACACATATATACACATATCGCAAAATCAAAACAGTAACAAAGAAAGGAATATGAGATAATGGTTTTTATATAAAGAAAATGTGAAGCTTAAAGAGGACCCTGGACTGACATGGAGAGCTAAATACCCTAAATAATTTTGCAATTGAAACAATTAAAATACTGGATAAAATATTAAAAGATGAAAAATTAAAATATTTAAAAAGCTCTGAGGACTCTAGAGATAAAAGAGAAAACAGAAACCCTTGGATGAAAGAGAGTGTTAGAACTATCTTTTACCTAAAGGACCTCTGCCACGCCCTCAAGCCCTTATGCTGCTGTTTAGATGGCTACACAGAGTATGGAGCAGGAGAGAAAGTCTGGGGGCCCCTAAAGTGGAATATGTAAGAGGAGTCCACTGTGTAAAACTGGAGCATCTAAGGGCTACACCCACAAAGTAAGGTGAACAAGAAATAAAACTGCCTCTAGAAGGAGGCTAGCAGAAACAAATACAAATCCTTTCTGGAGAAATTCCACTCTGATTCAGGCTTCAAGCAATTCCCACAAGTAAGGTTTTAATAAAAATTAGCAGTTCACAATCCAACTCACAAAACATAGAAAGAAATAAGTCACCATCAGTGAGAGCCAGTCAAAGCAATGGACAACACAAAGATTTTAGGTACTAGAATTATCAGACAGAAAATTTAAGAACTAACAGAAAAAATGTGAGGAAACAAGAAACTATAAAGAATGATCTTGGCAAATTTTAAAATGAAACAAACAGAATGTCCACAAATTAAAATATTTAGCAACTGCAAGTAGAAATGTAGTATGCAAGTTATACAGCAGAGTAGACACACAGGCAGAGAAAATTTTAAAACTGGAAGATAAATATAAAGAAATTAAACCAAAGTGCAGCAAAAGAACACAAAATGATGCAAAACAAGTAAGCGGGGTTAAGAGACATGGAGGATAGATTAAGAAAGCCTATTGTAAGTCCAATTAAATGGGCACTTAGGTTATTTCCGTATCTTGGTTATTGTAAATAAAAATGTACCATCTTCTAAGCATACAGTTCAATACTGTTAAGTGTTCACATTGTTGTGAGACCAATCTCCAGAACTCTTTTCATTGTGCAAAACTGAAATTCTGCACCCATTAACTGGCTATTCTTCCCTTCCCCCGGCCCCTGGCAACCACCATTCCACTTTTTCTCTCTGAATTCACTACTCATAGGTATCTCATATAAATGGAAGCATAAAGTATTTGTCTTTTTGTGACTGGCTTATTTCACTTTGCATAGTGTCCAACAATCTCCATTCTTTATATATATATATATACACACACACACACAATGGAATATTTCTCAGCCATAAAAAAAGAATGAGATCCTGCCATTTGCGACAACATGAATGGACCTTGAAGGTATGATGCTAAGTGAAATAAGTCAGATGGAGAAAGACAAATACCGTATGATTTCATTCACATGTGGAATCTAAAACAAAACAAAAACAAAACAAAATAAACAAACAAAATAAAACAAAACCAAACTCATAGATATAGAGAACAGCTTAGTGGTTACCTGAGAGGAAGGGGTATAATAAGTGAAAGGGGTCAATTGCATGGTGATGGATGGTAACTAGACTTGTGATCAGCACCAACACTCCTTCCATGAGAGTTGACTCCACATCATGTTTGCAATTCTTGACAGTTCTGCTTACCACCTGTATGACTATTACTATTTTTATTTAAATCAAGTCAATTTTTAATCTTAAATATATTTTTATAAAATAATCTATAAGTCACTATGACACATTAAAAATTAATAATACTTGCCGTAAATAGAAAATAATCCTAAAAAAGCAATATAGCGAAGACAACATGATGTGATTAGGCTTTACGCATGATAAGCAATGATAAAGACAAGCCCCTTACCATGGCTCACAGACCTGGCATGGTCTGGCCTTGCCCCCTGCAGCCTCCTGTCGCTTTCTTCCCCTGGCCACAACAGCTTCCTTTCCTGTCCTTAGTGCTCTCCATGCCTCCTGAAGCTACAGGGTATTTGCACATGCTGTCCCCCCCTGCACCCCAGAACCCTCTTCCCCACCACACTCTTAGCGCACTTAAACTCCTTCCAGCCTTTCAAATATCAGTGTAAGATATTTCCTTGGGAATACTTCACAGACGTCCCTGATTGTGCCAAATCCTCCCACTCTCAGGCCTCAGAGCACCGCAAGTCTCTCCTTAGCACTTATCTCAGGGGCAGTTTTCTATTTGTTTATGAGATCGATTAACATCTGTCTTTTCCTCTGGATTCTTTAAATTCCACCAGGGCTATGACCACTCCTGGTTTTGCTCACCATTAAATTTCCAGTATGGTGCCTGATACATTATAGGCACTCAATGGTATCCGCTGAGTGAATGAGTGGATGAATGAATGAGTGAATGAATGATTCTTAGATTGTTGAGACATAAAGTAGTAAAGTCCGGCAACTCCTTGTGGGTGTAACTTTTCTCTTCCTTACTCAACTTCTGGGTTCCCAGTTTGATAATGAGGCATGGGAGACACTACAAGCTTTCTCCAGTGGGGTCAGAACTTCTTCCTGGGACCATGAAGGCATAGCAGGGCATACTGCTCACAGGTTTTGAGAAGCAGAGCTTTCTGAACCTTATGAGTCCTCCAGACACTGCCATTTCCATGTCCATTTTCTGCAGACCTCTGCCATGTCATTCACATGAGACCATGGCAGGCAGGGACTTCAACATGTAAAAATAAACATATAACTAATAAAGTTTTAAATGACCTTCCATGAACCTTTTAAACTTCACCCTTCATAAAACACTTCTTTGCCAATTCTGCATAGCGTTCCTCCAAAATCTCTTCTAACTTTGTTTCTCCATCTCGATTGCTAATCCCACTCTTATCCTCTGGCATCTGTACCATTATAATAGACCCTTCCAGTCCTGGTCTTCTCTAATCAATTCTCTACACAGTCAAAAATTCATATATGGGCAGGTTGCCTCTTAGCTGAAAAAGCTGAAGTCTCCCAATTCCCTACAAAATTCTTCAAGAATTTCCCAGCAAACATTTAAGATCCTCCTCAGCATGGTCTAACCTCACCACTCAGCCTACTTCCTTAACGAGAAATCTGTAGTGAGATTTAACCCAGGCCTGCAGCATGCCAACAGCCCAATTCCAGAAGCAAAGTGGTTTTTAAAACATCTTTTCAGGAAGGGAAGTTAATGGGTGAGCAGTGCAGCAAAATACCCAGAACCAGTGCAGGCAACTGTGTACTGTGATCTCAGTCATTAACGGGAGTTAGGAGTCGCAGCTGCTACATGCGCTCACTGCAGGAGCCCAGGCAGGCCACTTCCCTCTCCAAGTCTGCAGTATGGAGACTACAAACTGAACACCATGGGAAAGGCAGGAGGACAACGAGAGACATGTGAGAGGCTTCGGGTGTCTCTGAACCCAGGAGAGATTTGGGAGCTTTTCAAGTTTCCAGTAGGTGGTTGTGTCTAGCAGGGTCGAATCAGACACAGAATCTTGTCCTCAGCTTTGATGGGTCAGAAATATCTCATCTATTTAACAAAATAGTCATGGAAGTCATCCCAGGAAGCCTCTTCCCAACATCAGGATTTCTGGGAAGCCAGGGACTTCCCTGGTGGTCCAGTGGTAAAGAATCCGCCTTCCAATGCAGGGGATGTGGGTTTGATCCCTGGTCAGGGAACTAAGATCCCACGTGCCGCGGGGCAACTAAGCCCACATGCCACAACTACTGAGCTTGCGCACCTCAACTAGAGGGCGCAGGCGCTGCAACTACAGAGCCCACGCACTCTGGAGCCTATGCACCACAACTAGAGAAGAGAAAACCTGCTGCCACAACTAGAGAGATGCCTGCGCACCGCAACAAAAGATCCCACATGCCTTGACGAAGATCCCGGTGCCACAACTAAGACCCAAGGCAGTCAAAAAAAAATAAATTAAAAAAAGAATTTCAGGGAAGCCAAATTATTAACCAGAAGTTTACTCACTAGGGGTGGAAGTAAGCCAAAGGGAATCAGGTAATTGCAGACACATTTTTTTTTTTATATAACCAAAACCTATATAGAGCCTGAAATTTCTGATGCAGTGGAGAACTGGTTTGCCTAAAACCCAGGATGAGATACAGCAGAACACCAGACACAGTGCCTTACTCCCTTGGCTGCAGCTGAACAAACCTTGACATTGGTTTATCGCTGGTCTTGTCTATCCTCTCTGTAGACTTCCATCCTTCTGCCTACATCTGTTGGTACACGTCACAGTTTCCAAGGTCACAGTTTATTTTACGTGGCTCCTTATCGTCCTCATTTGGAAAAACCTTAATTTCATCAACCACAAGCCTTCTCTGGGGTTGGACTTTCCATCTATTATGGAAATTCTTATTATCCAGGAATGTCACTTCCTGACCTGATGGCAAATGCAAAGAGTGCAGCTGTCTCCCCTTGCACCTTAATTACATTTCCAAGAAGGAATTCAGAAAAACAGACCTGCAAAATGGCTTACAGTTGGCTCCAACAGGAGGTAGAGCTCTGTCAGCTGAGAAGGACTGAAAAAGTAGTAACACTGAAAACCGGGGGAGCCAGTGCCTCCTGGATGCAGCCCGGTGGTTGTGTCCTTAGAGATCGGTCTTTAGTTTCTCATTTTGCCCTCTTCATCTGTGGCCTCTGGAAAGGGCAGCAGGCCATCTGACTTTGACAGATTTTTGAAGTCAAGTGTCATGGTGGCCATCCCAATACAAAGAAGGAGGCAACATGGCAATCCGCAGGGAGAATTCCAGTTCAAAAACCAGGAGGGACAGAGAGTGGCCCCATTCAACCTCAGACTTTCTAGTGAGGGGGATTAATCTGACAGGGAAAGTGAGTTGGCATTAACTCAGAACCACGGGAAAAAGCGTAAGTCAAAAGTAGAGACTGAGGCCAACACCAAGCCCTGTTTGGAGCTGTTAGGGCTCAAAAGCCAAGTGTTCAGGAGGAAATGGTAGTCTTGTTACCTGCTCTTTTGGGACCACACCTGGATCAGCTCAGGGTGCAGAATTCCTGGAATTTTTAATGAGAGTAAACATTTTTCACCAAGCAAGAGGAAATTAGCTTCACTCTCAACAAAGTGCACAAATTGTCCTGGCCCACGAAACACCATTTTTCTTAATGGTTTAATGGCCCTGGGTAAATAGTAGGTGAGCCCCTGACTTAAAGGGAAAAGTCTGAGTTTGTATAATACAGGCCCTTGGAGTTAATAAAAGAGGGCGGGGAGCTGCTTCAAAGCTGCTACTCCTATGTGAACCTAAAGGCAGATGAAAGAACCTTGCAGATTGTTTTGCTGGAACAAACTTAAAGAAAGGTTTCATTTATCAAGGGAAGGAGATTTCCTTAAAAGTAGGGAATCAGCAGAAATACTGTGGCAAGGCATTATGTGGTTACTTAAAATGTGTCATGCTATGCAGTGAAGATAGTGGATGGCCCAGGAAAGGGTTGGGGCAGGAGGGGGAAACCGGGTCAGGAGCGTGGGCTAGCCTGTAACATGGCTGTGATCTTGGGAAGCCCCTTCTGGGCCGTGGTTTCCACATCTGTGAAATGCTATAATGACAGCAACCAGCACTTACTCAGAGCTTCCTCCAATGCCACATGTGTGTTCTAAGCACTTCAGGTGAGTTACTTCTTTCAACTGTTACAATAACCTCATGAGGTAGGAGAAAAAAAAAATGCCTAGCTTCTCTTAAAATATCAGAAAATCTGACAATGTTGGGCACCAGTCCAACGTAGCAGAATAAGCCAGAGTTGATTAGAAGTCAGGCTGTTCTAAGATGAGGCCATCAGCCGTAGCCCTCACACTCTTCTTGTCCCACTTATTTTGTTCATGGTGCCTGAGTGGCTCTTGCAGCCTGTGGGTCTGTGGCCCCTGGATTAGATGGTCTCAGTGATTTCTCCTCTACCCTGAGAGTTGATGTTCTTTGCTCCATGTCACCCTGCTCAGAGTGGTCAGGTCACTCATCAATATTCAGGCCTCAGACAAAGGGTATAGAACATTGGGCTCCCCCAGTTGAGGACTCTTAAGAAGCAGGAATATTGGGGACTGAGGAAGGGCACTTCTGTGCCTTATGACAGAGTTTCAGTGGACACCGGGCCCTCTGCAGCCTGCCCTCCCCTGTGCCAGGAGCTTGAGTCTCACTTGAATGGAGAAAGGAAGTAATGGAGGAATGAACAAGGACATTCTGAAACCCCCAGGGACTGTATCAGGACGAATGAGGACCTGCCCATCCTAGGAGCAAGACAAGGTAATTACTTAACCTCTCTGTGCCTCAGTTTCCTCACCTATGAGTTAATAATAGCACCTACCTTACAGGGAGGTTGTAAGAAACAGAGTAAGAACCCCTTTGGGTTGCTAAGGACTCTAAATTTTCTGATTCTAGTCCTTTGGCCATCATGACTCACCAGTGGTTTCTTGAAAGAACGATCTATCTCTATTTAAAAAACAAAACCACTTTCGACTTAAGCTAAGCTTGTCTTGTGTTTTACCCATCAGGAAGTCAGAGACAGAAATTACTTAGAGATAAACTTACAGATTACAAGTCCTTCAGTTCTATGTGCTTTTTCAAATGTTCTCTTACTAAATGGGCCTCTGGTGAAGATAATGATCGGTTCACTGATTTGTTCCCAGAAGAATGGGGTAAAATGAAGTCCAGTTCATCACATTTTTAATTCTTTTTTGTCCAATTACTTTGGAAAGTTTTCTACACCAGTTATCCTTCTCCAAGCTCTCCCTCTTTCCCCCTCAACTGCCAGGCCATAGGAGGAATCACAGAGCGGTCTTGCTCTATGACCAGCAGGTCCTTTTCAATAAGAGCTCTCTCAGGCCATATTCTCCAAGTTGGGTTTACTCATTCTTCAACTGAGGTCCCTCCAGACGGGCAGATGCTATGTCCAGCTGGAGACCAGTATGTTCACAGCTGCCTGTTATCTGCCTCTTCTTGGCTCTTCAACATTGTCTTCAATCAAATGAACCCACCCCCACCTCTGTCTTCCATAATTGCTATTTTATTTTATTTTTTAACAACTCATACATTTATTTTTACAAAAATATTTAATGAATACCTACTATGTTCCAGAAACTGTTCTAGGCATTGAGGATGGTACAACAGCAAGACAGACCAATTTTATTTCCTAATGGAGCTTGCAATTTTGCAGTAAGAATATGGTAAATAGGCAAATGAATAGCTAATTAAGAAAACTGTAGATTGTGATTTGTATGTCATCAACTATTGGTTTATATATTGACATTTAAGTGTGTGTATATGTAGATATTGATATATACATGTATATACCTATATATCTATATTGATGTATATATGTGTATCTCTATCTATCTATCCATCTATCTAAAATCACACTGAGTTATCACACTAGCTTGTTAAGCACTGTTCACTCCTTTTACAGATGAGGCTCAGAGAGGTTAAAGATCTTTGTCAAGGTCATACAGATAATAAAGATCAAAGGCAAGATTTGAACCCAGACACTATGACCCCAGGGCAGTGCTCGTTCTATGATTTCACCAAGCTGTACTACTGAGCTCTCTGGCAGGGTGGAGAAATGGGAAATAAGAGGGAAAGGGATTGGTTGGTAATGATGAGAGTGAACCAGAAATGACTGACAAGAGAAGCAAAAGGTTATGAAGTCCAAAAGGGGAAGGAGATCCTAACTTGGAAAATAGGAAGAGGGTTTTCAATTTTCCTGGAGGATTTCCAGAATATCAAGACAGGGAAGGCAATGTGGGCAGACAGTAGGCTCTGGTCAAGTTCTTATCAGTATTCTACTGGGAAAGTATAGTTTAGCTTTCCCTTGTGAGCTTCTATTTTAAGATGGTGTTGGTCTTGATGATAACTATTCTCTTATTCCTAATAAAGTTTCTGGGTCCCTCACAGAGGGACATAGTAAGTTTTCCATTAATTGTTACTGTAATTGCTATTTTAAATAGGGAAAAGTTGGTTTCTGTTGCTTGCAACCCAAGAACCCTAGCTCTAATACGGTACCTCAGTGGTGAGAACAAGGGAATAGATGGTAAAAGAGAAGTGTTTATATCTGAATTTCAAAATGGTGAGAGCAGAGCATTAAACCAAGCTTGATCCCTCCTAGGTGAGGGCCCTGTGTGACTGCATGGGTTGCACACACGCGAAGCCAGCACTGCCTACCTGTTACTTCCCGTGACTGCACAGCCCCAATGCCTGCTATTGACATTCATGCAGCCAGTCTCCCTACATGTCCCCTCCAGCCCTGGGCAGAGCCACACAGGACTCTGAAGGAACAATACTCTTCCTTGTCTTACTGTCTGTCTCTCACTCTCTGAGCCTAGGAAATTTCATCTTCCCATCACCACCACCACCCTCCTCACCCCCGTCCAGGGACATGTCCTGTGGTCTCCATCATCAATGTTTCTGACCTATCCCATCCCTCCTTCTTAGAGCTCTCTTCCTGTCTTGGGCAGCCGTGGTATCCCCACAGCTCATACCTGACCTCTTGGATCACCTTCCAGTCCCTTCCTGTCTTGGGTGGTCCTCACACACTTCTCTCACTTCAGCCCAGCCCTTCTCCACCTCCCACCATCATTCTCAAGGCCCTCTCCCATTTCTCCCTCCAAGGTCACCAAGCTTCGGCCCCACAAAAGAGTTCTGCCTGCAGCTTGGTAATATTCCAATCCCTTATCATAATCCTGCTCAGAGCTGTACAGGACAGCTACATTTTAAAGATATTTTGTACAAAAAGATACATGCACCCCTATGTTCATAGCAGCACTATTCACAATAGCCAAGACATGGAAACAACCTAAATGTCCAGTGACAGATGAATGGATAAAGAAGATGTGGTACATATATTCAATGGAATATTACTCAGCCATAAAAAATAATGAAATAATGCCATTTGCAGCAAGATGGATGGACCTAGAGATTATCATACTGAGTGAAGTAAGTCAGAAAGAGAAAAACAAATACCATATGATATCATTTATATATGGAATCTAAAATATTTGCACAAACAAACCTATCTACTAAACAGAAACAGACACACAAACATAGAGAACAGACTTGTGGTTGCCAAGGGAGGGGGTAGGGGAGGGACGGACAGGGAATTTGGGATTAGTAGATGCAAACTATTACGTATATTGATAGAATGGATAAACAACAAGGTCCTACTGCATAGCACAGGGAACTATATTTAATATCCTTGGATAAACCATAATGGAAAAGGATATAAAAAAGAATTATATATGTGTATAACTGAGTCACTTTGCTGTATAGCAGGAAATTAACACAACATTGTAAATCAACTATACTTCAATAAAAAAATTTTAATATATTTTATACGTGACAAAAGATATCTAAAAGTTTATTTATTTTGTGATAAATACTCTTATCAATGAGAAAACAGAAATTTGGATGGGTGAGGTAACTTTTCCAAGGTCACACAGCTAGTTAGTGGCAAAGCCAGGGTAGGATTCCGGCACCTGCTGACTTCAACTACAACTCCTATGTAATTAGGGATTAATGGGGTCATAAAGGAGTGAGGACATAAAGGAGTAAGACAGCACTGTGGTTTTTAAAAACAATGGCTACATATTCTTCAGCATTAGTGGGAGGTGGGGTCTGTGTTCCTTCCCTTGAGTCTGGGCAGGCCTGTGACTACTTTGACCAATAGACTGGAGTGGAAGAGATACTAGGTCATAAAAGGTCTGCCTGGTTCTCTTGGGAGGCTCACTCTGAGGAAAGCCAGCCTCCACAGAAGAGTACCAAATACCCTGAGACTGTCATGCTAGAGAAGACACATGTGGTGCTCTGGTCAACAGCCCCAGCTTAGCTCCCAGCTGCCAGCCAACATCAGCTGCCAGCCATGTGATGAGCAATCCTGGATGTCCAGCCAACTGGACCCTGAGAAGATGCCAGCCTCCAGCTGTCAAGTGACTCCCTGCTATATGTCTTCCCAGCTGAGGCCCCAGACATCATAGAGCAGACAAGCCATCCTCATTGTTGCCCTGCCTGAATTCTTGACCCACAAGATCTGTGAATATAAAGAATGGTTTTTGGAAGACAGTCAGTTTTGGGATGATTTGTTATGCAGCAATAAATGGAACAGACACGTACAACCCGTGCATCCGTCCACTAATATTTAAGTCATAAATTTCACATGACTTCTTCTAACAGCTTTTCAGAATTCTCTTAGCAGGCACTGAGAAGGTGCCAGTTTCGGGGAATGTGCTTAGAGAGAGAAGGGCTCCCCCACCTCCTCATCTACACTCCTCACTTCAGCAAGGTCTACTGTCTGAAAGTAGAGAGGCTGTGGTGTTAACTCCAGTGCCATGTTAACCCCTCTGAAGTTCCATTCCTCCTCTCTAAAATGAGAGATGGAGAGTAATTCTTCTCACTTCATGGATCTGATGGATGACCCAGGAAAGCGAAGCTGTAAATCTGCTCTGGGAATGCTTCAGCACACTCTGAAGATAATCATGAAGGCCACCTATAACCTGTTTCCCCCTCTGCCCACTCCACAGCCCCTTTCCTTGTCTTCATGCCTGGTATATATGGTCTGACTCTGTCAAAATAACTTTCCCAGCCTAAGCCATTAGCTCTGCAGAGCCTCACACAGCTGCCATCCTTCCCCTCTTGTTTGTACCTTTCCAATAAAAGCACTGCCTCTTTTGATTACAGGAGAATTCTCCACTCTAATTGACTTCCAGGCATTAAATTTTACTGAGATGATCTCAGAGGCTCTCTGGGGAGAGGAGAAGTGCCAAGCATCGCCGCCCTTAAGGCCCTGGTGCTAGCTAACAGTTTCTAAAACTGTTTGCTCTAAATTTTGACAAGGCACCTTCTGGGTAATATAGAGAGCAGCTCAAAGCAAGGGCAGCTGGGTCTCAAGCTCCCTGACCTCTCACTGACCTCTGAGACAGCCGGCAGAGCAGGACACAGACCCGTAGGTCCTCGCACCTGCATCCCCACCCATCTCTGTTCATGTGATGCCTCTCACTTCACAAAAAGAAGTGAGAGGCATGGCACCTGCCCTAGACAGGTCAGCAATGCACAGGCACACATGACCCCTGTTGAGACAATGTGAGGCCATATAATTAGGTGCCAAATTCAGTGGCATAGTTAGCACTAAAAGAGGTAAGGTGGAGGAGGAGAGAGAAGCAGGAATTAGGGATGATTGAGGAAGGTTTCCTAGTATTGACAGTAAGGAAACAAATACTAGACCTCTCTATAGCACTTGCTTGATGACAAATCCTGTCCCACGCCCTTCATATACTTAAACACGTTTATTTCTCGTAACAACTTTTTGAGACAGATTCTACTTTTAATGCCCTTTTTATAGATGAGAAAATTGTGGCATGAAAAGGCTGAGTAACTCAGCTAGAGTCAGACCTAGTAAACAGGAGAGCCAGGCTGGGAGCCAGAAAGTCTGACTGGGGGTCTGCACTCTTCTGCACTGTGCTGCCTTTCAAGGCATTCGCACCAGGAGAGGAGGAGGAAAGAAGCTCCCAA